>NW_020528076.1:1040935-1370153 GCF_003368295.1 Carassius auratus
TGATCGTTTTTCCCCCTAAACGTATGCCACATTAATGCCATGAAATGTAATCACAAAAGTATTCATCCTCATGGTAAATAATTTATGTTGAGATTAGGTTTTTGCATTCTTAGCTCCTCTGGCAATTCATTCTGTTTTTGAAATTGGATTTCCTTTTGTTGCTTCACTATCCTTACACACTCTAATAATTGCTCGTCTGCGTCTGTATGTTTATTTTCACTGGATCTTCAATAAGTCCAGTTCTCATGAGCCAGCAAACCCTGCAAGGTTCAAGCATGCTCTTAGAAATGATTCTCCTCACTGAAATGTATCAATTTTGTTTCACATAATTTCTTTCTCGCAAAAGACATTTGAACATCACTGAACATTGATTTAAACTGTATGAAAAAAATTGCCAGAAAAAACGAAAGTCAGGAACGACATGAGAGCAACTAAATGACAGAATTTACATTATTGGGGAACTCTCTCTTTAAATTTGAATCAATGCATGACATGGCAGGTATTTGACAGGTATTGAATACCTTATGACTTGTTTATCAGTATTAAATGTCTTGCTACTGACAAACATCTTTAGAATCTGTTACCAACCACTGAGAGCAATAAAGGCAAAAAACTAACACACACACACGCTCAAATAGATGCATTGTGGGAGGACGTGTGCTACAGAGAGTGTGTGAAGCGGTAGGACGCGGTTTTCTCCCGCTTTGGGGAATAAGTACAAAAGCACGGAAGAGCCCACCTGGGACTAAGAGAGCTGGGTTAATTAAAAACCTTATGCACACACACTCTCATATTCACACTCTGATCAGATGACCTCTGATATCCCTTCTGTGTCAGTTACACTCAAAAGCAAAGATAAATTGGCAGGTCAGTTACAGCTATGAATCACTTATATTATGTGAATTTGCCCCTCGGGAAGACACTCCAAATTAAGCTAAACTGCTGCTTTAAAATATATATTTTTTTGTGTGAGCATGCTGGATAACAGTCTACTAGAATGTGGATTAGTGAAGTCCAATGTGTCTAGTTGTAGAAAATGTTGCAGATTTTAGGGGTTTCATTAGTTAGGTCACACTTCAGTTTGGGGACCAGTTATCAATATTAACTAATTATTAACTACAACTTTTGCCTCAATAAACTCCTGGTTTGGTGCTTATTTATAGTCATAAGGTAGTTGTTAATGGTGTAGGATTAATGAATCTAAACTATGGTAATGCATTAATATTTGCTTTATAAGTACTAATAAACAGCCAATATGCTAGTTATATGTATGCTAATAAGCAGCAGCTAGTTACACATAGTGTCATAGACTTGAGTATCTTTTTAGTTTATCTTCCACAGAAGGAGGAAATGAATACAGCTTTGGAACAACATTAGGGTGACTTAAATAAACTAAAAGGGATAGTTCACCCAAAAATGAAAATTTTGTCATCATTTACTCATACTCATTTACTCATGTTGTTCCAAACCTGTATGACTTTCTTCTGTTGAGCAAAAAGACATTCTGAAGAATGCTGATAATTCTACTTCTGTTGTATGGACAAAAACAAAAAAAAGGGTGCATAAACTGTTTGGTTACCATCATTCTTCAAAACACCTTGTTTTATGTTCCACAGCAGAAAAAAGACAAATTGGTTTGGAACGACATGAGGATGAGTAAATGATGACAGAATTTTTATCTTTGGGTGGACGATCCCTTTATATGTATCATTACACCTTTAACAGAATCAACAAAAGCTTTAACTGTTAAAAGGCAAGGCAATTTGGCAGATGGAAAAGGAACTCATAATTTGAATCTTGAGTGTTTGCGCGGCACATTGTAAACGATAGCAGTAATTGCTATAATTCTGTATCCAGACAGTGATTATGTCCTGGGTCATCTTTAACAATGCCCTATAAACACCAGACCCAAATGAGTTTGTTTTTAATTGTTTAGCTGGTCTATTGTTTATACTAGATAAGGAGGCAACAATAGTCTGGCCACGCGTCACCCCCTTCAAATCACACCCGTTCACCGCCTCTGGCCCACTAATTATTCAAAAATGCACATTTATGCAAATAGCCCTTGTAGATTAACCTAATTCAGTGATGTAAACAATGGATAGTCGTGGGGTTGAAGTTTTGTAAATTAGTCAAGACCACTAATGATATCTGATGTCTGTCAAGTCTGTGGATATTTGGTCTTCTTAGAGCTTTATAGTCTTGTGGTAATCTCACGTCTGAAGTGAGGCCACGCCACGCGGTGCGAGACACGTTACAAATATGTCAACTTGCGTAAACAACGTTTAGCAGAGTAACAGTTTAGGATTAAAATATTATTAGGGGATGCACAGGGTCAGAGGTATTTTATAAATATTGTAAATAAACTCCATTAGCCTTCCTTTGTAATTATGTTTGCCTTTATATGCAAATCAGCCATGTGCTCAATACAAAGCAAGCTAGATTCTGGCAAGATGCTAGTTTGGGATGGTTCAAGGTAATTTTGGATAATTCAGTCATATTAGAACTTTTTTACATTTTATATGATAACTATGATAATATGATATGAAATATTATAATCAAAGAATAGTGATTGAGTCTTAATCGTCTGGTCCATTGCTTAAGTGTCCCATCTTCAACACTTTCACTAAAGCTGCACATGCAGCTTCGGTCATCCTGAGACACACATGATTAGCAAAGCTTTGTGACCCTGAAAGCATACATTCAATAAAGGAAAGTTTCTTTCTGCAAACATTAATATAAAATAATTAAGAGCCGAAATAGTGGTTTAGACAGCATGTCTGTATTTATTTATTTCTATGTGGGCAAAGCTGCATTTTCAGCATCGTTACTCGAGTCTTCAGTTTCACATGATCCTTCAGAAATAATTTGGAAACTGTTTTTCTGCTCAATATTGAGGATTACTGAGGAAACTGTGCCTTTTTTCAGGATTTTCTGATGAATTGAAATTCACATTTATTTGAAATAGAAATCTTTTGTAACAAATGTATGTATCACTTCTTATCAATTTAATGCATCCTTGCTTAATAAAAGTATTAATTTCCTTAAATCTTACTGAACTCAAAAATGTGAATGATAGTGCACACATATTACTACTGGATGATTGACTGGAAAGCTACACACACAATGAAACAGCTATTTTTAGAAATAAACTATATATATTTTTTTTGTATAAAATAACAAATGTAGTTTAGTTACATCACTGCCAGTAGCTAGTTACACTCCAACACTGATTACTAGTTACTAGACACATGATTTCACAATTTAAAAAAAAGAAAAAGAAAAAAGAAAAAACATTTTGGGGGAGGATAAGCAAGATGAATGAGAATGAGACAGATGAGGCGAAAATATAAAGGTTAACAGATGCGCCTAACCACTGGTTGAGCGCTGGGTTTGTGTGATGAGTAAGCCAGTTCACTAATGAACGACACTCTTTGTATAGCTAAACTAACTGAACAAGACACACTAAGTTCATTAGTGAACTGGCTTACTCATATTCACACGCCATAACAGGCCTGTCTGACTCACTCAACCTATTAGACCATGATTCTTCTTTCACCCACTCCTTCCCTTTCCCCCTCACTCCTGTCTCACTCTACCTTCTTTCTATTTTTTTTTTCTCCCAATTTACTTAAAGTGTGCTAATTGGAAGGAATCAGGTCAATTAAAAGATGGGGCCTCATTATGAAGCCGTGATCAGTGACACAATGTAATGTCCAGACAACCAACCGTCACTGTGCCGCACCATGGAAAAAGAGCCAATGCACTCTTTATCTAAATGTGGCAATAAAAAGCCTCTGTGTCTCAGCTATCTGACTTAGATTTTTAGGTGCTCTGGAATGTTTCATTCTGATTGCTCAGGTGTGGAATTCTGCAGCTGGATATTTTCATTCGATGACCTCGAAACTATATAATTAATCAATGACCCAGGCAAATGATTTCTGTGCTCTCTCGTGGGTCACATTAGAGAATATCTATTCAAATCAATATGATTTCTGTTTTCACTGACTGCACATTATTCCTTACTACACATTATATCCTTACATCTATGTCCAAGAGATGATCGGTCTTTCATTCATAGACTATTGCTCAAAATGTTTTTTGTTAATTAAATATTTGATTCAGCAAGGACATATTATATTGTTCAAGTGTGTCAGTTAAGACATTTATAATGTTATAAAAGATTTCTATTTCAAGTAAATGCTGTTCTTTTGAACTTTCTCTTCATCAGAGCATCCTGAAAACAACATGTACTATGCATTCCCTAAAATTATTAAGCAGCACAACTGTTTTCAAACTTGGTAATAATAAGAAATGTTTCTTAAGCATCAAATCAGCATATTAGAATGTTACTAGATCAGGTGATATTGAAATAATGAATGCTGAAAATTCTGCTTTTCATCAAAGGTATAAATTGCATTTTAAAATGTAACAATAGAAAACATTTATTGTACAATATTTGTACAATGAGATCAGATGAACTAAAGATGTAGAAACAGATGTAGATTTAAATAACACATGTACACTTTGGCCATATTAGAAATTTGACAAAGCTGAACTTAAATTGACTCAATGCACCCCTTGTCCTCAATGGATGGAGAGGAGCGGTTTAGCTTTAACTGGCAGAGGACTTTTCTGAAAGTGATCGCTAGAAATCATAAGAGTATTATAAAAGAACAATGAAAACAAAATCTGCCTTTGATTTGAATAATAGTTGCGATATTAAATCGGACAAAGGGATTATTAAAAGAGTGGAGGGACTATTGTCCTTTTTTATGTCCATCTTAAAAATAATCACATACGTTATGAGGCATATGGTTCATATCTGGGCGGAGGGGAAAGGAAAGAGCAATCTTGCACATGGATTACCAACTTATATCTGCAAGTATCTTTTCTCACAACGATGATGACGTGATTATAATTCAACATCCAGGTCAATGGCAGAAAGTAATCTGTCTTTAACTGTTAGGTTACTGTATAATTGTCCTGTTGAGGGGTTAAGAAATATATTTTTACATTGATATTGATATAAATAGATAATATATTTTCTAATATAAAATCACTTGTCCAAGGGTTGCAAGATACAATAAATCTTAAGGAATTAAAAAAAATTATATTAAAACCATTAATTAGCAGAACATGAGGTTTGATGAAGTGCCCTAAGACCTGTGGTGTTTGGTGCTGAGTGGCAGATGTTGAGTGCTAGGATTCAAAAACTAACCTTGAGGAGTGAGACAGCCTTGAAAGTTCCTAGCCCTTGTCACAATGTCTCTCAGTCTGGCTTCAATGTGTCACAGGTGATGCAGAGCTCCATGAGTGCACAGGTTTCCCTTTCCCCAAGGCCATCCCATCCACCTCATCTGACAAGATAACTACATTTGCCTTTAGATTGAAGTTCTAGTGCCTCAAAATTCCTTTTAAGAACAAAATATATGAGGGAAATTAACAATGAATATAAAAGGAAGAGGCATGGAGTGATGACGATTTTAAAATGAATAAACATTTTACATAAAGTACGTAGAGAAAAATAAAAAATAGGTGAGTTGCAAATAAATTCTTGCATTTAAACCAACTACAACCCATATTTATGAGGCGATTGTAGTATACATTCAGCTCATTTTCTCAGTTAAGTGCCATTACCCATAATCCAGCATAAGCACTGGAGAGCGCTTGTCCCCATCTCTGAGTCCATCTCACCCTTCTTTACCGCCAACCATCATCCACTCACCCGCCACAGCCACCCCACCCTCTGCGGAGGCAGGATTAGGCCAAATGAGGCTAAGAACAGATTGAAAAAAAGGAAGAAAAGGAAAATAAGAAGAAAATCGGATTTAAAAAAAATGCAAACACTTATTCACAATGGATAACAAATGAATTATCCAGTCCTTTCATTTAGAAATCAAAAGTTTGTGGTAAACAGGCACAAATTTAAGTGAAATTTTCATTAAACTGGGAGAAAACATGACAATTACATTGATCATTGGTCTTTTGTTCTATATGCCCAGTGGAAAATAAAAAAATGTACATCTAATAATATATATATATATATATATATATATATATTATTCATTACATTTATACTTATATAGTGCTTTTCTAGGCACTCAAAGCGCTTACATAGTCAGGGGGTATCTCCTCCACCACCAGTGTGCAGCATCCACTTGGATGATGCGACAGCAGCCATATTGCACCAGAACGCCCACCACACACACCAGCTTACTGGTGGAGAGGAGACAGAGTGATGAAGCCAATCAGCAGATATGGAGATTGTTAGGAGGCCAGTGGGTGAATTAAGCCATCCTTGGATTTTTATTGACCACAGAGAGTCAGGACCTCGGTTTAACGTCTCATCCGAAGGATGGTGCTTGTTGACAGAATGGTGTGTCCCCATCACTACACTGGGGCGCTAGGACCCACACAGACCACAGGGTGAGCACCCCCTGCTGGCCTCACTAGCACCTCTTCCAGCAGCAACCTCCCATCCAGGTACTGACCAGGCTCAGCCCTGCTTAGCTTCAGTGGGCAACCAGTCTTGGGCTCCAGGCTGATATGGCTGCCAGCCATATATACATATGTTAGTGCTGTCAAATGATTAAGCGTGATTAATTTCATCCAAAATAAAAGTTTTTGTTTACATAGTATATGTGTATGTATTGTTTATTTATTAAGTATATATAAAAACAGACACATGCTGTATATATTTAAGAAAAAAAATGTTATGTTTATATTTTAAATATATTTATATATAATATACATTTTATGGATATAAATATAATATATAAATATAATATAATATAAATATACATATAAATATTTTCAAAATATATGCTGTATGTGTGTGTATTTATATAAAAATAATAAATACAAAGTACACACACATAAATTATGTAAACTTTTATTTTGGATGCGATTAATCATTGGACAGCAACAATTTATTTTACATTAAATTTGTTAAGGTAATAAGATGATTGTTTACATGAATGACGAATGGGCTATTTGTGTTTTAAAGATTAAAGATTACATTAATCGATTAAGATTAAGGCAATTTAATCATGATTAATCAGAATTCTCATGATTAATCAATCAGTTAATCGCAGAGAATGTAATTCGGTGGTAAATGATATTAGAAAAGTATTTATTTTAACAAAAAAACTGGAAACACTTCAGGAGTGTCGAAGTCACCATCAGATTTCCTGAATTCTACAGGATTTCCGGGGGAAGTGTGTGTCACTATCTTGTAACGATCCACCGGGAAAATGCCTGGAATTGTGGCGACATTTCCATGCCCCGAAACGTGATGCTAAACGAAACGAACTGTGATTGGTTGCTTGACATGTTGGTCATACGGCCTCATCGGGGGGCCTTGGCCAACGAAAGCTGCCATAAATTCCAGACCTTCAGCAATCAATCTGAAGGTGTAGCTATGTTAGAGACCCGTCTGTCTCCCTCCCTCAATGGCGTCCTCAGGCAATTTATGATTTTGATTTGTTTGTTTTTATCTCGAAGAACATTTTGTGATTATAATTTTGTTAATATGTCATGGGCCAAGGCTTCAAAACTTACATTGAAATACTCACACTGGATATAGAGGTGTTTACATGACATACACTACAGATGAGAGGTTTCTGAAAGAACTTTTTTTTAGCAAGGGTGCATTAAATTGATCATAAGTGAAAGTAAATAATTTTACTGTACATTGTTACTAAATCTTCACTTGAAATGTGTGCTTGTGTTATATTGCTCTAATGCCGCTTGAATTTATATTTTGTTAACTGACCCAATAACATTCATGCATAATAAGTAAGCAGTTTTTGGGGCCACTATATGTGTGTGAGCAAACTCAAAATACACACTCAAAGGACACACCAGTGATTTATAATGTGTGTCCATTTTGTTCAAAAGAATGCTTGAATCTGAATTCTAAAGTCACTTATGAAATTATTCTTCATATTTTTGTACAATTAAACATATAACAAGCATTATCATTTGATAGATTTAAGGCCTGTGCTTCAGAAGATTCTTTTACTGCATGCATTAGAAATGTCATTGAAATGTAAGCAATATTTAAATATCATTTAATGACGATGATAAAGAGAATCTTATTGATGGCATATCACTTAATTTTATGGATTATGTCATTGCAGGCCAGAAATCCAAGATAACACAGATTAAATAATCACAGGAAAGACATCAGGAGGCAGACATCTTTATGAGTTAATCTTCTCACCCACTAATGAGTCTTCTACTGGATTGCTTAAATTAAAAGCAAATGTTAAGAGTGATTTGGTTGGCTTGCTGAGAGCCATCCTACATAAAGCATTAAGTTATTTGACTTCGCTCTCATTACTGTTATTATGCCCTGATAGGACAAAACAATGAAATGACCAGGTTATTCGGATATTAAACGGTTCCTGTTCAGAGCTCAATCAGCGTTAATGACAACAGGGTGGCAAACAGAGCTGAACAAAAGAAGGGAGACTTTGAGAGAGGGCTGTAAGATTTAGGGCTTGAGTACTACTTGAGCTGCTTGATGTCATTTATTATTTACTGACTTTAACAAGCTGTGAATGCATTTTCATTCAAATCTGATTTTCCAGTAAAAGCTCCTCTCCTGTTGTTGTAACACAGTGACATGCTTATGTTAAGGACACTTTATTTAAGGCTTACAATGATAAAACAGAAATATGTTTTCGTTATATTTCTGATTAAAGTTGAGATCACATGCTTTAGTGCTGATCTTAGCTCTGCCGGCTTTCTGGTGCATGCGAAGGGGATTTTAGACAGTGACAGTAATCATCCTTTCATTTTAGAACAAAGAACAGCTAATCCTCATAATATTTTATAGCTAATACCAAAGCAGGGTTTTTTTTTAATGTAAAGCGTGGAATTGGTATAGAAAGTGATGTCAAAGTGGACAGGCCATCAAATCTGTTGCTAAAAAATACCAGAAGCATTTTTTTCTTTCTTGTTGTTAAGCATGACATTGTAAGAAATGTTAAAGTGGACAGACCACTGGATCTGTTTGATTAATACCAGATTGTCCCTGAAATGAGAGTTATGCACTTATAGCAACATGCACTGCC
Source organism: Carassius auratus (assembly GCF_003368295.1). Lineage (NCBI taxonomy): Eukaryota > Metazoa > Chordata > Actinopteri > Cypriniformes > Cyprinidae > Carassius > Carassius auratus. Next base: position 1,050,019 of record NW_020528076.1, read on the forward strand.
ATACAAAAGTGTGGAAATGGATAAGACCATGATTTTAGCACATAGATTCATTTCTACATATTTTTGTGAAATATATATGAAAGTCAGAAAATCATAATTGCCAAAAATGTAATCATAATTATAAAGTATGTGCATTATTTTATTTTACTCATTTATTTTTGCTCTAATAAACTAAAGTAATTGATGGTGAGAGAGTCAGAGAGGATATGCTTTTAGTTGGGATTCTCCCTGTTTTTGTGATTTACGGAACATTTCTTTGAGATTAGCCAAACCCACGCAAAGCACATTAACTAAAGTAAATTTACTTAAATTATTCCATTATTATTATTATTTTCCTTGTCCGCTCTCAGAAAAACATTATATAATGAATCAAAAGGCATTAGCCCTTTTATCCTTTTATATTCCATCTATAAATGGTAGAATGTTGGTGGATGAGAATTGGATTTGAACAAGCCATCCATAACAAATGAGAGTCTGGATGAGGTTTTAACGTGCAGCAGAGCATCATGGGAAATCTCAGAGCTGTTACCTTCACTAAGGACAAACTGATTATTATTTTTATTTTTTTTGGGGTTAAATCATATCATGATACACTTAAAAATTATCCTATAATCAAGGAAATAATCTAAGTTGAATAATTTTATTTTATTTTTTAAATTAGAAACTCTTTTTTTATTATAAAGATCTTGCACGTTTCACAGTTTACATTGGAGGCAAAATTTTCTGACATTTTCTGCGAAAGACACACTTGCATAATGACTCACAAAATGAAAAAGGTGAATTATGCTTATAACAGTAATTATGAACTTTTCCAAATGCGACATTTGGTCTGAAAACAAAAGAAGATTATAATTACCTCACATACATATTGACCCTTTTGTGATTGCATGTAAACAAAAACCCAATTTAAGAAGAAAAAAGGAAGAAAAAAAAAAATGATATTAAGTTGAATACTTTTTAAGTGTTTTATTTTATTTTTCTGAAGTTTTGTCAACATACAACTTTCAGGAACACTTCTAGAAGTTAATGCATCTTGATGAAGCTTTTAAAATATATTATTTTTCTTTTTTTTCAAACTGATCTGCAAGAAAAGTAAGGTCAATTAAATGTGTGGTTTTTCAACAGTCATAATTAATTAACTATAGTTAGTCCTTATTATTCTGTGAGATATGATTGTGTTGCAATAAAGATGGTTTTTGATTGTTGCATGACTAATTTGACTCTTAGTTCATAATTAAAAACTAAAGGAGCTTGAAGAATCTCATTATGTTATGTCAGCGTTAAGCATTGGTGGTCAAAACCTTTTAAATGCTTTCAGAATTGGTTCTAGTTAAAAATCTCTCATCATTTTTAAATACATCTATAATACTTTGCCTTAATCAGAAAATACTGAAAGACAGGGTATACCATGTGATTGCCCCCCGCTCTCTTTATTTACACTCTTTCACATACATGTAATACACGTGATTCTGTATAAGAAGGATTATTAGAAAGGATTTAGAGCAGGATTTTATTCACAATAAGTATATTAGAATAATTGTTAATCGATGACTCCTATTACATCTCTTAAATCTTCAGTTGGATTACAAGAACATCTGGAAAGCAAGAAATTTCTAATTTATCCTCTATAGTTATTGTATAAGCAGCCCACGTGGGGTTTCTGATGTTCAGATATGGGGTACAGTTTGGTTGTAATTGCTTGTGTCAATCGTCTGCTCACTCTGTTACATAGAGAGCAAAAATGTTAGATCCTTAAGAGCCTTAAATCACATTGGATTATTTACACTGCCCTCTACATGAAAATATATAAGATACAAAAATGAAATCAAAATGTATGTGCAATAGGATTTTCAGGGAATTCCCGGCTATGCTTCCTGGAAAAAAAAAAAAACACTCTGATAATAAGGAAGAATAACTAATTCCGTTACAGTACATATAATATTATATTGAATGTTCTGAGGTCTTTTATTCTCAGATTAACAGAGCAGGGTTAGACTATTGTTTCATTCTAGGAAGATCTTAGATATCTTATTTCCTGTGTTTGAGCATAGACCTGAAAGAAATAATCTGTTATGAAACAGAGTTTATAATAACGAAATACTATTAAAAGACTTGTACAAGTGGTATAAATATCAGAATTAAGGACGTTTACACAGAGGGGATCACATTATTACATGATCCATTGAACGCCAATGAATTAAGAGAAAAATACGTTTGTATAGGATAAATATGCAAATTTGCTATGCAAACATGCAACATTAGAATATAGGGAAATAAAATCATATATAATGTATAACTAATTTAGACTAGTAAATCCATCTGGATTTTGGTCACTTGTTTTGAAATTATGAAATATTATGTTTCACCTTAAAAGGGGTGTTTGGGGGTATTGGTGATGGTCTTTGTATTTCCATCCATTTTATGTCATCTGAGTCTAAAGACTCAGGTTTAATCATCATTGTTAAAAATATGTGATTAAGGGACCATTAAACATTAAATTGCCTGAAAGCTATTAGGAGCTTACATGCACCATACAAAAAGTAATTTTAACTGTAAAAGATTATAAAAATGCAGTAAAAACATATTCATTGTTCAGTTTTTTTTTATTTTACAGTAAAATATTATTAAATGTACAATTTATGGAAGTGAAATAATTAAGTCATCTTATAATTTACACTGGATTTTTTTTAAATTACATATTAAAACTCTGATGCTATATTGAGGAGTTTAAGAGTGTGAGTGGAAAAGTAGTTACAGAAGAAAACTTGTTCAGACAAACACACTGGAAGATAAATTACCCAGAAAGACTTGTGGTGGAGAACTAACACTGTCTCTTCATCTAAATAAAGAAAATGAACAGCAGATGTTTTGTTAAAACTCCTTTTATCAGCAATACATGCATTTCTTGACCTTCCTTCCCTTTTTTCTCTCTATCCATTTTTTACATTTACATTACATTTATTACATAAAAATCTATTGTTGTCTTACTTTTTAAAGTATTCTCAACAATTTATTTTATACAGTGTAGGAGAAGCCATGTATGCATTGTTCTTTGAGGGGGGTGGTCAGAGTGCAACAGTTTGGAGGGATGGCCATCATCCCCTTCCCCCTCACAGCTGTCTGCCCACACAGATTTTTGATAAGTGAGAATGGTCTAATATTAAGGGGGCCGTGGCCCCTCACCCCCTGTTGGACCTTGTGTCCTAGATAGATGCGCTAACACACATGCACGTAAAATGAGAGCATATTGTCCTTTCAAGCCTGCACTGTGCTTGCAGACACACTCAGTGGGAAGCGTCAAATGAATATCATCAAAACCATCTCCATTGCCTTCATTATGGGTCACTCATTGGCTTAAATTCATGCTAGGATGGGGGCATCACATGTTGCATGAGAAAGTGTAGGAGGGAACCACAGACTGGACCATACAACAGGCCTAATGATGGTTAATTAAGGTAATGAATGGAGATGTGCCACAGGTCATGTAGCTGCCACAGCCTGGTAAACTTTAACAAAACTTAGAGGGCCTTGGTGGAGAAACCAGCTGGTGCCATACTGAAAACAGCACAATGAAAGTGTAATTGGCTCTCTGGGTCTCAGGAGCTTAAGAGGAAAGCATTAAACAGTGGAAATGGGGCTTGAAAATGGCAAAGGTAACTTTAAAAAATTTGTGCAGAACCTGTTGCTCATATGACAGGCACATTTCAAGCAAATTATTTCATTAATGGAAGATTGTATGTTTGTAAATCATTAAATAGATGTATTGTTCAAAATTTAGACAAACATATTTAGAATAATGCCACTTTGATATTTTGTTTTCTTGTGCAATTAAATCTGGCTCAAATGCCCTAATGCAAATCTGCTCAAATAAAATGGATCAACAGATTCAAATTATAATTTGGACTTTTTGGGGGTGGGAAGTATCAATTAACCAATTATTTTCTTACAATCTAAACTGAAAATCAAAATAACTAAAACTAACTTTAATAGTGTTAGTTTTAGGCGTGTGTTCATGAATATAAATATGTATATATATGTAACTAAACAGGAAGGGAATAAAGGCATTATTATCAACTATAATTCTGAATTTGTCAAACGAAAATATTTGAATTTAAAAAAAAAATTATGTAAGTAATTTGGAACCTATAGTCTTTTTTTTTTATTTATAAGCACTCGTTTATTATAACATTGCTGCCAGTACACTGCTGGGTGTGTACGAGGGAGCGCGCCTTTGTATCATTACATCGAGAGCGCTTCGAAAGCTTAAGGAGCCGTCTGCTCTCCATACCAGTCCTCCTCGCGGTACTTTTTGATGTCAAACACCGATCAGTCTGTGTAGCGTCGCTTCAAGTCGAACAAACCTATTGGAACGAGTAGTAAATATGATCCTAGTATTGCGGTTCCGAAACTGCAGTCTCCGAATGAAGTATATTGATTGGAATGTGTGACGTGCTATTCGCTCCACGTCACCTCCACGCTGGACGTTACTGACGTAATCAAAACGAGACAAGAACGACTTTTGACGATATTTCAAAGGGAATATCATGCCAAATTCTGACAATGGGTATTCATCGACAACGAAAACACGACTCGCATTCGAAGGAGTATGATCTCGCCACAGAAAGCTAGGTATAACCGTCTTAAATATATAACTACATTGACTCATAATACGGAGATTGATATCCATTCTCACACTGTGTTCTTGAGAAAGGAAGCATAAGTTAGTTTAAATAAAGTAAAAGTAAAGTATAAAGTAAGTATTTTGGATCAATATGCTCACCACACCTGTTTTGGTGACTCTCTAGTTTGTATTTTCTCACTTAGCGTTAGTGTATGTGCTTATCGCCCACAAACCGATTTAATGCGTCAAATAATGATGATAAATATTGGGAAATCGACTATTCACTTAAATGAATAGCGTACATAGCTATATTTTGAACTGTCATCACAGTCAGAAAATCAGTGTTGACAAAATAACCTTATTTTTCATATAACGCATACATAATGCAGCAGCGGTTTGTTTTTTCATATAAATAATTTTTTTATATAATATGTTATACGAGAACAGGGATGTAAATATGTTTTGGATTTGTTAAACATGTAAATGTTTGTTATCTGTAAATCAGACAACATTGTTTTCACTTGGGTGGGTGATATTTCAGACTAGTTTTATAGCAAATTAAATCTCCTTTTTGTGATGTTTTGTTGTTGTTGTTGTTTTGGAGGTAGTGGAGAGAGTCGAGAAGCCTGCTGCTGCATTAGGAAATTGACTCCACATCATGTACCTCTGGCTCCCATTATGAGGTTCCCAAAGCTAGCTTTCATCTTTATGTTTGTGGTCTGCCTGGTGGTCTACCTCACCTACGTCAAACGTCATTATGACGACTCCAAAACACCAGTATCTGACCAGCTGCCCCAGCATAGGATGGATACCCATAAACAGTGGACCTCAGCTCAGGTGGTCAGTGATAATTTCCAGTATGGCATTATGTTTGATGCTGGAAGCACTGGAACCCGGATTCACATTTTCAAATTTCAGATCGAGCCAAATGGTATGTTAAAATTTTAAAGGTATTTGAGTCCACTTGTCCATTTCAGTCCACTTAAGGACACACTGCAAATAAGACCGCATTTTCGGCCTGTTCAAAATAACAAAAGCTTTCTTCTGTAAATGTAGTCTGGTAACTTCAAATATGTTCACTATATACAAAAAATTAGCATGCAGTGTAATTGTTATTAAATAAAACATTTTAAAAAAATTAATTGATACGAAGCTGAAATAAATAAAAATGTAAATGTTAGCTGAAAAGTAAAATTACTAAAATATATATAAAATAAAAAGAAATAAAAAGAAAATAAATGAAAAGGAAAAAAATCTAAATTGAAAATAATTAAAAAGGACAAAAGCACAGAAATGACTGTAATAGTTTATAAAATAGCTCTATGGTAAATTAGTATGGTAATATTTCCCACCAAAATCCATAAAGTCATCGGTAAATGGTAAAAAAAAGTAATTACGATAAATACAGCTATGGTATTTTGGTGGAAATACTGTGGTAAATGTCTGTATTTCCTGGTTGGATCAATTTGACTATTTAAATAAAACAAACTGATATTTGAAACCAGTAGCCAAACCATATTTTTACAGTTGTGGCTGTCATTGAAATACCGTAATGCTTACTCGCCTAATTATTTATCAAGTTACCTTACTGCCAAATACCATAGCGTTGCTATAGTAAAGCCATGGATATGTTGACTGTGTGGGCGTTATCCACAGATACTAGGTTTACTGCCTAGTGCAGCACTATTTGTCTAATGCCATAGTTATCAAATCCCAATTCTGAGCTAAATCAGTTAAGTGCTGCTTTAGCCTTTATTGTTAAACCTATGATTGTCATATTATAATAGACAGCAAATAGTCTATGCCATTAGGCACACTTTCTCATCCACATACATGCATGTATACATCATAGCTGAGCCTGATGGGTCAAAGGTCAAACTGGAGAGTATGGTTGGATTTGATCAGAGGCTGAAACATTTGTTTATATTGTTTATTATGCAAACATTAATATAAGCCATGAGAACACATGATTGTACTGTTATATACATTATTACTTTTCAAAAGTTTGTTTTTAAAAGATGTTTTTGAAAAGAAGACTTTTCTGCTTGTCTTTGTGTATTAACAGAAGCTCCCAAATTAGCCCATGAGACTTTTAGAGCTATAAAACCTGGACTGTCTGCATATGCTGATGACCCAGAAAAGGTAACCAGTAAAATGTGATTAAGTTTTATAATTGTGAACCTCAAGGTTGTATCTTTTATGTCTGGAGTTTAAATATGATATTAATGTTGTTTTACAGAGTAAGGAGGGGCTTTTGGACCTGTTAAAAGTTGCTAAAGACACTGTTCCTGAGAGATTATGGGGTTCTTCCCCTCTCGTACTCCGAGCCACGGCAGGGCTCAGACTGCTGCCTGGTGAGAAGGCCACAATCCTGCTGGACAAGGTCAGTGAACCATTAGCTGCCAAGTGAACATTCACTATATACCCTCTAACAGTTAGTACTTATGGCTAGTGCTTTCAGTTAACTAAATGCATACGATTATTAAGGTTTTAAGGGATCTGAATTGCATTCACATTTATTAATCTGTCAGAGGTTTTAATACTGTAACCCAATTTGGGAGATGTTAAATGACATGGTAACGTTAGAAATGCTGTAATGCAAACAAAGTTCCAAATCAACTTTAAAGATGGAAGTAACATCTATTATTTGTTTAAATGCATTAAAGGCTTAGTAAATATTATAGAAGTGTGTTAAAGGTTACCGAGACTAGAGCTATGTTTTCAGGCATTTCGTGTTCAACCAGTCGACTTGGTATATCCTAATTATTTCAGTATCTGTAATGCTGTGTTAACTCTAAAGTCTCTTTGCTCCAGGTGCGGGAGGTGTTTAGCGAATCCTTGTTCCTGTATAGACCAGACAGTGTGTCCATCATGGATGGCACAGATGAAGGTATTGTGTTAATTACTCCTGTCCCATATGTTAATAATGTCAGTTTCATAATAAAAAGAGTAATAATTTTCTAATTGTAATAGATTCTAATTTATAATTTAGATAATTAAGCATTGTGTAGCCTATGATATCTGTTTGGATTGCATTTTGAAAGGAATAATCTATTCCAGGGTCACTTTTTAGACTTTACAGTCTGAGCTAACAAACCACAAAAGCTTTGAGTGGCAGCACATTTTTAAGTTGTTGTTTAAATATTCGGAAACCTAGGAAGCACGTCCTGAAAGTTCAAACGGATGACAATGTATTATGTTAGATCGGCAACTAAATGAAATAAAACAACTAAAATTACAAATACAATAATACAATAATAATAAAAATAAATTAATAATTAAATGTAAATCTTTAAACAAAATAAAAAGGATGAAAGTACATGACACAATTACTAAAACTTAAACTAAACTTAAAATAAAAATAAAAACTAATTAAACATTTTATTAAATAACATAATAATTCTAAAGTAGCACTGTGGAGTGGTAAATATGTTTCCCATTAAAATACCAGTGCTGCTAAAGATGGTAAAATCCTTAAAAAAAGAAAAAGATCTCATATTTATAATTTATTATGAATTTGCAGTATGTGCTGGTTAGAGCAGCATTTTAACATGTTAGGATTTATATTTGGAAACCTAAGGAAGCATATCCTGAATGTTCAAAACATGACGTTGCTTCTCATTTCCATGATTGTAATTTTGCAGTGTTTTGCTGTGCTATGATCCATGCTCAAATCTGTCCACCATGAATGTGAAACCAGCAGATGTTACTGTACATCTAGTCGTCAAAAGCATCTGATCACTGTGGTCAAGCATTTGCACTTCTGGAAGGAAGATATAAGTTTTAAATTGTAATTTTCTTCAGTAATAGCTTGAGCTGTGTGTGTTTTAAAGATAGATAATGCATATATGGGACTTTAAATCAATCTTTAAAAATAGTTCACACTAGTAATAATGATCCCAGGGGATAATGTCCCATGTGCACTATAATCTCAGTAAAAAGATTAGCACCCATTAATTTGCTATGCAGTAAAGTCTTTTTTAAAGATACAAAAACTAGTATTTAGCAAAAGCCAAGTTGATAATACTTTTTTGTTGACATACAGTTGCTTTTTCTTAATGGGCACCAATTTGTATTTGAGATTTTGTTGTAAAATGAATGTTTAAACTCTATAATAATCTGAGTCTTATTATCGGTGTGAGTCTAAACTCTCCTGGACGCACAAGCTTACCCAACCAGTTTAGTCCATCGCAGCAAATCATACAGATTTATTGTTAATGCTGTGCCTAAGTAGTATATGTCAGGGAAAGAGCAGGGATGGGAGTTTATAGACACTAAGCGAGTTTGGTTATTTCTGAGTGCTAAAGCCCCATTCTTTGTTAAGAAGTAACCTACATTCAAAACAAACATACCATTTATAGGAGTTTTAGCATAAAGATCCAATGATGCCCTCATTCGATGTCTTTGTGATCCGGTCGGACCTTAACTTGATGTTAATGCTAAACTCTCTAAATTCACCAGCATATGTTGTACACTCAGATTTGATTAAAAAAATATATATTAATATTTTTATTCAGCGATAATTAATTACATTAATCAAATGTGACAGCAAAGACATTTATAATGTTAGTTACTAAAGATTTCTATTTGAAATAAATAACTTTTATTAATCAAAGGAAAAAAATGAATCTTGGTTCCCACTTAAATAATGGTCAATGCAGTTGTTTTCAGCATTGATAATAATAAAAAATGTTCCTTTGGCAGCAAATCAGCATATTAGAATGATTTCTGAAGAAACGTGAGACTGATGGCTGGAGTAAAATGGCTTCTGAAAATTCAGCTGTGCCCGCACAGCAATTTTACAGTGTTTTTGATATAATATATTTCAGACTTAAGACACTTAAGAGCATAAGACACTTCTTTCAAAAACATAAAAAAAAATCTTACCAACCCTAAACTTTGTAATGGTATGATAGCTTAGATTTGTTATACTTTAAAGGTCTCATATGATGTTTTTATATACCTATGCTTTTATGTACCTTTGGTACACTGATAATGTTGGTCATCATTTATTTCATGGCCCTTAAAATTAAGTCTGTTTTTTTTTTTTAAGCTATATACGATAATGCTATATGCAATTTCAATAAGCCTGTCCTGATGTTTTTGCTCTGACCAATTATGCAAACATGAGTTGTAAATGTGAACTGATGGATCATCAAATCTAAACGATTAAGGCTCTAAGATGTATATTTGTTATTTAAATAATGATTGAAGATAATTGTTTAAATTATGTAGTTGATACTTTTGATACATCTCTTTTCTTAAAAAATGTTTAAAGGCTGAAATGTGAAGTTGATTATTTTATATAGCCTTTTGATTACTTGAAAACCTGTATCTGAACTGTAATTCATGCTTTTACAGTCATTTTAAATTAAATTAAAATTAAATTAAATTAAATTAAATTAAATTTATGCATTTATCAGATGCTTTTATCCAAAGCGACTTACAGTGCATTCAGACTATAAATTTTTACATATCATGTGTTCCCGGGGAATCGAACCCCCAACCTTGATAGCCCAGTGCTCTACCAATTGAGCTACAGGAAAACTACATTTTACAGTTTAATATGTCATCATAGACATTGCTCTACGCTGCTCATATGATATTAATTGTATTTGTACAGGTCTCTAAAAGTCTTAAGTCTAAAATGTTATTTTGAAAATCCTGCAGATACCGTGTATGCAGAATTCTTGTACTAACAATTAATGAACATTTGTATTAACATAGGCATGTCAGCTTGGATTACCATCAACTTTTTAGCAGGTAAGAAAATCTTAGTAGTCACATTATATTTCATGTCATAACTGATTAATTTGGACACAAATTTATTACCCTGCCCTAATGCAGTTTTATTCTTTACTGTTACTTGAAAATGTTTGGTTGGATATTAATATAATTATTTAAAGTCTCTCTCTCTCTCTCTCTCTCTCTCTCTCTCTCTCTCTCTCAGGTGGTCTTCATGGTACTGACACTCCTACAGTAGGCATGCTGGATTTAGGAGGGGGCTCGACCCAGATCACATTTGCTCTACAGGATGAAGTGAGCCATGTATATTCATATACGTGCACATATAGCTCTAAATCCCCTCTAATGAAGCTATGTCACTCCTAACAAACTACCTTGATGGTCTCCTGTCCTATGCATTAATTTTATCCACAAATGTCCTGCTAATCCGATACATAACGGTTGTTGTACATTTGGCTGAGAGAGTTAGAGAGACTCTTGCTCTTGAACTAGGTCAGGTCTTGTACAGGGGATTGAGGACCAATTTATAATGTCATGACTCCGTTTCTCCGAGAGCTTTAGTTTCAAACATGAGCTCAGAGGAGAAGTGCTTTGGCGATTTCTGCATAGTTATAGTTGATGACAGATATTGTGTTAAATATATAGTCTTGACAAGAAACTTGCTGAAGCAGGCTGTGATGAGATTAGTATTAGAATAGTAATATTTGTCATTCTACCAAATTTCTACTTAAGAAGAGAAGAAAGCAACCTGTAATGCATCAATATTTGATTGTTTGTGTTTTGTTCCTGTGCAGAAAACCATCCAGACCTTACCCATTGATTATGTGACATCGTTTCAGATGTTCAACATCAGTCACACTCTCTACTCACACAGGTAAAGTGACCGGGGCTTAGGTTGGCATCAGAATTATGTGGCAAATCATGTAATGAATAAAGCATTGTTAAATGGTTGAGTTTCTGAATATTGATCTGATATTGATACTTCTGGTGTGCGATATTGTTATAAGAATGTGCAAGCTGACATAATTAAGAATGTCACTCATTTTGCAATAAATAAGCATAAAAATGTCCAAAAGCATTCACTACATGATGAAGCCTGTCAGCCAATAACTGATATAGTGCTGATATCATGCAGCCATCAGACTAGTCTTCATTACATCCCATTTAATAATCTTCAGCACTCAGAAATGCAGTATCACCATATTACTCCATCTGTTTAAAACTTCTCTGTGGCTTTTCTGTACAGTGATGTGCATTGCAATAGGGTCAAACCTCTGGCCCATGTTTGACACCCCCACCCATTGGTTCCTCTGCTCGGCCAGGGCTTTCTAGGTTATGTGAGCTCAGTGTTTAGTGCAGGCAGCACAAGTGTTTATGAGGCAGTGTGTGTGTTCGCTTTGCCTCCCCTCGCTCTCCTGATTAGAGCGTAATCACACAAGCCTCAAATTACAATCCCATCTCGGGACTCATCTCCAGATTACTAGAATTACTAGTTATTCACGGAGGGAGATTGGACACAAAAAACCCTCCTGCAGGGACCAACCAACGTCTGTACTCCCTGACATTTGAAAGGCAAGATGGTGATGAGGATTGTATGTGGGGTCATCGGTGCATTGCTTCAGAAGTGTGCAATTCTCATATCTCAATCATTCATATGAAATATAAATTTATATATATATATATATAATTTCTATTAAATATTTAACAAAATAAAAAATATATTCATAATAAATAAAATAATAATTGTTTTGTATATTCATCCAAATTAATGTCTGTTCTTTTTTTCTGTAGTTATCTTGGCCTGGGGTTGATGTCAACCAGACTTGCTGTGTTGGGAGGGATTGAAGGACAGCCTTGTATGTGGTCTACAATCTCTCTTTATCTTTGGCTTTTAAAGTCCTCATTCGCTTGATAAATAAGCCATTATCTAATCTCTTAATAATGCACTGAAGATTAATTCCTTGGTGGCCAGCTGTTGCACTGGATTTAGCTGAGGCCAGCGAGGAAAAACTGCCATCAGTGCAATAGCTTCCGCCTGCAGTTTACTACTGCGATTTTCATTTATTACTCTACAGATGTAATCAGATTTCTTTGTTTATAGTTTTGTACATTGTGTAAGTGTATCCCGCTTCTCTCTGAGTGAGCTGTAATGTTATTAAAACCGAAGACATGCATGTTTGTGTAAACGTGTTTTTATGTTTAACCACCAGGTGGCAATATAGAACTGGTAAAAAAAAAAAAAAAAGTTTGATGTGCATAAATAATTAATTTGGTTGCTGTGTGTGTGTGTTTTTATCTTCAGTAGCAGTACCCCAAGAGCTGGTTAGTCCATGTCTCGCCCCAGATTACTCTGGACAGTGGGAGCATGCTGAAGTACTCTACACTATTAAAGGACAGAAAGCAGGTATGAAAAATACTGTCTGCCTGGGTTAGGTTTTTGTATGTTCATTTTTCTGTACATTCAGTTTTACTCCCCGAAGATTTATCATTATAATCTGATCTTTTAGAAAAAATTAGTTTTTTATTAATTTATTATTTATTCAGTGGTGCTTTCTAAGGTACATAATAATTATGATAACAATTCTTATTAAATAATAATAATAATTTAACTTTAATTTAATTTGTTAATTACAATACATTTTGTGTCAATCATCCAACTTAAAACAGCATCACTTGTGTGTTTGCTCTCTTTAAGGGGAGCCCATCTATGAGACTTGCCTAACAAAAGTGGAAAAGATGATCTACAAACGTGTGAAAAAAATCGAGGGAGTGAAAGACATGGACTTCTACGCATTCTCCTACTACTACGACAGGGCTGTGGATCTGGGCCTCATTGGTATGAGATTAGTTTGATTGCTGTCATTAGCTTTCATTCAAACATTGTTTTTCAGATTTAAGTGAAGAAAATACATTGACTTTCTGTGTCTCCGACTCAGATGAAAGCACAGGGGGGACTGTCAGAGTCAGTGATTACATTGAAGGTGCCAAGAAAGGTAAGTGTGATTAACTGATTTTATTGTGATTTTAATGATTTTATATATATATATATATTTAATGATTTTTATATATATAACTTGCTGCGGGAAAAATGTAATGTCATCGTGCCATTATTACTATAATGTTAGATTATTAGAGCTGCTCAAATGCAAATGTAGACCTTTAATGCAGTCAATTTGGAAAAAGCATCTGTCAAATGCATAAATGTAAATGCATAAATTTCGAAAATAATCCACTATACTTTTGCGAAAAAAATCAGTTTACTTTTGCTTAAAAATAAAAAAATCATGAATTCTTCTGCTCCAGTGTGCAATAACATGTCAGCCGGAGGAATAAAGGAGTCTCCGTTTCTGTGTTTGGATCTCACCTACATCTCTGTACTTCTTCAGGAACTTGACTTCCCACCTGATAAAGAGCTGAAGGTGTGCTACTCTTGCTTTATGATTCCTGACTAAATAGGACTGTGAAATAGTTAGTGTGTGGTGACTTTTGGACACCATTAACTACAGCAGTGTGTGATTTATCTGTAATGTTTTGAAGAACAAATGTCAGGGGTGATCCTGTGATTTGGTTTAACCCTGTCATTTCTGTTTAAATTTCAGCTGGCAAGACAAATAAATAACGTGGAGACTAGCTGGGCCCTCGGTGCCACTTTCTATTGCATAGAGTCACTCCATAAACATGCAACGTGCTGAAAACATAAGACACTTGCAACATTTGAACCGCTCCACAACCCAGTAAAGCATGAATTGCTTTTAATGCTCTGGGAAAAATATCTACATTGATTGTATTTGCCATTTTGTCATTGAATTTATTCAAAATGTGAGTTTTTATACATACCTCTGACTTTCTGAATGTTTCTGTTTTCTTACTAGTATGTTAAGATATGTGTGAAGGTTAAATGTATGTGCTGGTTTGGGTGTTTACAGCATGTCAGAATCATATTAGTCAGGGTTAAAACTGATCAAAAACACTTGATTGCCTCAAGCTTGTAACAAGAAGTTATTTCATTTTTATATATTTAATTACTTTGTAGCTTGGAGATTGGTTTAATATATTACATACAGTATGTTTTAACAAATCATGTGTTTGGTATTAAATATGATCTGCTCTCAGAGGGAAGAAAAACAGACCAGAGCTGTTACTGTCATGTCCATGTACTTTTACTTGCTGTTTAATGTGTCCATTATTAGACGTATCAAATGTTTATATAAAATAACATATAAATACAATCTGAGAATGTTGAAAATTTTGCTCTCTGTGAAATATTGAGAAATTGGACATAAAGTTCACGAAGGTCTTAAAGTGAAACAGCAGGATGTGGTCTGCCTTGTGTTCGCTCCCATCACATCTTTCACCGGTTCAGAAAGTAAACTTTCACATCAGCAGGTGTCACAATACTAAAGCCTGCAGGGGTTGGGCTTGGGCATTCCAAATGTGGCAATATATTGCTCCGTGTTATTCACAGGATGTTGATTAAGGTTTTTAGAAAGTGTGATTTATTTTCAAATCCATATAGTATTCACTAAATGATTTTTATGATTTTTTTTTTTACCTCTATGGACCTGAATAAACATATCTATGCCTGGGAAGCATAAGCAGTAATCTCAGTGTGGCAGTGGAAGCCATTGTCCATATAATGAAAAGAGTTCATTGTAAAGAATATATTGAAAAGATGTCTTTTGCCTGAGAGCACAGCTATTCCTCTCTAAACCCATGAAATAATTGCATTGCATTAAAATAACACTTGACTCATGAATTTGTAAATGTACAAATATTACCTGTAATTAGTCAATATGAGATTATAAAATATATTATTTAAAGCCATCTTTCAAGAAACTCAAAGGCAATTTGCATAATATAAATTAATTTAATAATAATTATGAATAAAAAGTCTGTAAAACTATATAGTAACGGAATTTCGGCTCTTATGAAATCAAGAAAATTGGTAAATCTTTAGTTAAAAGAGACAATACTAAACTATTATATAACAGTTCCTGGCCAAAGTTGTTTATAAAGAAAATTTTGGTGCGTAAACCTGAAGCCCGTTAGCGTTGCAAAGATGATTGACATATCTCGCAGCCTATGAAGACGGAAATACGAAAGCGTCACTGGCAGTCTGTAAAGCCCCGCCTACTTTCTCTCCAGTTGACATAAAGGGGTGTGTGTCTCTAGGGAACAGTGCTTGTAAAGTACTTGTACATCGCACCAACCTGTTCACAAGGAGTCAAGGGGTCCAGAGTTTCATTATTTGCTTTTTAAACGTGTTGTCAACATGTCCAAACCTTTAACCGACCATGAAAAGCGCAAGCAGATCAGTGTTCGAGGTATAGCCGGACTGGGTGATGTTGCCGAAGTCAAAAAAAGCTTCAACAGGCATCTTCACTTCACCTTAGTGAAGGACCGCAATGTGGCCACCCCGCGGGATTATTACTTCGCGCTGGCGCACACGGTGCGGGATCACCTGGTGGGCCGCTGGATCCGCACTCAGCAGTATTACTATGAGAAAGACCCGAAGGTACGGAGCTCTTCCTCTTCTTCTCTGTGCAGGCAGGAAGAATGAAGTGGCATGTTTGTGCAATAGTGGAAAATCCAAAAATGCATGTAATATCGAATTATTACGTAGCCCTGTTTTACATACATCTGTAACGGCATAGTAGACATAAATGCGTTTTTTAATAAATGGATAAATAGTTTGATGCTCCAACATTGCATCACTGCAGAATTGTGATACAAGTGACTTCTGTTAAGATTAAATGCATAAACCATAGTGAATCTTAATGTTGAATATAACATAGACAGTTAAATCTTTTATTGTGAGTCATTCATTAATTTCACTGTTATATTTGGAAAGTAAAGATGTTCTTTGCGCAGACATCCATTGACATGGGGTAGTCAGTTGTTAGTTTGGGCTTCTTGTGGCAATTGTGATCTGTCCCTTGTCACATTAGGCCGTGTTTAGTAACTAAAGTATTTTGCAACCACTTGATCTTCTGTGCTCACTAGCAAGTACAGATTAACACCATGATACTGTCAAACCCAGTAGAAGATAACAGGCCTTATCTAATTAATTGACATGATCCATGTGCAGAATCACTAGTGGCTATTAATAGACTCCTTTTACTTTGGAGCTTTACTATGATTTGGGAGGTTATGATGTGTCTTTTTTTTTTTTTTTGGAGAGTAACAAGCTGAAAGTGGTTTTAAAGTCCGGTCTTTTTTGGTTCCACTAATGGCTCTTCCACTATAAAGTCATGTTTCTGAAAAACCTGATGTTACTTGTTTGTTGATGAATATGAAATTTAGTCTTGTATTTTGTCAAAGCAGCCCTCTGTGTGAATCTTCTGAACTTTAGGCCTTTTGGAATTAATTAATTTTTATTTTTATTAAAACACTATCACTTTTTTTTAAAACCTAGAGTATGTTGTGATTAAGCACCATCTACGCATGTTAAACCAAAGCAAGCATTTATTTATTAATGTGGTACTCAAATCTTGTTCAGTGTGGATTTGAGGCCTTCAGCAGGCTGTAAACTCCTCGCAGTGCAGACATCTTATGAATGGACCCTTATGAAAAGTTGATCCCAAGCCAAAGAGATCAAATTAAGCATGTTGTACTTGAGCAACCTAGAAGTGACATGACCAGATTATGATTTTGACTTGGTTAAGAGGGAAAGCGTAATAATTTGTTGTTTTTATTCATTTGTGATTGCATTACAAATGATTCCATTGATTATTACTGAAATGGCATAATTTTTATAGCTCCGTGTTTTACTCTCTTGTTCTGCTTTGAAAATGTACTCTAGAAAAAAACGCAATATATTGGTTTACCATTACTTGGGTATTGTCAGACCATTACTTAAATACATTTGCATCTTATATTGTCATGTTTTTATATGGTCTTCTCTTCTGCCTACATGATCTGCTTCAGATGTCTCTGAACACTCATGCAGTCACTTTTATCGGGGATATATATATATATATATATATATATTTATTATTATTATTATTTTTTTTAATAATAATTTATTATTATTATTATTTTTTGCAGCGCATCCACTATCTGTCTCTGGAGTTCTACATGGGCAGAACTCTACAGAACACCATGATTAACCTTGGGCTACAGAATGCTTGTGACGAGGCCATCTACCAGGTAAAGTGCATCACCTATGATAGCAAATGTAATATTCTAGTACAGCATTTGTTATTTAATTGCAGAACTGGCCCACAGCTCTATTACCTAAACATCCTGAATCTTTAGAAACAGCTGATGTTTTTGCCCTGCTCACCCACAGAGAGTTCAATGAGGATGTACTTTAGACCAACTGCTACAGGCTTGAAAAATGTTCTAAACTCCTTTTCTGAATGTGAAACACTGAAGTTGTCAAAATATTAAACTTTATGAAGTTTAGATGATCAGTAAAAATGTTGTTGCCCGTTATGGAACATTTGTGTTGTTTGTGTATGTTTTTATAATAAGATGTTTTTTTTTTTTGGACATGATGGTGCTGATCTTCAGCTTGGACTAGACTTAGAAGAGCTGGAGGAGATTGAGGAGGATGCAGGACTGGGAAATGGAGGTCTTGGGCGACTTGCAGGTACCTTTTAAAACACCCTACACCTTCCAGTAGAGTATATGACCCCATCATAATGGGTGTTTGGTGTCTGTTTTCTCTCACAGCTTGTTTCCTGGACTCCATGGCATCTCTGGGTTTGGCGGCATATGGTTATGGCATTCGCTATGAGTTTGGCATCTTCAATCAGAAGATCACCAATGGCTGGCAGGTAAACTGAATTTGAAAAATGTTGATATATAAGTTTAACGTTTAACTCTGGAACAACTTAATTTTTTAGGTCGAGGAAGCTGACGATTGGCTGCGTTACGGTAACCCTTGGGAGAAGGCCCGTCCAGAGTACATGCTGCCCGTGCATTTCTATGGCCGAGTGGAGCATGCAGATGAGGGACCGAAGTGGGTTGATACCCAGGTCAGTCAGTCTTGACCTATTTCAGTGAATGATAGGTAGTGATGCTAAAATGATTCTGTTCTGATAGAATCACAGGAGAGAAAAAAAAAACATAGCCTAATTAAAATAATAAAATTCAACCACATACAGATTTTGTTTTTGAATAAAGACTCCCCAAGGCTGCATTTATTTGATCATAATACTATAAAAACAGTATTGTTATGCTGCTTTATATTTCTGTGAAAAGTGTGGTAATTTTTTTTTTTTTTTTTTTTTTTAGGATTCTTTGATGAATATGAAGTTCAAAAGAGCAGCATTTATTAAAACTTGATATTTTTTTGTAACGATAAATGTATTTATTGTCACTTGCTGAATAAAAGTATTAATAAAAAAAATTATCCTACTGACCCCAAACATTTGAATGGTAGTGTAATGGAATTGTTTGTTATAATGGTAAAAACGATGCAATTTTTAAAAGATGAAAGAGAAAGGAACGACATACGTTTGTGTGTCCAATCAAACTTTACTTGGTGCATTAGGCACAAGGTCATCATTTCATGGAAATGTTTAATATGTTAATTGTTTAATTTTGTACAATAACAAATTTTAGCACTGGCTTGGGTTGACCAAAAACCTGGCTAAAATTTCAGAATTAAAAAATAAGAATCAATTGATGTCTTAGTGTCTTTTCTTTGGCAGGTGGTGCTTGCGATGCCTTATGACACCCCCGTGCCTGGTTATAAAAACAACACTGTGAATACTATGAGACTATGGTCTGCCAAAGCTCCTAATGATTTCAACCTGCAAGAATGTGAGTCCACAGAATGATTAGCTCGCATGTGTTTATACACACTCTCTCTCAGACACACACACACACACACACACACACACATGCATTGAGTCCTTATCCAGAAAAAAATAAATAAAAAATAAAAAGTGAGAGGTAAATACTTTTGTAAGTAAGATTTTAAATAAATGCTTTTAAAGAACCCTGAAAAAGAAAATGTATCACGGTCTGACCACTAACATGTGAAAACAAAAGTAGTGTGGCAAAAACGTTACTGTACATGCTGGGAGTATTCCATCTGGATTATCATTGATTTATAAAAAATGTATACTTCTAAATATAGTATGATTTTGAAATGCTCTCTGTTAATTGTAGTTAATGTTGGAGATTACATCCAGGCTGTGCTGGACCGAAACCTGGCGGAGAACATCTCCCGGGTGCTCTACCCTAATGACAATGTAAGTGTGTGTGTGCCTGATGGTGTAAATGTGCAGAGAGAGAGACAACCGAGAGCAAGAATTTGTGATGTGTATTACTGGTATGCAACATATGCTGTAGCTGTCTGGCCTAAGCAGACTGAAAACTCTTAATATTATGCAGTAGTGCCACAGATATGTGTAATGCAATGAGGAAGTATGAAACCACAACATGGAGTCCTGAGCAACTCTGTTGGCTGATATTTCATCATACACTAGTGTATATTAATATTGTTCACACAGCTACTGTATAATACAGGCAGAAAACACCATGCTTTATTCTAGTGGAAAAATCTAGACCGAAAATAAAGTGTTTTGTATTTTTGTAAAGCTTTCAGTGAGTATGCCTTTAATATTAATTCATTTCTTTGTATGTTCATGTGTTAGTTTTTTGAAGGGAAGGAGCTCCGTTTGAAGCAGGAGTACTTTGTGGTGGCTGCTACTCTGCAGGACATCATCAGACGCTTTAAATCTTCAAAGTTTGGCTGCAGGGATCCCGTGCGCACCTCTTTTGAAGCTTTCCCTGAAAAGGTGACCCAAGACATTTCAATTGGTTGGTGTTTTTAAATCTGACACGCATTTCTTGTGCGATTCAACCTAGTATAATGCTTTCAAAACAACTCTCAGGTGGCAATCCAGTTGAATGATACTCATCCAGCTCTGGCGATTCCTGAACTCATGAGGATCCTGGTGGATATAGAGCGGCTGGACTGGGAAAAGGTGTGATGTTCAGGCTGTCCAACTGTGTGTTAAGATAAAGGAATAATAGTAACTAATAACTCATTTGTTCATAGACATGCATTTACTGAAATTAGTAGATTTGGATGTTTTACGGCAGAAATGTAAAGCAAACCAATTCCTTGGTTGTTTTGTTGTTCTGCATTTTTCTGCTTCCTCATTCTGACATAAATAATAGATATAGCAATGTTAATGTAAAGAAAAGTATAGTTCACAAAGCGAGCCAACTTATAAAATGACAAAGGAAGTTGTTTGCATATTTTTTTTGGTATTTAATTTGTTGATTTCAATTTATTTTATGGATTATTTTATAATTTTTATTTTTAATAGAATTTATCAAAATTAGTATAAAAGTGTGTGTGTGTAGCAGGTTTTCCCTACATTTGAGGACCAAATACAGGTCAATTGTGACCTTGTGGGGAAATTTTTTTGGTCCCCTGATGAAACAAGCTTATAAATCATGCAGAATTAAAATATATATATATTTTAATCTAAAACTGCTGAAGGTTTTGTTTTGTGGGCTAGGTTTAGGGTAAGATAGAAATTACGGTTATACAGTATAAAAAGCATTACATCTATGGAATGTCCCGAAAAAACATGAAAACCTGTGTGTGTGTGTGTGTGTGTGTGTAGGCGTGGGAGATCACCACAAAGACTTGCGCATACACAAACCACACAGTGTTACCCGAGGCTCTGGAGCGCTGGCCTATCCACATGTTTGAGACCCTTCTGCCACGACACCTGCAGATCATCTACGAGATCAACCAGCAACATCTGGATGTGAGCATTCTCACTTACGCCAACTCAAGATCATCATGTCGTTAAATGAACTGCTTTGTCTGATGGAGTCTCTTTTGTAGAGAGTTGCTGCGCTGTATCCAGGCGACAGCGATCGTTTGTGCAGGATGTCCCTGATCGAGGAGGGCAACCCAAAGAGGATCAACATGGCTCACCTTTGTGTGGTTGGGTCACACGCCGTTAATGGAGTTGCACGGATTCACTCAGACATCGTCAAAACCACTGTGTGAGCAGAGCGCATCAGTCATTATGCAAGAATATTTGACAGAGGAATGATGTTTATTACATTTATTACAAATACAATTTTATATATATATATATATATATATATATATATATATATATATATATATATATATATATATATATATATATTAATCGGTTTCAAAATTGCATTCTGTGTAGAGGTACTAGTTAGGTCAATTGTATATTGATATGATGGATATTTACTGTAGAAGTTGGAGACACTTAAGACATGTTTTGGTGGTTTAAGATTTAAGGACTTCTGTGACATCGAGCCGGAGAAGTTCCAGAACAAGACAAACGGCATCACACCTCGTCGCTGGCTGCTGCTGTGCAACCCCGGCCTGGCTGACATCATCGCTGAGGTGACCTTCTGAAAGAAGTAGCTCTTGCTTGCTTTACCCACAGGTTTTCTTTCTGTCTTATGCTTGTTTTTCCTTTCAGAAAATTGGTGAGGAATTCCTGACAGATCTTTTCCAGCTAAGGAAACTGTTGGACTTTGTCAATGATGCACAGTTCATTCGGGATGTGGCCAACGTCAAACAGGTCTACAATTATGTTGTTGTTGTTGTTGTGTTTTTTTTTATGTATCTTCTGTGTTTGGTATTTATTGTGTCAGTCTTTTTTTTTTTTTTCAAAAGTAAAACTTTCTTGTTCATGTAATTTATTTATTTTAGGAGAATAAGCTGAAGTTTGCAGCTTATCTGGAGAGTGAATACAAAGTAAAGATAAACCCTGAGTCCATCTTTGACATCCAGGTCAAAAGAATCCATGAGTACAAGAGACAACTGCTCAACTGCCTTCATGTCATCACTTTATACAACAGTAAGAATTACATGTACACACAGAAACGTGTTCACACGGGGTTGATCAGTCTGAAGACAGAGGAAGTGACCAAAGATTTTACACTTTCATTAATATCGTTTTTTCTTTTACTGATGTAGGTTATTTTATTCAGTTAGATATATAGACAGGGTGTACATAAGTGATGCACATACTGTATGGGACCAAAATAAAAAATGCATTGGGTAAATAAGTTTAGACCGCTCATTTGTGCACCGATATGGTTGACCGCTATTAATGCTCCCATAATCACCATTTTAGATCAACTAATACTGAAATACTTTGTCTAGATTTATGCATTCAGTTTGAATGGAAATCTTATAATGTGCTGCTGGTTTAACAGCAAAACTGTGGCATTTCATTCACTGGTGTGCTTCTCTCGATAGCGCTAAAACCAGCAGCGCATAGGTGTACTTGCCAATGCAATCTGCTTTCAGGTTTGAAAATATTGAACATATACGTATGTGTGTGTGTGTATAAGAAAATTTAAATATTAGCATTGTATTTTTAAATGTACTATAAAATAACTACTTTTATTTCTTACTCTTTTTATATATATATATATATATATATATATATATATATATATATATATATATATATATATATATATATAAATATATATATATATATATATATATATATAAACTAATATAATATTTTAGTTTATCATTTTATTAAAAAAAAAAACTAAATACAGTGAAGTAATACTATTATTACTGTTATTAAGTTTTTTTTTTTTTTATTAAATTTATAGTTAATGGCTCCCGCTATATGCAGTGTAGTGCCCCAAACCAAATCTCCAGGTGCTCTCATGAAAACCAGACTGAAAAACCCTGCACCCCTGTATAGATGTCTCCTCTATAGCTGCTTTTTCTAGAGTTGTATTAAAATATTTCTTTTGTTTATCAGAGTTTCCATTTTTTTTAAACTCAAATGAGTGGTATTCTGCACTTTCTAGGGATTAAAAAGGATCCAAACAAGAAGTTTGTTCCCAGGACAGTAATGATTGGAGGAAAGGTATGTGCTTTCAATTTAAATCAGTTCACTTTTTAAATCGTTGTTGTTGTTGTTGTTGTTATTATTATTATTATATAGATATGCAGATCATGGTTATACCTGCTTTTGAAGCATTTTAAAGCTGGGGTCGTCAAACCACTAGAGGGCCTCAGCAAATATCTTAGGGGGGCTACAGGTTGGCTTCAAATGATACGAATTTATATATAATATGTAATGAAAATATCAAACTTAACTGAAAACAAGCTGCTTTGGGCCTTTGAATCTTGTGCTGGACAGTGGGAGGCATTCAGTTAAAAAAGATTGAGAACCATCGCTTTAAAAGAGTCCTAAAAGGTATTTTTGTGTTGTCCTGCACTGCCTCCTGCAGGCAGCACCAGGCTATCACATGGCAAAGATGATCATTAAACTGTTCACCTCAGTGGGGGAGGTGGTCAATCATGATCCTGTGGTGGGAGACAGACTCAAGGTCATTTTCCTGGAGAACTATAGAGTCTCTTTAGCTGAGAAGGGTGAGTAAACGTAAACAACTGTTAATGTATAGCCAAAAAAAAAAAATTGAATCCGGTTTAAGTTTATATATATATTTATTTATTTGTTTTTGATGTAATGGTTTATGCAGATATTTGACTGAATGTGTATCATATGCTCTGTTCTTCAGTGATCCCTGCTGCCGATCTGTCCGAACAAATCTCTACGGCAGGTACAGAAGCCTCCGGTACAGGAAACATGAAGTTCATGCTTAACGGCGCGCTGACCATCGGCACCATGGATGGTGCTAATGTGGAGATGGCAGAAGAAGCTGGAGAGGAAAACCTGTTCATCTTTGGCATGAGGGTCGAGGATGTGGAGGCCATGGACAAAAAGGGGTGAGAGTGTATGGATATAAATGGGATAAACAGGAAACAAAAAAGGTATAGGTTCAAGCAATGTTTCTCAATTGGTGGGTCACGACCCAAAAGTAGGTCGCAAGACTTTTCTTAGTGGGTCGTGGAATATGCAGTCAAAGAAACATCATCAACAACAAAAAGCTAATTCTAAATGTTTTTCTGATGCGGCACACACTGCATTTCACTTTACTGAAGCGCAAGAGAAACTTTATTTTAGGTTTTAGTCTACAATAACAGCACTGTTTGTGATGCAGATACAATGCCAGGGAATACTACGAACGTCTGCCTGAACTGAAGCAGGTGATGGATCAGATCAGCGCTGGATTCTTCAGCCCCAAAGAGCCTGAACTCTTCAAAGACATCGTCAACATGCTCATGAATCATGACAGGTGGGTGTTTGCAACCTCTTTAAAAAAAAAAAGTTAGCATTTTCTTATGTGGCTTTTACAGGTATATCGAATTTATTTGTTTTTATAAATGAGAATACTTACTACAGTTTTAATTTTTAATTGTACCCCAATATATTGATGTTTGTAATTCATAGCCGTTTTATGCAACAATTATCAGATTTATTTTTGCTTTAGTAAGAGGTGCCTACCTTCTGTTTTTCTCTCTCAGGTTTAAGGTTTTTGCAGACTATGAAGCATATATCAGCTGTCAAGAAAAAGTTAATGAACTCTACAGGGTGAGTAAGGACTTCTCAGTGGCTGAGCCCATTATAGTAATACCTGAAAACTGAAAATTATTCCATTGAATGCAAATTTGTATTTTTATTTTTTTACTAATGTGATATGTAATAAAAGCTTTACAAAAAAGATCTTTATAGATTTGTCATTCTCTATTGTTAATTATATATTATTAAACTGTAAAATATTTGAGAACTGAAAATGTCTGTATCTGACACAAGGGGGCGCCAACACTTCTGTTAATAGTTAGGTGAGGGTGATATAATCTCAAAATGACCACTGTTTTGATTGGTCTTACTTTACTTAGTCTATCACTGCTCAAAAGGAATAACTGACCTTGATGAATGGACATGTTTGTAAAACTGCTAACACAGCTGGTTTCCAATAGCTGCTGTTTTATTTTTTTATTTGGACTTTTTCCTTCGTTATGTGTAAAATTCCCCTCTCTTTTCTTCAGAATCCTAAAGAATGGACCAAAAAGGTCATCAGAAACATTGCTGCTTCTGGAAAGTTTTCTAGTGACCGCACCATCACAGAGTATGCACGTGAGATTTGGGGCGTAGAGCCGTCTGATGTCAAGATCCCTCCACCCAATGAACCACGTGAATGAGGGAGTGAGCAACGTGATGGTTAGATGGTGTCTACTGACTCCGTCTTTCCCAGTGTGCTGGTGTGCCTTGACTGGCTTTACCTGATTCAGATTCAGGTTTCTCTCTCATTCTCAGCCTCCTTGAACTTCATTACTTTAGACTACACACAACACAGAACTCTTTCAGGTGCACTTACGTTGTAGTATGCTTTAAATCACTTACTTTCACATGCACATCCAATTACCATGGTTCCATTATGCAAATTCAATTTGTTGGTCATATGAGACTCTTTATACATCAGTTGCATTCCTTGTTTTACTTTTGAGAGTGGCTGTTGTGTCGAATTGTTACAGAGATCATGCTTTAAGGACAACTGATTTCAAGAACACAGTGGGACCGAACAAGAGCCTTTGAGTATTTTATGTAGCTAAATCTGCAACCTAAAAAACCAGTGGAGACTTTACAATCATTCACATTCTCAAATATTTCTTAAATGCATGTCAGACTATTTGACCACCAACCACCTTTTCTCTGTTTGAATTCAGTAGAAATAGTCTTTTTGCTTTTAAAATGCACGATATAACCAGTCAGAAACAACAGCCTTTTTTTTTTTTTTTTTTTTCAGAAGCAGGTTAAAGGGTGCCTTGTGTGCATACTGTGCAATATTAACAACACTAGAAGAACACACCCCTTTGAAATGCTTCATAAAAAAAATGATAGTGGAGGATCTATGGCAGCTGGCTGATGCAAACTCAGGTTGGCGCTGATTCAGTTTTTTGCTTTACCATTTCACATTGTATTACCAAATCACGAGATGTGTGTCATTGTATCGGTTCATTTTACAAAGCACCTTGAATTTTGGCAAATGGAGATTCATAAAGCAAACCCTGCCTTGAGCTTCAGATTGCAGTCTGTCTTGAATGTATGCTTATGGATGTGACTTTGAACATTCACCCATTGTACTGAGGCCTTTTTTTCTTGCTACCTTTTACACAAGTACTGTATAAAATTGATGGTTTTAAAACCATGTTAACAAATAATAAAATGCTGAAAACATAAACAATATGCTGTTGACTTAAAATGAATAAAGGCAATTCTAATCGGATGTTGGAGCGATAGAATAGGTTGATTGTTTTAAAGATTGAATGCTGTTGTCATGTAACACAATATTCGTATCTGTCAGAATAGTAACGAATGACCTGAACAGGTGCTGGGTGTGGTAAAAGTGTACACATGAATGAGGTATTGCCTAAACCTGGTACAGTAAACAAAACGGCTTATCAGCACGTTAATTCAGTTAAAATACCCCAAGCTTCTCATACGTGCTTCCTCGCACTGCTTTAACTAGTTCAACAGGATTCTTCTGTCCCAGTCTAGTAAAATTATTCAACCGGTCATTACAAGAAAAGTAATAATGTGTAAATGTGTCATTTTTTACCATATATTTTTTTTCTGCTGTAAACTTTTTTGATGTTGTATAAAAGCCTTGTAAATAATTGATATCAGAAAGTGATCCATTTCTTTTCCAGTCTTTTTATTGTTTACAAGCAAACATACTGTACTTCCATCTGTGCATGTGTCCAGTAAGGTTTAGCAGCTTAGAAGAAAACAAACATTGTAAACCATTTGGTACAGTTCGCAAAAAGTAACAGTTGTTGTAATAACTGGGCAGTATTTCATTTAATTACTATATATGTATATATTGAATTAAAATATGCAAAATTTGGTCAACATCAACAAAGATGGCAGAATCAAATCTGTGTTCAGAACAGTAACGTCCAAATATTCTGTGGTCCATTTTTGCATCCTAGTACAATGGAATACAGAAGTGAGCCGCTTAATATACATACAGTATAGGTATATATGGGTTGGGGTCTTGTATATGGTTATCCTTCAGCTTTATATGAAATTATTGCACCTGGTGATCTTGTTCAAATGAATTTTTTATGTTATTTCTACATAGTTCTGCACAAAAATCTACTTCACTAACTATAAAGAGATTTTTGATGTTTTTCTTTCAGTGCATCAGTCACACACTGGCAGAGGAAAACTTATTAAAATGATTGTGATACAAATTCTTTCTGAGAATAATCAGCAGAGAGACTATATCTACGATTGAAGCTTGCATGCACACATGACCTTGTTAACATTATTTCCCCTTAACAAAAATAATTAAGCAGAAAGATTTGAGATAAAACAAATACAACCTGACACACCGAGCAACAATACAGCAGATTTGGAGTCTTAAAGGGTCTGCGTTACAGTGAAAACAACTTGAAATATGCAGATAAGAATTATGAAATGGTCAGTGCACAGTGAAGAATATATAGTTAGTATATTTACATGACAAGATGTAAGAGCAAGCCAAAGATGTGTCATTATTGCTCAATGTTTCGTAGAGTCATGGATCTTGGTATCAAAGTCCTTGACTTGAGTATTGCCTCATTTACTTTGTGCATGTTGAAATACATTGCACATATTCCACCTAATTAAAATACACAATTATGAAACATTGCAAGATACACTGAAAGGATCAATTAGAATGGACTTGTTAACGTTACTTCTAAATGTAAATTATTATTTTTTTCCTTTAAAAAAAAAAAAAAAAAAAAATTATATATGTATATATATATATATATATATATATTTATATTCCTGATTTTACTGAACTTCTGATCAATTATAAAGCAGCCTTGGTGAGCATGAGACAAAAAGGTTTCCAATTTTGGTATCCAGCATATTATGGTAATAATAATTTGATTTATTTTATCAAATTTTATTTTTTTTTGGAATGTGCAAAGAGTGCAAAAAGACAAAGAAAATATAAAACCCACATAACCAAGAAAAGGAAAGGTTTTCTCATACTGTTTTGTTATCTTTTGACTGTGCAACAATCTTTTTCCAGTAACAGGCATGCAAACTTGTATTGATCTACAAAATACATTAAAATAATGAAACATCCGTGGATTTAGAGAGTCATAAAAAAAAAGTCATTTCTAAAGCGCATTCAGTTTCTGATTGCAGCGGAGTTGCAATAATATCAACTAAACACGACAGCATAAGCAAAATACATCCCATAAAAATATCAGTTTTAATGCCAAGGCAGCATAAAATTCTGCAATTTAAATTACTATTTCAATTGGAAGAAAAATAACGACAGAAAAAAAAGAATACATTTTATTGTACACAATTCAAGTTCAACCTAAAACAACTCACTGTTTACATTGAGTGCATTTCAGACTTTAAATAAGGTCCATGATATTGTCGACAAGTTTGTTGTTGTACGTTCATAAAAAAAAAAATAAGAGTGAATTGCAGTCAGCAAGCACTGACAATGACATCATTATAGTATGTTGTCCTGCTTCTTCCCTTTGACTGTAATTCTTGTGTGGTCTTCAGAGCACCATCGCTAAAACTTCATCAGTGCGTCTCTCCTTAGAAGAGGGTTGTTGACTTGAACATTATTTCAGTGCATATCAGCATATTATTTTGCATACTTTGTGCTCCAGCTGCCCCTTTAGATCTGTTACCATAGCACCAGGAAGTGGTGTAAGAAATCACCCAGCCCTGACACACTCCAAATGACTCTCTCCCTCCATAGGTTTTAAGTTAACAAAGGAATGCAGAAGAACTTCAGTCCATGATTGTGTATGTGCATGAACACATTAGTACATTGTGTATGTGTTTAACTGAGAGTGTGTGAGAGAGAGGAGTCGGCTGAAATGATCCTGATTACACGTGAGGATGAGGCGCATTGAGAAAATCACTAAGAGAGAGAGAGAGAGAGAAAAAAATTATTTTAACTCAACCACTTTTATAGAAAATATAATGCTCAAATAAACAATAAAAATCTGTATTTAAATCAATATAAATTCCATTAAATGTGTATACAAAACAAAATAAGCACCCTTTTTCGCAAAAAAGTTGGCATTTTTTTCCAATTCTAAAACAATAGCTATATTAAATATATCCAGTAAAAATGACCTTGCAACCAGTTGCTTAAAAGTAATTGAAAAAAAAAAATGTCTAAGCAAGGCAGTTGTGTGAAAAAGTCTTATACAACAATATATTTTGTTATCCAATGCAAATTCATATAATTCACATGTGGACTCATTGTTAAACTTAAATCTTATTTGACAAATATAAGTCAATAGTTAAACTGAATTAATAATATTATGTATAAAACTAAACCTTATTACCGATACTTAAAATCTCAGGTTACTTCACAGAAATAATTTAGATCACATCAGTTTTGTTGACAAATTGTTTGACCTCTGGTGTTCCTCCTAAAGAAATGTGCAGGGTTGCCTTCCTGAATGATCATTAGCAACCGCCCCATCTCAAATAAAACCATATCTCTGTATTCAGACAGGGTTGATGTTCAGTATCAGCACAAACTGGAACATACAGACAGTGACTTCAGTCTGAATTATTATCGCCACAGCTGTTTCTCTGGGACCTGGAGCAGAATGTAGAAACTACACCACCTGGCACAATCCTAAAAATAGCTTGTATTCTCACCAATAGACTAAAAAGATGAACGGAGCCAAACTGTTTGGTCAGCACTAAGCAGTGGGGAAAAACTACAAATAGCAGCAGTTTGTAAAGTGTACACACCTGAGTATATTTGGTAGCTGGGGGCTCTTGTAGATGAACTTGTGTCTGTAGCCCAGAGAGCTGGGGAACGGGATGAACTGAACCTTGTGACCTCTCAGACTCTTGCTCTGAGCTGCCAAATCATACAGCTGTGAAAAAAATTTAGATCTTTAATATATTATATTATATTATATATATATATATATATACACACACACACACACACACACACACACATTAGGAACTATTATGATTGATTATTATTAATGCAATAAGGAGTTATTGTTGTTGTTGTAATATATATTTATTATAATTAACTTCAAATAGCTATAGCACTCTAGTTCTGTTTTATATATAGCATAATAATGTTTGTAAAACAAAACCAGTTTTAATGTAACCTTTTTCAATATATGATTTTCTTTGACATGTAATAATTAATAATTCATTTATTCTCAGTGTTATAATCTGTTGCTTAGCCTGACAACAATGGCAGATAAAGGTAAAAAGTGATCAAATGATGTGCTTTTACAATAGCCTGGAACATGGCTCCTCCAATCAGAATTTCGAGTCTGAAGTATCAGTTTTACAGTTTTAAATGAACCGTCTTATTGTCTGACGCTGATGATATACCTTCTTTCCCAGCTGGAAGGGTACAACAGTGTCATCTTCTGCATGCAGGATCAGAACCGGACAGGATATGTGGTTGACACTAACAAGACAAACAGATAATTCAGTAATATCAGTAACTCTAAATAAGTACTTCCTTATAGGGATTCAGGACACAGGACTGTTTTTGTAGTCTGGGACCTTGCACTGGAGGATTGTGTAATGAATTACATGATCACTTCATCTATGACTCAACAATCAATGCCCACATGCCACTGAATCCTCAAGCGGTTTATTTATACACATGTACATCTAGTATGTTTCTAAAGCAAGTTCTCAGAGAAAGACATGGACTATAGCATGTGAAAGTGCTACAGAATAGAGACCGGGATGATTATCTCAACACAGCTGCAAGGACACTGTGCTATATAAACACAGAACAGACTTTGTAGATAAACAAGTAAACTTACAGAGAAATGGACGAAATAAAAGAACCTACTTCTCGTCACTGGCAAAGCGAATGTCATTTGCAGCAATAGAATCCAGGAAGAACCAGTCAAAGCCTGGTAGATATCTGTAAACCTGTTCAAATAACATAAATATTATTTGTTGCACAATGGCAGTATGTGACACCTTGAGATTGAGCAGGAAGTTGGTTTCTCACCATGGAGAAGGGATGGCTCTTGGCTTCCTCTCTGATATTGGTAAAGGGTGACTCTAAAATTAGGGAGTCTGGGGGCGTTCCTGCAAGCACAGTGGAAGAAAGCTTGCATCATTCCTTCATGTTTAAAATAGTGCCTCAACTACAGGCTTGTGCATCTTAAAGACTTATTGGAAGTGCTTTGTGATTAAATCAGTTCAGTCTTAATCCAGTAAAGCCAGTGCCTATGAAAGGTTGCCTATTTCTGAAACATCAACACAGTCATCGCTTACTTAGATTCATAAACGCTTTCTTTACGGAGATTTAATTCACCTTCATGGTTCATAATATGAGCGAACTTCTTTCAACTAATTTTAAACCCAAATTAAAACGTTAGTTGTTTACACTCAAATTTGAATTTCTTATAACTTAAATACAGCTATTTTGTGATTATTAAAATGTAAGACTTATAATTTGGCATGCGGATTTGGTGCTTTTGTAAAATTGTCTTTACATTCGCTTTGTTAATTTTAATGCATCTTTAATGAAAAAGGTGTTAATTTCTTAAAAAAAAAAAACATTTGAACAGTACTGTACACACATATAAAGTTTTTTTTTTCTTCATAATTTTTCCAGGCCTTGAAGTCAAACTTTTGGATATTTATGATTTTCCAGGGCTGTGTAAAGCCTGATCATTATTTAGTCCCTTTTCCTTGGGGACAAGTCCACAAGGTTATGCTTTTCTTAGGTGACATAGCGTTCATTCATGTATTCACAGTGATTTGTAAATGGCTGGTTGCAATTGAAGAATAAAGCCATTGTTGGAAGTTTCTGCTCTGTTTGTAGTTTCACACTGCAGGCTACTATTTGTTTCAGTTGCAGCATTCTAAGAAAACACAAATGCATGAATGTATGTCCACATACCCCTGTCACAGAGCCGTCTCACTAGGTTAGTGGCCACTCTGGAAAAACAGGATCGTACAGCATCAGCAGCAGTTCAAAAATGCCACAGGGAGTTACACAATCAATTCCTTTACATCAAAGAAAAGCTCAAATGTAATTCCAAGAACTACAGTATATACATCTAGAGAAGGAAACACCATCAACAGTGTTCTTTGAGATGACTCTGGAAAATTCATCTCACCCTGTGCCGAGTGAGTGACCCCATATGTACAGGGGCTTCTGACCAATCCGCTGCCTTATCCACTGGTAGAGGAAGAGAGCGTCTGATGTCATGACTTTCTCTGAAGGGCTTCCATCAGAGTCACCCCAACCTGCACGAAAAAAAACCATGTGGTGCTTCACTCAAGGACAGCGAATTGAATTGGGAATTGCATGATAGGATAATGCATTAAAACTGACACTTAACGTACCTCTATAATCGAATGTGACTACATGGTAGCCTAATGAACAAAGAACCTGCAGAGACAAGCATATAAAAAAAGTGTCTAACATTAACTCAAACAGACAGATGGACAATAAGACAAGCAGTGGTTTCAAATCTTAAGAAACATTTCTTATTATTATAAATATTGAACACAGTTGTGCTGCTTAGTATTTTTGGGGAAATGTGATACATTTTTCAGGATCCTTTGATTAACTATTAGCCAACACATCTTTTGAGTAATATACCTTTTGGCGATTATAAGTGTGGAGGCTGTCAACAATGCATTTGTACACATGAAACAAACCTGTAATCATCCATTTACAGGAAAAGGTTTTAAGATCTGAGGAACGATTTCTTGTAAAACAACTAATGTCATTTATATGTTGCATTGTCCCTGTGGACTGGGCTACATGGGTAAAACAAGCAGACTGCTTAAAACTCAAATTGCTGAACTTCGAAGCGCAACTAGACATCATGACCCAAGAAGTCCTTTCCTCTAATTATGACACTATATGTAATATTTATTACACTATATGTGATATTATATTTTGTTTTGGTGTGTGTTAGTTTAGTTTTTTGCAATTAGGTATTTTTTGGTTGATTTTCGTGTAAGATATTGTTCATTTATATTTACATACATTTATTTATATATATATATATATATATTTTTTTTGCAGACAGGTATTTCTTGATATGTATATGGTTAGTGTTTTCAGTCAATCGTAGTTTTCACTTGTATGCAATATGTTTATTGCCATAATGTGTTTTTATATGTGGGTGATCATGTGATTTAGGTTTGTGCTGTATATGAGGGCTGAGCTGTGTATTTGTTCATTGTCTGATGAAGAGCTTTTAGGCTCGAGACATCACCTGTGGTGAGAACATATTTTTTGTGGTTGAGCAACTTGAGTTAAAGCTTTCAGCCTGTTGGATGTGCGCTCTTTGGGTGAAATTTTAAAAAGAATTATAAAATCTTACTGACCCCAAACTTTCGAATGATAGTATAAATTCAAAGCAGTTGCTCTTATTTCTTATACCTTGTACAGCTGAACTCTGTGATCCCCTCCTCTGAAACAAACACAAAAACACACTTAAGTAAAATGACCAGAGAACTGCAAATTTATCAAATTACAGAAGAAAAATTGGACTCCATTCCCTAACCGACTGAGGATCACACACTAATGTTCAAATAATTCCGAACACGACAGACTCACACAGAAATACACGCCTTGTTGCTAGTAAATGCATAATAAATGAAGGCGATACGCTTTCTAAAATTTGGTTCAAAATATTAAACCGGTTTGTTCTCCAATGATTAGACAGAGTCATAGTTGGTGCACATCATACATTACACAACTGTATGTCAAATCCACAGATCTGATCTCCCAGACTATAAAGCAGTGTAAGTGTAGTGCATTGCAGTCTTAACTCACACTGAATTGTTTTACAACACAGAGTTGGTTTTATAAAGTGATGCTGATCTCTTGTCCCTTAGTGTTTGTGTACCTTGTTCCAGTGTTGCCATGGAGGTAGAGGATGACAGGATGACTGGACTGGAAGCTTTCGTCATACCATTCAGCATCTTTTTCCTGAGCCTCCCTCCACATCACTGAAGGTACTGTGTGCCTGAGAGAGACAGATGGATAAAGAGATGACATGATATACAAAAGAGATACGCAGCTGTTAGATTTCTGCTTCCTACGCATGAAATGGTGAAAAAGAGTACATTAAGTACATGACATGTGCTAGTGTTCAAAAAATGTTTAAATGTTTTTGAAAAAATTGTCTCATGTTCATCGAAATACAGTAAAAACAGTAATATTGTGAATTCTTCTCAAAGTTCAAAAGAACAGCATTTGTTTGAAATAGAAATGGTAACATTAGAAATGGCTTTACAGTCACTTTTAACTGTAATGCATCCTTCCGGAATTAAAAAGTATTATTATTATTTTTATTTTAAAAGAAAAAAAACTGACTGACCCCAAACTTTTGAATGGTAGTGTAGTCTTTACATAGCTTGTTCACTTCCCCAACACTTTAGCATCAAAGATTCTATTCAATACTGAATCTGACCAGTGCACAGCGTATTTATGCATAGAAAACTGCATAAAGCGGCATGAAGTTTATAGGTTTATAAGTTCACTGTTACTTAGTAAAAGTCAAACACACACAGTCACACTCAATGGCCAGCAGCCACAGGGATTTACACATTTTGGGCCACAGGCTGCATTTCAACAAGCGCAGGACTTTTTCCACGCCCTTCAGAAATACAGCCATGGCCATAAGGCAGATAGAGAGGGACAGAAATCTGTAGGGTTGAGAACTTGAGATCAGAGAGTCAGATAAGGCAGAGAGATGGATGGTGGAGGTAGGCCAGTCTGTGTCTGTGTCTGTGCTCTCACCACACTCCAATGTTGATTCCCTCCTCGGGCTGCAGGTAGAAGTTGTGAGTGTGATTCAAGCCCTGATCCTGTGGTCTCTTCAGATCTATAAAATATGGCACTCGCACTGAAAGAGAGAGACAGAAAAGAGTCAACATGAAACTGAATCCGATGCATTTCTGAGTCAAACAGGATATTGATATATATAATTTTTAAGGATATTTTAAAATGGGGAGGTTTTTCCGTCTCTTAAATACAGATACAGTTTGACAGAATAAGAAATAGTTATTGAACATTTACAAATATGGTTGTAAGTAATTTAATACAGAAGTTTTAGCAATTCCTCATACTGCCATGTTTGGTCTGAAAATGGAAAACAGTCATGTAAATTTGAATCATGACTTGCTGCAAGAAACTGCGTGCCACAAGCTTTCTCAGGAGACTGATGACTTTAAGTTCACTGACCTTAGTCACATATTTTTCTCTGAGGAAAGCAGACACAGGGATGCTTACAGTCACACTTTTACACACATTCTGTGCATTATTAGCTCAAACTGAAAAACAGTAGCAGAACTGAGTGTGAAGAAACACATCAGCTGACAGGAGCAATGCAATCACTGCTGACACTACTTCTGCTAACATCAGCCCAAAACACAACACAACAGAACGTGACTAATATCAGAGAAATGAAACTATGATGTGACATAGGAATTATTTGAGAAGACGGAGAGATGTGGGTGAGAGGCTGAGCGGCAAACAGAGTAGACATTTATCTGGATTGATGGATGAATGATATCTTTGTTTTGTCGTTTCAGTGAAAGGCTGACTATGGATTCAAACTCCAACGTTTCGAAATGTCTTAATGAATGGCATGAGATCCAGCAGACTCTGTTCTGTGATGGACATCAATTTAAACAAAAGACATCAAGTGGCAAAACAGGTGTTGAGGCATCAGTAATTAAAAACAAAGTAGAGATTGTGGGACTTTATGTTGATCAAAAATGACTACAAAAGCGTGCGTGACTGAATGTTTCTCAAGAGTTGTTCTGAGCATCCTGAATATTTCACAAGGGAAAATGCAGTGTAACAATCTCCTTGGATACTACATTCCCCTTGAGGCTAATTGCTCTAAGATTGTCCTTTCCTTTGCAGCAGCATAAGATTATAGAGACTGACCCATATTACCATATTAATTTTTTTTAAAATCTACAGAAACTAATGTACAGTAGCATCCAATCCAAAATATAATGAAAACTTACATGGCAGTTTAGCTTGAATAAACAAAATGCTAATGGAAAATGACTGGTCTAAATATAAAGGGTTAAACAAGTCAGGCTAGATCATCAAGACACTCTAAAAATGTAAATAAATAAAAAGTTTACAACGATAGGCTTAATACTTACCAAATGTAACAAAGACAGGGCTAAATACTCACATAAAAAACTGACATGAATACCAAAGTTGACAAATTAGGACTGACCAAGAAACTTGCCAAAGATAGCAAAAGTATGTCTAAAAAAACTCAAATAATCTTTAAAAACTCTAGCCTAACTATCAATGTTTACACACTGTTTGGCCAAACCATTCCCTGAAGTTAAAGAAAGACTGAAAATACTCACCAAAGTTTAAAAATACTAATTTAGCTTGTATTGATGGACAGACTTTGATGATAACAGGGATGGCGATGTAGATTCCCAGCACACAGATCAGAAGCTTCTTCAGCCTCCACATCAAACCACCCCTGCAGACACAGAGAGAAGAACTGATTACATTAAACACGCTTTCCTGTAACACCAGTGTTGGGAACGTTACTTTAAAAAAGTAATTAGTTATAGTTACTCACTACTTGTTCCAAAAAGTAACTGAGTTAGTAACTGAATTACTCTATAATAAAAGTAACTCGTTACCAGGGAAAGTAACTATTTGCGTTACTGTAAAAAGTGTTTTTGGCCACTAGCTTTGTAGATGGGTGTCACACATTACATGCACGTTCTTGCCTTTAACCACAATGAATTTGAAGTAATGCTAATATCTTCACCTTGAAAATGCCAACTTTTCATCGGATTGCTCCTCACTCGCCATCTCTGCTGCGAATCTGTGTAGCTGTTGCGTGTGTGTGTGTGTGTGTGTGTGTGTGTCTGTGTTTGGCGACGCTGGCACAGCCACGTGTGCCGGCATGTGTGTAAAAACACTGGCTCTGATTGGCTACGATGAAACACATGACTCTGCCTTAGCCAATCACAACCGCTTATCTCGTCATTAACCCACCTGCTCACTCGCTGTGTGAGTCAGGGGTCCGATCGGATAGTTTATTAATGCATAGTAACGCACCGCATTTAACGTTCAGTAACGTTAGCGGCGTTGTAACGACTGGAAAAGTAATTAGTTAAATTACCGCGTTACTGAAAAAATAACGTCGTTACCTAACGCCGTTCTTTTAAACGCCGTTATTCCAAACACTGTTTAACACACATATAGTAGATAAAGTAATAAATATAGTACTGTGTCCTATTCAACAAGACCTGCGATGATTGGTTAAGAACAACATTCTCTCGAATTTAATTGGCTGAAAAACAGTTGTAGCATATATTAAGGGAATCTTACATTTTTGGAAAATTTAGGAATGTTTTCGGACATACTCTTCTCTTTTGAACTGAAGGGTTAAAAATCCTCATAACATGGCCTGTCTTTCTCTTGGTCTCTCTCACACTCAGAGGTCAGACAGTAAGCATCTTAGTGGCCAGCGGTGACCTCTAAATTGTGCCGGGGTGTATAAAGTGTCATGATTCAAATTACAGGAGAAAGCAAGAGGAACAAACTCACCCTGTCTGACTTACAGCCCTGATCTCTACTTTATGTGTTTGTGTGCCTTTTTATGCAAAATAAATGGGGTCATATGATGCAATTTCAAGTTTTCCTTTCTCTTTGGAGTGTTATAAGCTGTTTGTGAATAGATAAGATCCCTTAAGTTGCAAAGACTAGTCTCAAACCCAAAGAGATATTTTTTATAAAAGTTAAGACTCGTCCATGCCCACCTGAAATGCCTTGTTTCAAACATGCCCCCACATGTCTATGTCACTGTGTGGGAAGATTTGCATAACTCCGCATTTATGAACAACTAACTTTAATTCCTCGCTGTTGCCCCTGGCGCCATGTCAGATCCAAATTTGAAAATGAAACTACTTTGTTTTGCCTTCCAAAAGAGGACACAACTAGAAATCAGTGGTTAAGTTGTATGTACAACATACAACTGTGTTCTGGAAAAGTTCAACTCAAATATTCAGATGTGTGCAGCACATATTATGGAGGACTATTTCCTGATCCTGGGAGAGAAGACTACAATGTCAGCTGTTCTGAGTCACAGTCTGTAAGTACGTTTACATATTTAAAGGATTTGTCACAGATGATTCAAATGTGAGTTTTGAGAGTAGCGCCTTTTGTTTGTCGTTTCTCTGATCACAAATGCAGACATGGTTAAGGGGAAGTCGTGGCCTAGTGGTTAGAGAGTTTGACTCCTAACCCGAGGATTGTGGGTTTGAATCTCGGACTGGCAATACCACGACTTAGGAGCCCTTGAGCAAGGCACTGAAACCCCAACTGCTCCCAAGTCCCCACTGGATGCTACAAATGCGTTTGTAATGGGTTTTATTGTTTTTGTCTTGTTGCTCCGGTGTTCTGACCGGGCCACGCATCACAGTATGGTAAGGGGCGTAACATTTCCGTTACACGCTTGAGGCATTCGGCCAATCAAAACGCACTGAATAGCTGGCCAATCAGAGCACACCTCGCTTTTCAGACTGATGAGCTTTGTAAAAAAAACTATGCATTTCAGAAAGGCGGGGCATAGAGTAGAAACAACAATGTTCAGTATCTGGAAAATAATGTTTTTTATTTTATTTTATTTATTTTTTTACCATAAACCACATAAACACATTACACCAAATATACAAAATAATGTACTTTTTTTTAGCAACATCATATGACCCCTTTAAAGTGTGACTTTACGATTCTAGGAGGTTTGTGGTGAAAAGCTGCTTTAATCAAGCTCGTTTCATTTCCTTAAACTCTCAAAGGAATTTTCCTACCCAACTCATGACCAGGGGATTATTTAAACACTCAAATACTAACACGCAGACACGCACGTATGCACATGCAAGCTCTCTCATACACATTATACATATGTAAAACTTTATTATGGTTTCCACAAGAATATAAAGCAGCACACAATTAGCACATTTTAATGATTTCTGAAGGACCATGTGACACTGAAGACTAATGGCATTCTAAAATACACTAAAACAGACAACAGTTGATTGTAATAATATTTTATATTTCAGTTTTTACTATATTTTAAAGGTACAGGTTATAGGACCTGCCTCGAGAGGGCACACTACCAAAACAATAACATTCGCATGGTTTGATGACGCTAAGAAGAAGCGTGGAATGATGGGATTTCAACTATTTGCATGAGTAGATTACATACAAAGTCAATGCAAAGGTGACTATGGATCAGACGCATCCTCGTGCGGTCCTAGAGACGCGATGCCCCGCATTTGCCGTGAAGCTGCTTCTGCATTTGACCACGAAACTGTTGTCATGTGGTTTCTACGTCAGTAAAGGTGGTAACAAAGGGTAACTAACGTCATTGACAGGCGACTGCACTGCCCCGTGTCACTGTTTA
Source organism: Carassius auratus (assembly GCF_003368295.1). Lineage (NCBI taxonomy): Eukaryota > Metazoa > Chordata > Actinopteri > Cypriniformes > Cyprinidae > Carassius > Carassius auratus. The sequence goes on from NW_020528076.1 coordinate 1,089,705, forward strand.
GAATGGGAATTTTCTCATGATTTACAAGTAGTTGAAAACGTTAGAGACATTGTTAGTAATCAGCTGGACAAAATATATAACACTAGCCTAGTAGTTTTTGGATATTTTACTGCGATCTTACAAACTGTACCTTTTATATAATAAATGCATCCTTGTTGAGCATAATAGACTTGAAAAACTAGAAAAAAGAAAAGAAAAGATTTTTTACAGCTCTGTTTATACTGTATACATTTTACCTTCTTCACAGTAAATGCATACATAAAGATGCAGTCATATGACACCTCAATGATATTCCTAAAACTATTAATAATGCAGAACTGAGAGCGAGTCAGCAAAGGCAGGACATGAAGAAGTGAGAGAATGTCCCAGACAGGGTGAAAAAAAAGAGAAAAAGCAATTATCCAGGAAGCAACGGAGCATCCGGTTTGATCCAGCTGACCCTGGATCAATTCCATAATGGCATCTATAACATCACTACGACCTTTCCTCTGCACTCGACTAGCTAGTATGAAGAAAAACAGTTTAGAATTTCAATTTACAAATGTAAACAAATTTGAACAAACTGAAAAGAAAATTTTTGTTCTGCATTTATGGAAAGGATTACAGGAAATGATGGAAGAATCTATCACCTATCAATGTGTCAGCATGCAAATAACCAATAAGCCACAGCTCTAACCATATTATACTTATTCCAGGTGATTAATGCAGCAGGGAGCTGATCTTGTGTTCCCTGCAGAGATAAGACTGTGTGGTCACTTGGCAGTGAGTCACAGAAGGTTTGATCCGAGTGTGTGTGTCCATGTAGTGCATGTAAGTTTTTGCTTGTGTGTGAGAGTGCAAGTTGACTGTGATGAAGAGCAAGACTATTGTGCAACAACAGCACTGTTCAGAGACTCATTACTGAACAGTGCTTGCACAAAATACTAACAAGGAGCTGTTTGTGTGTGTGTGTGCCCATGTGTACAAACTTTATGGATGTTATTGATTATCTACGCAATAGTATCTGTTAAAACTAGCCATTTATTTGTCTATGTGGCTGGTTAGGTTAAAAGATACAGTTCTGTGCTTGTACGCACCAGTTTTGCAGGTGCATGTCTGCACAGAACATCCAAACCAGAGCTTAAACACCTTCAGGGTAACACTAATGTGTTAAGTCATGCTGATCCAGTGCCATATGGGCATTATTACGGCTGTATGGACATCAGGAGTCCAGACTGCACTGGGACAGAGTGTTTCTGAGTAGTGCACTGAGCAAAAAGACAGGAAGAAATAAGACAAAATAGGCTGAAAATCTTGGCCAAAAATAGAAACAGAAATATATTTAACAGATAGGATAACAGAAAGCTTATTCATATATTAAATTAAGTGTCACAACATGTACATAAAACATTCATCTCTGTAGTTTTTGGCTGAATCACAATATCTCAGTATTTTCTATATTTTTGTATATAATATATCTACATAGAGCATAACATGAATCATGAATCCCTGCATTGATTCATATTTTTACTGCTTACTGATCTGTAATTAAGACAGTTTTGGTTCTGTTCTAGTGCACCACTTTAGTAATTTTCTTCAGTTTGTGTGTGTGTGTGTGTGTGTGTATCAGTCTCTCCGTTTGACAGGATGCAACTCTCTCAAAATGATAACCTCCAACACACTACTCCTACACACCCCAACACTCAAACACCACAACACTTCACACTGAAATCACCAAGTCAAGAGCATGCATCTTAAAATAGAGATGAGATTTTAAACTTGAAAAACCACTAGTTAGTTTATTCTGAAGTCGCAGATGGTTATCCAATGACCTATTAATAACTATTTAGTTATTAATTGAAAATTCATAGTAGAAAGTCCCTAACTTACCACATTTCTTGGTCAATCTGAAATCTACTGTGATATCAGCAATGCCCAAAAAATAAAACTAAGCAGTTGTTTGACTATTTAGCCATTTTAGTGTAATTGTACATAGCAGGCATTAACCATGTAGGAAAAGTGAGAGCCTAAATGCACGTCTGATTCTACATGAATAAAAGATCGAGTCATTTTCAGGTCACCATTTTTGAACAGATGTATAATTGTGTATTACCAGAGCAGACAGGCACTTACATCCTGCTGTACCGAAATGATAAACCTACTTTAGGATTAAAAACTTCACAAGAACATTGAAGTATGCAAGAAACAACCTGAACAACATTTCATCATACCCATTCTACAATACAGCACTACTGAGAAAATACTGAGACATTTATCAATGCATCTTCTTTTGTATTCCACAGAAGAAAGAAAGTTATGCAGGCCGACTTTGTTTTTGATGGATCTCAAGGGCTTCAGATTCAAACGTAACTTCTAAGCCCAAATCAAACCAGCTTAATCCCTCCTCCAACCTCAAACTGTGATCTTGAAAGCCAGTTAGATCACTTCCTCTCGATTCTTAAGAAGTCAGTTTGAAAATGTCTCAGGAAAACTTTTGTCTCTTTCTTCTCTGTCAGACACCAAAGGCTCGTCTCATGTCTGCAGGTACCAGACAACAGCTCCCTAAGTGGCAGACGTTGGCATGAGATATGCTCTTAGACCTCTCAGCTGCAGCTGTCTAGATCAATGTCCTAAATATCCTGGTATGGTTATAGAGCACTGACTGCCTAATACTAGCTCTATCAGTGACCATGATCGATTAGCAGTCAAAGTGGAGGGGGTAAAGACATATATACTTTTTTACATTATACTGGATAATGCTAACAGATAAGTAGTTCAAATACAAACAAAACATTATATAGAACTAATATTGTCTCACGTCAACATAAAGATCAGATTCTTTTATATCTGTTCTGAGCCACTTCCAGTTGTGGTTTTACAATGAATCATATACACATCCAATATCTGGACATCTGACCTTTGTCTAAACATATATCTGGTTTTCATTGGAATTCAAAGCCACCACAAGGAGAGGACAACATGTTTGTCCATAAAGATAATTTCTCTTAATGATGTATTGTGAACCAGACATGCCCCAACGCACCCCAACAAATTAAAAAAATCTTTATTTCAGAAATTGTCCGATTTTCAGAACAGATATATAAAAAAAGGACTAGACATGAGATTTGGACAGACTTTAAATCTGTTCAACATGAAGATGTTAATAAAAAAAGAAAACAGTGGAAGTAGAGAAAAGTGGAGCACTTTAAAAAACCTGCAGCTACAGCTACATTTGATAGTTTATGACAGGTCTGACGGACCGGACTCTCTGAGAGATACTGAGGTGACATTGAGAAACCGAGGTCTGGTAACACAGCTAGGGGTAGGAAGAGGACTTTAATGCTTCCTGCTTTTAGCACAGAAAAAAAAAAAACTGTCTTCTGGTAACATGATACAGGAAGTTATCTGCTAGCTTCCCTCATTAGACAAAATTAAATGGCATTCATAATGCATTTATCTTCAGTAATGTGACGTGTTTTCAGAAGAAACTAGCTTTACAATGGTAATTCCACACTTACTGAATACTTTGATTCTTGGAATAAATGAATCAAGGCATGAGCATTTCTATAACGGCACCTGAAACTGAAAACAACATAAATCAAGTTTCAAATAATCTCCACAAACAAGAACAAGGACTTTTTGAAGGAAGTAAATGTGTCAAGTTTTGATTTCCTTTAAACAACAGCTGATGTAGAATTGCATGCCACACGGTCTGCCATTGCAATGAACTACGTAACAGTAACGCAAATGGGATGAGATCAAGTAAAACACATATACAAAGGACATGTGAAACTGTAGACGCTGCACTCCTAAGGCTGAAAAAGAGATCGAAGCGTGCTACATCTCAAGCTCTCTACTTCCTCCCTCACTCCTTCCATCTTCACTTTCACTCTTCTCTTCTTTCACTCGCTCCACTGAGTGTCTCTGATCCTTCAGTGGAGCTCGGAAGAGACGTTTTGACAGAGATGCCAGAATTAGTTATGGCTCTGTTTGACCCAAGATTAGGCTCCTTTAAACGGCCTCGGGAAGGACCACTATTTGACCAACCCAGAATGAGGAGTTGGAAAACTACATTTATTCAGTATCAAGAAATGGGATTGCTGCCTCAATGTCTAGTCAGCCTTAAAGAAGCTTTTAAAGGTTGGTTTCAGGTTCACCTAATATTGGGATTTCGGAAAGCATTTTTTTTTTTTTTTGCACGATGCAGTTCTTCATTTTTTGCACGATGCAAGAACAGACCAGAATTTCAGGTTGAAATGTGCAGTGTGAATAATAGATGGTTTAAAGAGAAGCAGGGGTTCATTATTTAGGTTGAAGGCTAGTCCACACCTTCTTTAGATGAATGTCTTTACGAACAAGGGAATGCAACCAAGCCATTTATTTTAAAAGATCCCATCAAATCAAACTGACGTTTTTCAGTGTTTCAGCTCTTAAAATCATGATGGAACAGAAATAGCAACCGATCTTTTCTTCCATATTGTCACATTCAGTTAAAACTGATGACTGGAAATAAAAAATGTAAGGTGGCGAGAGAGGAGAGAGATAGAAGTCTGTCGTTTCGCAAGAAGATCGAGTTAATATCTTTTTAGATAACTCATGAGGTCAAAAATAAAGTAAAAATTATACATATGCTTAGATGAATCATGCGCAATAAGATAAGAAACATTTAGAAAAAAAGACATGGTGAAATTTCATTAAATAGTAAAGTAAAAAATGTACCATCACTTCCATCTTCCTGGAAGAAATACTGACACCCAAATTTCCTCTTTCTATTAACAAATAAGTCAACACAGGAAAGAGCACTGTGCTCTTAAACAGTTTAATGGGGTCTTTAACTTTGAAATCCATGTGCAATTTTTACAGCGGATTTTAATTTCATAGATCTTGTGAACTAAAGCTACCCTTTTCACCTTGCACCCGGCCTGCCACGTAAAGGTCACTGCAACCAGACTAACCAGCGGCAGCTCTTGTGTCGGACACATGACCGGCTCCAGCACACAATACCCCAGACCCATACAGCACCGCAGGAGAGTCCGATTACTGTGCCATCAGATAGCATTACAGTTCAAATCAGATGTGATGGTAGAACTTTACAGTACCATTTCCTGCTAGAGTTTCATGCTAATTTGGCAGACAACATCTTTTAAAACAGGACATTTTCCAGGTTTGTTATACTGGAATCTTTCATAACATCAGCTCAGTTGCAACTGCCTGACATAACATCATTGTTCGTAAAATTATTAAAGTTAAGAGCTGTAAGTTTTTCCACATACTGCTAAATCACACTATAAATAAAATTAATCAGATCATATAACATTACAAGCTCATTTATTAAAAATAAGTATCATATTCTTACGAAGGATGCATTCATCTGATCAAACATATAGTCAAATATTACTATTGAAAATAATTGTTTTCTATTTGCATACATTTTAAAATAATATTTATTTGTTATTCAATCCAGTCTACAGTATCACATGATCCTTTGGTTAAGTTATGTTTTGCAGTTTTTTTTGTTTTTGTTTTTGTGGAAGACTGTGATACATTTTGTTTTCAGGATTATTTAATGAATGGAAAGTTTAAAAGAACTGCATGTATTTAAAATAGAAATCTTCTATGCCTTTACTATCACTTTTTATCAACTTAATGCGTCCTTGCTTAAAAAAAAATTTCAATCTTTAAAAAAAAAAAAATTATTAATGCCACAAATTCTTTTGAATAGTAGTGAAACAAGGAAACAATAGCAAACATGAGACACAGGTCTCTAACTGACCTCCAGGATCAAAGGTCACAGGCAATTCACTCAAAGCCAGATAGTATTTTCATGTGACGTGGCAACCATGAAACCTAATACAATCCTGTTATCTTAAAAGCATTTTGGGGTTGCAACACACCAGCTGAGAAGCTGTGATCTGTGGGACATCCTCCAGGAACCCAACTTGCAACATGTTCTGGCAGTACTTATTGTTTCTTTGCCGAGTGTACAATTTTTTACTACCATATCGCTGGAACAAAACATTCATCTTCCTCACACTTTGATCAGCAGAGCAAGTCCTGGCTGAGAAGAATGACGTCACTACACCTTAATTTTTTTTACTGTTTAAACTCAGCCATCACAAGACCAAACAAACAGGAGAAATTTCTAGAACCTTTGCACATAAGGCCTAATATTATGCCTGATAATGTGAGTCATGTACAGAGATATGCCTAGACAACAGCTGAACACGACTATTCCCACCATGCATCCTCCTACAGTGATGCAATCTTACATTATTTTAAATTTAGCAAAAAACATAAACTGTATGACTCAGCTCTGCTTTGAGGAAATCTAAAAAGTTATCACCTTGCATCCACTGAAGCATTTAACCAAGCATTAGTAAAATAACTCTCCCCTGTGAGTAAGGGACCTATGATGGGCTTTAAATCTGGCTTTCCAGATTCTTCCACTCAACAGAATACTCTATTTGAAGCAAAAGAGCTACCATGTACAAGGTCAATGCAATTTAAAAAATGGTAAAGATTGTGATTAGTGACAAAAATAGAGATAACTTCCCAAAGTCAACAATACTTGTGCCACAATTGTACCTCCAATTTACATACAATGGTAATGTAAAACCATATTTCAAGGTTTGCCATCAGAAATAGAATTAGGTTTACAGCACAAAAATATGTAAAAAAAAAAGAAAAAAAAAGGAACATCACTTTTTTTTTTACTGAAACTAAGTTAAAACCTTAATAGTCTTGTCACATATTAAAATAATGATATATATATATCAGCTGAACATTATATATATATATATATATATATAAATATATAAACCTTGCCTGTAATAATTAAATATAAATAAATAAATAAAATAGATAGATAGATAAACATTTTAAATATAAATAAATAATCTGTAATTTCTCAACTTTTAGGAGTACACTGGCATTCAGCATACAGACCTTGTGTCTACACATAGTTTTTAAACTTTGCACAAATATCCCAGACTTACAAGCATCTGCCATAAGACTGCCATACTGAAACAATCTCTTCACACCCCACCCAGAAGTTGCTGATCTAGTTTTGTGACAGGACAACCTAAATACTGCTTAGCGTCTCAAGAGAGTCACGTGGGACTCTGATTCAATCATAGAGAATCATCTATGTGACTTCATGCCTCAGAATAGTTTAAAGCCAACTAAGATTTGAGTGGACTGACAATAGTGCATGTAATATCATATTAAAAAGCATCAAACTGGACTTTGATGCTGAAAATACATAAGATAATGATGAAAACCTATAACATCAACACCGAACCATGGTTTTTAACCAGGAGCCAGTGGAGAAGATATACATCGTGTAATTTGCAGGTAAACAGTTTCCTGCCTTTCTTACCTATTAAATGATTTTGAACTAATGTAGAACTGCTGTAAAAAGTTATCACACAGAATTTTATAATACTGGGGTCTGTACAGGTTGAAAAAAGTTTTGAGTAAGCTTTTCACTGGTAAAAACAGATACAGAGGCAGAGAGCACCAGTGGCACATGTGCAGCAGCAGCTGTCAGTCTCACCTCCTGTAGCGTCTCCCCATCTCGGTCCCCGGTCCTCCTGGCTCAGGAGCAGCGTCTGTCTTTTCGTGGCACTGCTTTAGATCGGAGCTGTCTTCCAGTACTGTACCCGTGAACGAGCTGTCATGGTCTGCGCTGCCTTTTCGCTTTCGCATCACTGAAACTTGAAACAGCAAAGATAAACACACTCAGATGAGACTGGAGATATTATACCGCAGTCCCGCGCGTATCTTCACTGAATCAGGCGGCAATGCTTATAACACAATCTTGCAGCAGAGCTGAATCCGTTTGCTCTCGCGACGGTGTGTGTGATCCGGTGTTTCTCCTCCCGGCGCTTGTGACATTGAGCACTTTTCTCTCTCTACCGTTAAATTGTTTTGCAGGAGTCAGATATCTCTGCAGAGACCAGCTGATCAGCTCAGCCTTTCCCCCTTCCTTCCCTGTACTTAACCAATCACACACAGCGCTTAGTTCACTCCGACGATGCACCAGCCAATCACACACCGCTCTGTTCCTCCAATGGCCAATCACAAGAGCCGTAGCGCCCTCTCTCGTTCAGTGTAGTGTATGTTTACCGGATCATTTGTAACATGTAACGTTAATCTTGTATACTTTTTCTTTACATCTGTGTAAGTATGCAGCATTAGCGCCATAGAGCGCTGCACGCTTTTGCCATGTTATGTTGCACTACAAAGCAAATAGAGTGAATTATTTAAAAAGATCTGGCAACATCAAATTTGTCCTAAAGAGACTTCCGTACGGACCAAACCTGCTGCTCAGCCCGCTCGGGGACTTAAAACATGTCAGCCTCAGTGCCATAGACAATAAGACTAAGTGGTCTTGTCACGTTTTAACAAATAAGTCTTAGGTTTCGCCTGTTTTTGTTTAATGTATGAGATGCGCTAAGAATCTAATAACATGTTTAACTATCGAGCAGCAAAACCGTCGCACCCTCGTCCATATCTAAATAATCAAACACACACTGTGCATGGTTAACTACGACGGGATTCAATAAACTGTGTTTTAAAAGTTTAAAATATAAATGCACATATTAGAGAAGAATTAAGTACAAAACAGTCTCGTTTGCGTCAACATGACAGCACTATCGAACTAATAAAAACATAAGTAACGTTATCCGAGTCCATGCATATGAAGTTGTTGTCATGAATTCAGTAATTATATGAATCATAAAGCCAAACCTGTTCATTCTGATGGATTTCATTGTAGAGGTGTTGTTTTGACAGGACACGTGGACTTCCCAGAGTTCTTCCAGTGAATTTCCTCTCACGTGACCATAACCCAACAATAAATGAAGCGGAAGGAGCCAAGAGGTCCTGAGCATGAGATCGCTGTTTCCAGTGCCTTTAAAATAGTGGCATTTATTTATTTTTTTCAAATGAATGACGGTGTATATGAAGATTATTATATTATTTTGGTTAAGTATATGTCAAAGAAAACACATTATTATAAATATTGTATTATTAAGGTGTGCATTTAAAAAATGAATGTATTTATTATGACACACAAAAAAATAAAGTTATTGGATTAAAACTAATAACATGTAAAATGTTCTACCCATGTTGTAACAGATTAAACTACTACAGGTAGATTAGATTTTTGGGACACGAGCACTGCCATAGGCTAGGCTCACATTTAATGTTTTGAGTTGTTTTGGACAAAAGGTGGCAGTATACCATCACTTCTGTCTGCAGATTCACAATGAAGGAGGGCAATCCTTTTTTTTTTTTTTTTTTTTTTTTTTTTTTACATCTTTATTAAATCTTTACGATACAAACAATAAGAACACACAAATAGAGTCATTAATACAGAAACAAACAAAATATAAAAGAACAGAGCCAGGGGGAGTTTCAAATAAATACATTAAAGATAGAGCATAACTGAATGGTTTTAGCAGCCTTCTTATTTTTTGAATCATGGATGGAATTGATGTACTGTTCTGTCTCCTTACCAAAAGCAATAAAAGAAGGTTTAGAATTACTAAATTTCGCTTTGTGAATATGATATTTCCCTAAAATGATCAATAGATTAACTAGGTATATTTCTTTCTGTTTTTTGTTATCATGGAAGCCAAACAGTACATTTTTCCAAAACAAAGAAAAATCTGCAATAAGATTAACAGAAATGTATCGAAGGAGGGCAATCCTTTCACCCGACCACTTTCACAAAATTACACACGAAAAGTGTGGCGTTTAACGACACAATACTTTCAAGACATACCTCTTCTGTGCCTTTTCACATATTTACCAGTAGCTCAACTGTCTGGCTTGATTTGGTTTAATATCTAACACTTAAAATGTCAAGGAAGTCTGTCATAACACCAACAAGATTAAACAAAAAAAGGTACAAAACTGTCACTGTTGCAAAGTTACACTTTTTTGTGCTGGCAAAAAAAATAAAATTCTTTGATGCTTTTGTACATTAGGGTCACGGTGCAAATTTTTTTTTTTGGGTGGGGGGGGGGGGGTGTTTTGTACCACATATACCACATGTATAATATCATATGGTGATCATCTTCACACTAGCTGCTTCTACTAAGGGCTACAATTGGTTTCTATGTAAGCCCATCAAAAAAAGAACAGAAAAAACAAAACCAAGTAAAAAAAAAAGTTTGAAAAAAGAGTTTGATTTTATGATTTATAGTTTGATTTTTATTTTTTTTATCTAACACTCAGTCTGACAAGCAACATATGTCTCCCATCCATTAGCTCTAGTGCTTTTCTCTCCTGAAGCCATTCTTCTCATTGAGACTGTTTTTAACACTCAAATTAAAAGCAGTTACTGTTGTTCATCTGAATGCTTCTGTGTGTGACATGTGGGTGCATGAGCCCTTCACGTCCGTCGAAGCCTCTCCTCCTCTGTAGGGTCGACGTGACTCGCAAAACTTCTCCTCACATTGATGCTGACAGAAATTTTTGTTGCTTTTGTGCAAACAGCAGTCAGATTGGGCTCTAAATTACATGTTAACGGTCCTCTGATCCTTTTCACATCTCCGCTCAAAGTGCAAGCCCTCTTTTAATATGTCACACGCATGAGAGTCATTTCTAAAGGCTGCTTGAGTGCGTTTGTGTGTGACGCACTCTCATTAATCTGTCCCATGCTGCTTTATGAAGTCCTGATTGCCGGCTCATTGTTTTCTCATTCACTTGTTTGAATACCCAACCTATAATCAGAGCTGTAAAAATAAGGCATTAAAAAGGCATGCTGCCATTTTCATGGTGACACTAACAAAGTACATTTGCATTCACACTGACTTTTTACTCATTTAAGCCATCAAAACTTACAATGCCCATCAGAACAATCTCCAGGCTTCAGCTCTGAGTAAAACTGCATTATGGTGTTAGAATCTGAATTAAACCATGGCAATTGAAGAGGAGGGGTTGAATGCCCTCAAATATGCACACATCTCTCTCGCTGTCACTCTTTCTTTTCCTCTTTTCTTATTTCTTCATTGGGCACAAAGCTAATAATAACATAGATCTCTGATTCCAGTAATTAGAGTTGACTTATCAGAAGGAATATCCGGATGACAGCATGCTCCCATGATGAATAGCAGAATGGAAAGTTTGAAAACAAGCTTCAGGCCGATTTGCCCTTGCTCTGCCACAGTTTCAGTATTCTCAATCAAACTTAATGGTCTCTGCTAAGGCTAAAATGGAAGCTTTAACTACATTTCAAGCAGAAAATTTCAGCAAAAGGTTTTAAATTTTTAGACTGTCAAAACGAGACAATTTTGAAACCTTAATACACTTAAAATGTAATATTATATTGCATTATATAACAAAGCAAGCTGCAATATGACATTAAAAATACAAATAACCTGTCTAAAATTAAAAACAAATGGACAAAAAAAAATTGACACTTTTTTGTGATAATGGGATAGAGTGATATATCCACTAAAATGACTAAAACATTAGTGATAAATTCACCAAAACAACGTTAATGGCTATGAAGTTATACTGTCCAGAAGTTACAGAGGAAATCGTTTGTTTGCACTTGGTTTTATAATTAATTATATAATGCACAGAAAATTATTAATTTCAGACGAGATGTAAGCGTGATGTAAAATACATACACTACTGTTCATGGATAGTTTGGATTAGTCAGATATTTTTTCTTGAAAGTCTCTTATGCTTACCGAGGCTGCATTTATTACTGTGTTGACCAAACATACACCATATTGTGAAATATTATTACAATTCAAAATAATTGTTTTCTATTTTAATATACTTTAAATAATTTGAATTACCAGTGTTGTTCTGTCTAATAAGCTCACTTTTTGTGGACAGCATTGATTTGAAACATTTACATTTACATTTATTCATTTAGCTGACACTTTTATCCAAAGCGACTTACAATTGCTATATATATGTCAGAAGTCGCACGCCTCTGGAGCAACTAGGGGTTAAATGTCTTGCTCAGGGACACATTGGTGTCTCAAAATGTTTTATAATAATGTGAAAGTCTTTACTGTCATTTTTGATAATTGATATGATATAATAAACATGTAATCCAGCTCTGTTCTCATCACTGGACACATACAGAACAGTACAGTATATACATTTTACTGACGCATAGTTTGACTTCAAAAATACCCAGTTAAATCATTTCGGCCCTCATTTCAGTTTTCAGGGCCCTTGTTTGACTTAGTTGTGGGTGTTTCTGTTAAACAAACAAATAACCAGACAATGAAATAATTACAGGATTACCTGATAGAGGGGCGAGGAACATGTGCTTCACAATGCTGAAAATGTGTCAAGCGTCCACTTCTCATGATTTCATGATTCTGTTGGTGACAGAGTTGTGTGTGGGCAGCACCTCTGAAGATGCTCTCTCATTATCACCCTAGCAACCAGCCAAGTTCTGACTGATGATCCCACCTCATTGATAAGCTTCCTAAATCTCTCTATCTCTCTCAAACACACACACACACAGAGAGAGAGAGAGAGACCCTGTCCTGTTTGAAGTTGAGTGGTCCTCCACTCTCTCCTCTGTTAAAATAACACACACACCCCTGTCGCTTGTACAAATAGAATCAGAAGAGCTTTGCGTTTAGACTCATATTTAGACGGGGTGGGATCCTGGATGAGGGTGCTTGAGTCTAACTATAATTGCTGGGTTCATAATAAAATCCTTTTATTAATACTTACCGGCCGGGCGTATGGGCGGGGACTAGTGAGGATGATGTTTTAGTGGCGAGTAAAGTACCCTCAGCACTGGAAAAAGGGGTTAATAAAAACATCCTGTAAGTGAATGATATTAAACTACTTCACACAGCCAGTTCTTTTGTTCAGTTTACTTCTGAAATGTCAGTCAACTCTATACACATAGCATTTTAAAATATAAAAAAATTGCTCTATGCGTTTAATAATTAAATATTTTTTGTGATACTTTAAATATATCTTAAATATATTGTAAGCTAATTTTATCGTATTATTATTGTATTTGTAAAAAAAAAAAATCATATAACAGACACTAGGCGGCAGTGTTGACTCTTTAACGTTATCTTTTTTTCAGCACTAAAATGTGCTTTGGCTTCTCAAATTATCAGATTTTATTTCTCTAATGCCAGGAATTGTTTCTATGCAGAAATTACTTTTAGGAAATACCTAAAGGTAGGCCAGAGTTTAGTCCAATGCATTAATACACACTTTATTCGTTTTGAATAGAAGGAATGCTTTCACATCACTATACTAATAGACTGAAGTAGTTTTTGGTTTTTGTTGGGGTTGTAGTAGGCCACAGCAGTCTGCTATATTGCTTTTGCTGGCGTTTAATACTTTGCTTAACCATAATAATAGTTTAAAAAGTGTGACAGCAGATCTTTGAAAAACAGCATTTCTGAGCTTGGTTTCAATAAAAGCTGTTTTTAAATTAACAAGACAGTTGTGAGTTTTGAAACTTACAGGATGTTTTTATAGTACACTGACCTATTCTATATCAAAAGATCAAGGGATAATTGATTTCTCAATTCATGACCCCTTTAAGGCCCTGAAATCTTTAAGAGTTTTAATTGTTGTACACTCAAATTCAGCTTCAGTCAAGCCAGTCTATAGAAGACCAAAATGTCCTTGATTTCAAATAATCCAGCAAGTATATGTTCTTGTCGGAACAAGAAAACAGTGGCATTTCCCTTTTGAACTGAATCAGTCATTCTTCGCAGGACACAGGAGTTAAGTGGCCACTTCTCAGTATAAAAACCTCATTGAATGGAACAGGTTACAGTTCAATGTCTCCTACATTATAGCTCATTGTCGAAGGACCTAAAATGTACTCTGTGAAAACAAACCAAAAAATGAAGGACCCTTTTCCTTCTAAACAAAAGCATATACTCTTGACGCATCCATAGAAAATGAAAAAAGGCTTATAAACTCTTAAAATCTGGTGCCATTATATACTTTAAGTTGTCAATGTCAATGAACTAAATCAAAGTCGGTGAGAATATTGCTTTTATTTTTGTATAGAATGGTTGAATTTACAAATGGCAAATCTGCCTTTGCAATTAAAAGACAGTTTTAAAGAGGCACTGTACTGCTGTACTGCACATAACTGAAGTAACACTGCCATGAATTCATCTGAAAGAAATCTATTGTAAAGTCAAGGTCTGTCTAAAACCACCTGTTGACAGGAGGTCGGTTAAAATTGATTTCTTGGAGGATGTAAAGAAAGTGTAATAACAGGGGCACCACATTTATAAGGGAATTAGTATCCAGAAAGAAATTAGCTTTAGAGTGTCATAGAATTCAAACAAGCAGCACCCTGCTTACTAAACCATTTTTATTTCAGAACGGCCATATTAATAAAGCACCCTACAGCCCATACACTTATATAAGAAATCTATGAATCAGTTTGTGGGATTGATCTGATTTGGTTAAATACAAATCCAATCAAAAATAAATTCAGACAAAAATAATGTAAATTCATAAATTGTGCCATGACAATTTGTAACCATTTTAGACTTTGGCAAATTGGTAGCTAATTTTTACAAATTCGTTCAAGCTCATTTGTATGTTTTCCTTCGATCTGCTCATGCCCCACTAATGTTTAGATTCATTTGTAGACCTATGCTTACTTTTTTTCTAGACATCATATGTTTCTGTATGAATCACATCATACAAATTCAGCCTCCCTCAGATTTAAAAGAGAAGAATGCTTTAGCACAAGGTCACTCCTGTAACATTTCATGCACAAGAAACACTACAGTCATTTTTTGAAATACACATACTTTTTATTGGGTGACAGTTTAGCTGTTAGTACTTGGCATTGAATCTTTTTGGATATGCATATGGCAAGAGCAGTGACACTGTATCCACTGATTAAAAGTAACCCAGTGGGTATAGTTTGTGAGTTTACACAGCGAGTGGAAGTCCACGTCAGCTCTAGTGAATGACTAAGAGACTTTCAAGCATTTAAAGCACAGACTCTAGCAAACATTGAAATTCTTCTGTTTTTCTAATCCTATGAACTGGTCGGTTTTCTTTTAGCAAAAACCAGTTAAATAAAAGAATTCCAAAAAGCCATTCAAAATCAAATTCACAGTGAATTATTAGCAAACGTCCCTCTACAGCAATGTACCTCTTAATAATTCAGGCTGAGTGATCAAAATTAAACTGATAAACAAAAAAAGAACAAATGGATAGAGCTCTTTATGCACTTGTACAAGCAAGAACTACATTTTATAAAGAGGCTATACTTTGTGTTATCAAAAAAGAAAAAAAATGCACATGAGAAGAAAAAAGCAAATGTTTAAACCAGATTTAATCTTTTAACATTCACCCTATCAGTGCAAAAAGTGTGTTTAATCCACAAATCTGGAGTGTGTCTATGTGTGTGTGCTCTGCCCTACAAGTGCATGCACACATTACACGTGATGACATCACTTCCTGCTTCTATTGCCTTGCACATCAAATGAGAGAGTGATCTGTGGTAGCTTGGATTTTATTATCCAAAGATTTACAATAGAATATTACCAAAAAATAAAAAAAGGTCTCATTTGTTGGTCTCTCATGCGAATCGTGCAGATCATATGTAATTATTAGCAATTAACAATCAAATGAGCAGCGAATCCAGATTACATTGATAAGCTTAAGCATTTTATCCTGCGTGTATCTTGCTATTTTTTTTTTATGATATTATATTATTTGATGATGTTTTATTCACAATCTGTGCAGATGCTTTGTATGATTTTCTAGAGGGAAACTTCTGATCCATCATGTTTTGATCCAGGATCTCTGCTATTCTCACAAATATTAACTGTCCTGTGCGAAAACTATTTGCCGCTTCTTGTCTTGTATTGCTATTGCAAATCTATGGAAAAGCAACTGCATGACAGAGATCCCAAAGATCGCCGTAGTTGAGTTACACACTGACTTTCAAACAATAAAAATGTTCAGTTATCATCAGCTCAATGATCTAAAATGGTTGATTAATACATTTCCATAGCAACATTACAATTTTGCAGCTGAAGCTTTGACACACAGACTTCACAATGGCAGAACAGCATGATGGAATAAGTGGGAATACATTGTAGAACGTCACATTGCAATACCTTTATTGCTTTCTTTTTTTTTTAGCATTGCATTTATCTCAGTGCCTTCCAAACCAAACACATGAATATTGCCTGTCATTAGTGGCATAATCTACAGACCACAAATCAGTCACCTCATTTCCCAAACAAAGTTCTTGTTTCAAATGATAACTGTGATTAAAGATAAGTTCAAAGGTTTTTTCAAAGGTCTTGTTTCTTATAGAGTAAACAAATGCATTTGGGAATTTGAAAATGGGAAATTAGAGGTTTGTTTGGGGTTAAGTTACAAATGGTCTACAGGGGGTGTAGTTTGGGGGTTATGGTTTTTGGGAATGGCATTACATTTCAGACTTGGGGGTCATGTTTGGGTTTGGATTAGGTTAATAAATTAATTTAGTATACAAATGAAAGCTGGTGAGAGTGGAAGAAAGAATGTGTGCTCTTAAGGCCTGCATACACACACTGTTCATAAAGCTGCTAATGCAAAAACAACACTAAAAACCTGTACAATCTCTTTAAATACTTTATATACAGAAATAAACATTTATTTTGTCACATATTCCCCAAAATAATCTCCTAAACAAAAATAGAGAGAAAAACAAATCTGTGGCTTCTCTTTCTAAGGAGCAGGATTAAAGGCAACTAGCATATAGCAATGGCTATTTTTTCAAATCATGTTGCAGGTACAGCTAGCTGTTTCTCTGTCACTGCCACTTCTAACGATTATTAAGATTCACATTCTAGGATTTATGCATTCTCATTCTGCTTAGCGCAACATACTGACCAACAATAAGATATGCTGAATTTCACGGTCCATAACTTCTCACATGCCTTGACTTACAAAAAATAAAATAAAAACAGACAAAAAGTCAACATAATGAGATGTAAGAACAATAAATATTAATAAAAAAAATGTTTTGCCACAGCCCTGTAGCACTAGTGAGAAAAAATGCTGTTTTATAACAAAGTTCGGGAGGAACAGTCGCAGTTCATTAACCTGATTAACACAAGTGGAGACCAATCAGTAATCAACTCATGAAAAGGTATAAATAACAGCAGAACCTATCTCTGTTCATTGACAGTTTTCAGCATCCCTCCTCCACCCCATTTCTCCTCACTTATAGATCCATCTACTCTTACCACAACCGGGGGGAGTACTTTGGATTCGGGCCACATCCCGAGCTCGGAGCCCTCCACCCGGACAGCACGCCAAATACGCATAAACCTACGGTATTAATATACGTAGATGTGAACTCGTGAACTGATAGTAATGTTGTCACAGGAATCAGCACCTTTGTGATGTGTAGCTCAGGTTTCGGTACCATTCTCAATAGTCCTAAATGTTTGCGATGGAGAACATACTGAGTCTATGTTTCAGACTAACAAATTGGTCACAAATCCAGTAGTCAAAACCATCTGCTTTACCTCATCATGGTATCTGGACTGGGCCCTGAAGGTAATAGACCAGAGTTTAAGAGCAAAGCAGTATGTTTTCTAAGAGAAAAATTGTATAGTTCTGCCATGGTGTGTATTTAAGGCTAATGTAGCTGCCTTAACCTGAACTTGTCTTGCTAAGTTATTATAGAGTGCTATCCCAAATTGCACTACTAGCAATATGCAGCTGTATTTAGGCTCTATCCATGCAGAGTTTGCATCTCTGTGCAGAAAATAGCCACTAAGAATGCAAACAGACTAAAATAGAAGCATAAAGAGAATAAGGGACTGAGACTAGATGAGAATCAATGAGACAAAATGAACTCAGCATTGGCCAGATATGAGAAGTTTCATCTTGTGGAGTTCAGTTGTGGATTAGAAATGAAAGAACCAAATAAAATAACACAAATCGCACAACTACTAAAGCAAATGTCACATGGAAGGTCAGCAAAACATGGTATATTAGAGACTCCAAACCTTCATCTCTCATTCATTCTCTATTTTGAATTTTATCTTTCTTTCATGTATTCTTCTATATTGACAACATTTTACTCTGCATTCTGTTTTGCTTTCCAGTCAAAATATCTATACATCCTTTAAACAAAAAAATAATAAATTGAGATGCAAAACTGCACAAGATATTAATACTATTTTAAAGAATACATCTTGAATTAAGTTTTCCTTTTTTGTAAGCATATTTTAAAGATTAAGTGGTTTATGTTTGTAACAAGAAAACAAAAGCATTTGCAAATTTTGTTATTTGTAATTATTACCATAACTCCAGCCTACCGTGTCACATGATTCTTCAGAGATCTTTTGAATATGCTATTTTGGGGCTTAAGATAACATTTCTTATTTTTATCAATTTTGAAAAGAGATGAGCTGCTTAATATTTTAGTGGAACGCACGATACATGTGTTTTTTTCTGGATCCTATGATAAAGTACTGTATTTTTACATTTGAAATAGAAATCTTTAGTAACAAACATGTCACTTTGGAATTTGTATCAATTGAATGTGCAAGTATTCATTTTAAAAAAAAAAAGCAATTTTAAAAGGAACAAATATATCATGTTTTAAGGATGTTTGGTTATTTTTACTGGAAAACTACAATGCTGAGTTTCTGCAGTGTGTGGTTTATGCATGCCTCATCTTCTTCTATTGGTTAAGGAAATCGATGCTAGCTTTGACACTGCGAGAGGTTGCCACGTCGAGAGCCATGGCTCTTATCTCAGTGTCTCCGAACTGCATGAGCGTCTGGATCTCTCTTCGTGCCGCTGTGCTCTCAGTACCGCTCACATCCAGCTTCAGCGTACCACACTTCCTCACACCTGGGTCCGTGATGAAACTGACCGACTCTTTTTCTGAGCAGTATACGTGAATGACGATCACTTGCTGTGATGGCTTCGCCGGCGTGTAGCTGCGTTTTACTGTTTCACCCAGCGCCACTGACTGATCGGCAGAGATGAACGTATCGAAGACGTCGGTGCACCAGTGCGTACCTTCCTTCACAAGCATCTTCTCCGGTGGGTGCTTCCCCTCTACGAAACGGTTCAGGACACCCACGCCGTAGGTGAGTGGAGAGCGGCGCACCTTTATGACGCTGGGATCCAGGCCGAACAGCACCGCCCCCTTGAGGATGGTCAAGCCCACATCATTGGGAATAATGATTCGGCTGCGGCCCTGAAGCATCTTCTGAACTGCCTGTTGCAGCAGAGGAGACTCTGCGAATCCTCCCACCAGGAAAAGAAACTTAATGTCTGTCACCTCTGGCCTATCAAATAACTCGGCTGGAGAACATATAGAAGAATCAAAGTGGAGAAACAGGATTTTGGGAAAAAAAATGGCATTAGTTCATTACAAGATTAATCACAAAACGTTTCAACACATGGGCATTTAACCAAAGAATGTTATGCACTCCTCCGGTTTTCAACAAAAATCCAGTTTACTAGCAGTGATGTCCCTGCTTGTAGTTTTTGATACAGATCACAGCTGGGCTCAACCAACATAAGAGCCAAGGGACTGAGTTCTGACCCAGTTCTGTGTGAGTATTTTGGGCAGATTGTCGAGACTCCCCTGACTGGGCCAATGCTTGCCCTAATTGTGTCTCCCAGTAGCTCATTAGTTTATACAGCTGGAAACATTCTACTAATGCCTGGAATACACTACACAACTTTTGCCCAGATCTTTGCCCCAATTTGCAGTCTGGAGGAGTTGGCACTAGTTGTCTAAATATTGAGCACATACTGGGTCAGTTGACAGATTTCACAGAAAATCACATGATATATAATGTGCACAGAAATTTTTGGCTATTTATCAACTTCAGGTTGTGGCTCCATGTTTGATATTTTGGGATACTTTACCAATAAAAAGAAATATAAATATTAGATGGGGAAACTTAAATGAAAATGAAAAAAGGCGCCTTGGCATCTAACTAAGGTGAAGTGCTAAAATAACTAAAACTGAAATACAAATTAAAAGAATGCTATAAATAAATATTGCTTTAAACTCTAGAAATATCATTTTAAACTCTAGAAATCAATATCATATTAGTGTTCCAGTGAATTACTGCGTAGTTACTCACTCAGGTGCTGTATAATGTGGTCTATAGTTGGTTTGAAAAGTGCATTCATTGCATCTGGATTCATCCTCAGCATGCCCTGCGAAGACCACTTCACAAACTCCACACTGTAGAAGAGACGAAACTAGAGTTATAGACTGAAACAAATAACTGATTTTCCTCATTTGGCCTTGGTGCATTTTTTTAAATCATCTTGACATATTGAAGAAATTTGAGAAACTTGATATTATTGAGTTTTCATTATTAGGTTTTCCACTGCTATAAAAAAGTCAGTGCATGTGTGCTAATAGGTTTCCAGTAAACAGATGCATATATTCCCAATATGGCTGTGCTGTGCAGTTTGATGCAGGGCTGAACGAACGGGCTTGTATTAAAAACTGTCCCCTGTTGGACACGAGAGCTTAAAATCCATAACATTCAAGTTAGAGAAGTCTTACTCATTGCTCGCAAATTATTTTTTAATTACCATGTTAGGAAAGAATATAAAAACCATAAGAACCATTAAATGATGCAAATAATATAACAGGTTCACATTTTTTTAATAAAAAGATAAAACTCTTAATTGGATATTTTGTGTCAGATCTGATACTTCTGCTCAGGAAGCATCCATTACAACTAGTTTTAGAAGACATAAATAAAACTAGTTGAAATTAAATAGACATGATATTTAAAGTAATTTTCTGAGAATTTTTTTCTATCGGCTGCGATGCTAAGAAATTATAGAAGCCTCTGTAAGCAATTATCTAATTTAAAAAATGACTTGCCTATGATCAAATCATTAGAGCTACTTGGTGAAAGTGACATAAATTAATATTCACGACAAGCTGAAAATAATGCATAACGTCCCCTCTCTCTGCTGTTTTTTAGATTTTCTTGTTCCTATGCCCTTTGATTATGAGTGTTTCGCACAAAGTCAGCAATCACACACACAAACAAACATGGTATTCATTCAGCTGACGTGGCCATCTTTATACAGGCCCTGATGGCTTATTGAATGGCTGTGTGTAAAGTATTGACAGCAGTCATGAATAGACAGATTAACTCTCCAGGGGCTGTAGGTCACACATGCCTGACCTCAAAAGAGACCGACAACAATTACCACAAAGGCGGAGAGTCAGCAGGACTCACAAAAGTCACCGCTTTATGAATACAGAGAAAAGCATCAAACTTGACTGGATCGTATTAATGGGTGATTTCTCCTACAGCGTTTTAGACACTCACTTGCTCTTCCTCAGCGCATGCTCTACGCTGTGTCCTCTGAATTTCTTGTAGTAGTCGATGAAAGAGAAGGGCAGGTTAATATTTAATGGGTTGCTTCGGTCAGGAGTCGCTGCCCTTTTACGGGACTCAAACGCAATCATCAGATCCACCCAGGCAGCAGGACGCTTGATCTTAAACTGGTCAATGAAATCCTGTCCGAATATCTTACACAGGAGCTTCTCAAATTCATAATCTATGCCAATAGAGCCATACGGGCCTCCTGCGGAGAGAATGGAAAGATATAAAAATCATTTCGGATGAATGGAAATAATGACATTTCAGAATAGCAGGACGCTTTTCATAGGAAATATATGTTTTTTAAGCAAAATATTAATCTCAAGCTACAGGACATAAAAGCTGTGTCTTGTACCTGAGGCTTTGTAAAGCTCCTTCAAGTGCCCTTCTGGCATACAGATCTGATGCACTGTAAGATCCACCGTCCCTCCTCCACAATCCACAACCACATAACGGTCACCTAGAGAGCAGAGCACATTTGAGTCACCATCAAAAAATAATTCATCAGGGTGGATTTACATCTCGTCTGGCGACATTTTACACTTTTTCTCAGGTACTCTCTGCAGATATTGGATGTGAGTGATGCTGACATGTCCGCCAAGTACTTTTGAGAGGAACAGTGACCTACATTCACGGTTCACTGATTGATAACTCAAGTAGAAGTCTTTGGAATTAAAACTCTATGTAGGTTCTGTTGAATATACACAAACTGTATATTTAAAGAGACAGTTCACCCAAAAAATGGTTGGAGGAATGTACTCTCTCATGATGGTCCAAACCCATATGACTTTTTCCAAAAAATGGCATTTTGGACATTATGCAAAATATATTCACTTGTATTCCACAGAAGAAGAAATAAAATCATACAGACATGGAATAAAATACAATGAGTAATTTGAACTAAAATAAAATTTGAACTATTTTGAAGAAATGTAATTTGTGTGGGGGTTATTCCAGCAGTGTTGAATAGGAAAAGCGTGCTGAGGCAATACTGATGTCTGAGCAGCTGCTGATTCAGACAGCAGAATAAGGGCAGAGCTCACCAGAGCAGGGATTTCAAACTAAGCATCTTATCTTCTCAGCAAGGGTGCATCTAGTCTCAGGAAACACATTCAAGGACCACCCACAGTCTGTTTGCTGACTCCAATGCATATTACAAGCAAGAACAGCAAGTGCTGGCAAAAATCTTTGGTTCCAATCTGACCGACTTTATGACCGATTATCAGCAATATGATCATAATAATAATGTTAAAAGACTATGAAAAAAAAATGCTACATTAAAAACCTGTTAATTGGTGAATGGTAAGTTCCCTATTGTTTATGGTGAAAAACTATAATGGGATATTTAATGTAATTTTATAATAAATTACTGCCACCTTATCATTTACAGTGAAAAAAAAAGTAAAGTGACAAGAAATTCACAGAATTCTCTGTTATAGCCCCCATTTGACAGTTTCTTTATTCAGTGATGTATTTTATTCTATTTAAATGTTTAAACAAAAAGTTTCTACAGTGTAAGCACAGACAGGCTAAAATTCTAAACATTTTGCCTATACACATTTTCCACTATTTTAAATGCATTTTCTATATAACCACATATTAAAACCAACCAAACACCAACTGGTCACGTTACGTGTCAGTCAGACAGTCTCTTCCTGTTTGAGTGGGTGATTCTTGAGCAGAATAAGCTGCACTGAAGTACATTTTTATGCTGAAAGGTCTGGCTATGTGAGACTAGTGTGCATCCTTCCTAAGAGCTTCAGAATTTGGGATTTCTTAACTTACTGTATGACAGCAGCATCAGAAACAGCAGGAGCAAAATACTACAAGAAAAAAAAAGTGTGTGAGAAGACAGACTCTACCTTCAGTGAGTTCAGACCAGAGCTCTCCTATGACATTCTCCACCACAAAGGTACGGCTCTGTCGGTTACGGCGCACATGCTCCTTGGCTGGTTATTGAAAGAGAGAGACAGGAGGTGTGTGTGAGAGGGAAGGCAGCATGAAGCTGTTTGTGTGTGTGTGTGGCAGTTTTATAGGCAATGCGACAGGATGGAAAAGGAACATGGGCTGAATGTGGTTTCTGTAAGCAGAGGGATGCTGCTGGAAAAGAAGTTCCAATGGAACGCAAAACTCATTTAACTTCAGGGAAATTCAAAGAAAATTTAAAGAAAAGCAGTAAAACTGCTGTAATTTTTTGTTGCTTATTTAAAACTTCAATTTTAGGGATATACAATTTTAAAGTTCTGGTTGTAATTATTACATTTAACAGTGAACGAGCATTAGATTACAATTAGATGACCTACAACTATCCATATTTTAAATATCCAATATCAATTGATACCAATAAATAAATAAATAAAAAAATCTATATCTGAAAATTACTGCTATGGTACCAATATATTGTGCATCCCTTGAAATTTTCAAACATGCAACTTTTGTTTGAGAGAAAATCATTTTTGTGAATTTTGTGCATTAACCCCCTATGGGCCAACCATATTATACGGAGCCCTGCACATGACATGACATGCAAGAAAAAATCAATAAATTGTGCGCACGATTTAATAATTTGTTCCCTCAGTGTACAAAAATATGCACACAATTACTATTGCGTTCCCTCGATTTGCTATTGTGTTCACTTGATTTGCTAAATTGTGCGCACGATTTAGCAAATCGAGGGAACAAATTAGTAAATCATGCACACGTTTTAATACATTGAGGGAACAAAGTAGTAAATCGTGCACACGATTTAGTCTACTATTTTTTCTTGTCTTGTGCAGGGCTCCGTAATATTATGATGTTGCAAATAACTAAATATTTAACTAAACGCCTGATATGTAAAGTATAATTATAACTCAATATTGCAATTAAAACATTAAGTCTTAAACATTTAGTGCATCTTCCCACGATTATTCCATTAAAAGAGTTCCTCTCTTTTTCACTTTTGTGAACTTCCTGACTGTGACCAGAATGTAAAAATCTGTTCATTTACTGTGGACGGGAAGATTGTCCTGATCTGATAAAGGGCAGTTGGTCTGATGACAAATGGAAAATGGCCATCCTGGCAGTTTTAAACAGGCCCAAACAGGAAGCTCTACCGCATGGAGACTGACATTTTCTTCAGTGTACAGAAAACAATGAAATGGACCAGCGGACATTTTTTCAGTACAGTGACAGCTTCTGATGGGGTGTGAGAGACCTAACCACTCCAACTAACAGTGTTTCAGACTCAGGTCTGAAATTCTTGCACCACCTTCGTAGCAAATTCATCACTCATTGCACTCACAGCCTATATTAGATGATCTAAACATCAAGTTAGTAACCAAAACGTGTGAATTCAACAAGAGATCATAACCTTTGGTTTTGTGGAACAGTTTGGGGGAATAAGTGGTTCAGATGAATATCGATTCTTCATTGAATCCCAAATAATATCATTTGGTCCACTGCTGTCCTGCTCCACAATGGGTGGCCACACACAATCGCTTCTGTCTCAGGCTCTCCACGTCATTTAAATTTAACCATGTTTTCATTGCTGTCAATTGAATATCAAATATACTGGCTATCAGAGCACAAATACTACCGATGTTAAACTAATCAATAAACACTACTCCTTTTGTCCTTCATTCATTCTTTTTCTCCCTCTCTATCTATAGAAAAGGATATGCAAAGAGGTCAAATGCGATTTCACACCCCTTTCGATGCATCTTGATCATTTAGTTAACATATTTCACCTCTTTTATTTGTCACTGACTGTATCCTTACTGCAATTTTTGCTGTTATTTTCAAATTACAAGCAGAAAATCCATCTGATCAAATTCTTTCTCTGTAACTCCTTTTATACATGCAAAAATTTAGAGTCACAGATGTGCTTGCTGATGACTGTAGAGCTGCTGATGTCATCAGACTGAGGTCACTGATGTCACACGGAGGTCACAGCATATATGTGCACGCCCGCTGATGTAGTGTTCTGTTCTGATAACTCTCTTATCATTCTTAATTGCTTAAATGTTGACATTAACCAATAACAATTAACATTTTATCAAATGTGATTAAGAAACAGTTTAAGAAATATTGTCAACATTTTTGGCATAATTGAAATTTTTGTTTGTAATGCAAGGCATGACCTCTAACAATCACACGATTATGAATAAATGCGCATGCAAATTGAAAAAAAAATGTATGAGGCACTGTGCATTTGCAAAGCTGTTTCTCATGCTGGCATCACCATTCAGCAGTGGTCCAAATGACTGTTACCTTCTGAATGAACATGAAAAATGACTTATCATTGACATTTCTAAAATCACAGGCCACTTAAATGCTATTATGTCTGATTAGATTTTACTTTGGTATGTGACATAAACTCTTCACAATATATTTACTGTGGAATGTAGGATGTTTCTTCAACTATGGGCACTTCTGACCCTGTGGACTCCTTTAAATCACACTTTTCACATTCATACTAGTTTATTTAATTTGTCCATTTGTCTTGTGGCTAATTTCATAGGTAACATTTTATCTAGAATCAGTCCAAAAAATATTTATACATAAAATATATAAATAAATGATATAAATAAATAAATTAGATAAATAATAATAATAATAATAATATATATATATATATATATATATATATATATATATATATATATATATATATATATATATATATATATATATATATATATATATATATATGTTTTAAGGTAAATATCAATCCCCGGGAATGTAAAGCTGCCCATAGTTGAAATACCACAAAAAGACATCTGTGTGTTCATGCATGGTAGTAAATACACTAGTGTTCAAAAGTTTGGGGCCTTTAAGAATACATTTTGAAAGAAATTTCTGCTGCTCACCAAGGATCTTTTCATTTGATCAAAAATACAATAAAATAGTAATATTGTAAAATAGAACATTTTAAAACAGATGTTTAAATCTATTTTAATATTTAAAAATCTATTCATCAGAATTCTGACAAACACATCTACTTGAAATAGAAATCTTTTGGAACAACACGTCTTCACAGTCACCTTTGAGCAGTTTAATGTGTCTTTGCTGAATAAAAGTATTTTAAAAGTTTTCAAAGTATTTCTTTACAAAAGACTTATGGATCCAAACTTATGAACAGTAATGTACATGCAAACATCCATCTATCACTCCCTCCCTCCCACTGTTTTCTGCAAGCATCATCACCTTCTCTCCCTCACTGCGGTGAGAGTTTAATAGGCATGTTGGACTGCAGGAATCCTGCAGTTCTAGCTCAGGAGTAATCCTCAGTTTAGTGCTACAGTAGTTTAAAATGTTAGAACTGATTTACATTGCACTGTTAATCTAGTTTAAACTCCCCATTAGGAAGGAGTGAATGTTGGAAAAAATGAATAATTTTATATTGAACAATGGAAAAACATCTTTACAGTTACTACTACTATACTTGGTCAAACATTTTTGCAAGGTCTGTCTATATCTCTCAAAAAGAAGAACCTACATCATGACCAGCCCAACTTAACTACAGACTCTATTTGGACTTTTGAAGAACTATTCACTGGCCAAAGGTTGGTGGCTCCAAAATCTTGGTTTATCCTCAGCAGAATGCTTGTGGTTCACCTGTAATATGGTAAAAGATGATATGGGTGGCTTACCCTGGGTCATTCCCATCCCAACATTCTCAGCTGGGCTGTAACCGTTCAAAGCCGTTTGGTTGCCCAAATCAACCATTTGGTGGAGACGGAGTTTTCTGCAGTAAATGGACGCAGCCTCTGGTTCCAGAGCAATGATGATTTGATCAGGGTTTTCACGAGAAGCCAAACCAGCCTAGATGAGTATAGAGCACAACGGCAAGACTTTAAAACAGGAGTCTGAAACCCAGGATCATCTTGACTTATACATAAAACATACTAATGATTATAAATGAAGCTTTCATTTGTTATGAACATTTATTCTCAGTAAACTTTAATACTCCAGCAAATTCACATTTACTCATCTAAACATTTACTTATTTACTTAGCATTTACTTATCTTAACTTAACTGTACTTAATTGAAATAAATAGATATAAAAAAAAGAATTGAGACGCAAAACTTAAATTAACATTTTTAAAAAGTTAAAGCAATAAATTGCTAACAGAAAATAAATGTAAAATAAAACTTAAATAAAAAAGTCATGAAAATGCATAAAATACAATTTTTTTTTTTATAAACTAAAAGTAAACATTTAAACTGAAACTATGAAGAAAAAAAATCTGGTAATTAATTAAACAAATGTTTTCTAATAACATTAACATTTTGGCTAAGTATACAGTTGCTGGTCATATAAATAGAATATCATCAAAAAGTTGATTTATTTCACTAATTCCATTCAAAAAGTGAAATTTTGGACCAATCAGACACACAACTATTTGTTACATTTAACAAATAATATCGCCTCTTCATCTAACCAAAGGGTTTATGAACCCTTCCCCAAAAAGGAAGCTATCACCTCAAAATGGACAGAACAGGCCTCTGGTTCCCTAGCTACCAAAGGCCCACTATCTCATAACACTTATTCTCATAACACAGTCTTATTAATTGACAAATTAAGTATCATATGCACCTTTTACAAAGGTGTGTTTGAACTAAGAAACTGATGTTTCCTTCAGGCTGTAGATCTGCTGAATATCAAATTGTACCATAGCTTCATGTCTTTATTTCTTTTCTTTTTACTGCTTAAGCTTTAACCCTTTTTTCCTATGCCAACTGTATGCGAGTGTGTGTGAATGTGTGTGTATGTTAGACCAGTTTAAGTGTTTATGCAGTTAATAAAGTCTTATTTGTATCACACTTGAGATTGTTCATTGTTTTCTCATAACTGAAGTCCCTAATCATGCAGATTTTTGCTACATGCTCTGAGTAGTTTTGTACAGTTAGAAAATTATTTTCCTTAACCAGGAAATGTACGTTTTTAGAATTGACAGAAAGTTGACACTGAGAGGTCAAGTAAATACTTAAAACGGATCTAAATATTTATAGTTACTCATAACTAGTTATGATTGATTATTCATATTTTCCCTTTGAGCTGATTCGTAACACTTGTATATTATATTAATTCATTACACACAGACTGATATATTTCAAATGTTTATTTTAATTTTGTTGATTTTAACTGACAACTAAGGAAAATCCCAAATTCAGTGTAAATTTGAATATTACTTAAGACCAATACAAAGAAAGGATTTTTAGAAGTCTCGGCCAACTGAAAAGTATCATCATGTAAAGTATGAGCATGTACAGCACTCAATACTTATATGGGGCTCCTTTTGCCTGAATTACTGCAGCAATGCAGCGTGGCATGGATTCAATCAGTCTGTGGCACTGCTCAAGTGTTATGAGAGCCCAGGTTGCTCTGATAGTGGCCTTCAGCTCTTCTGCATTGTTGGGTCTGGCATATCACATCTTCCATTTCACAATACCCCATAGATTTTCTATGGGGTTAAGGTCAGGCGAGTTTGCAGGCCAATTAAGAACAGGGATACCATGGTCCTTAAACCAGGTACTGAAAGCTTTGGCACTGTCCTGTTGGAAAATAAAATCTGCATCTCCATAAAGTTGGTCAGCAGTAGGAAGCATGAAGTGCTCTTAAACTTCCTGGTATACAGCTTCGTTGACCTTGGACCTCAGAAAACACAGTGGACCAACACCAGCAGATGACATGGCACCCCAAACCATCCTTAGCCACGTTTCCACTTGCGAGCTTAAACCGGGCGTGCTAGTGCGTGCCAGGGCCAGTCGCATTTCCACTGTCACTTCCGGAGCTTGATTGTGCCTCGCTGGGGCTTCCTCTGGGCCAACGGCCAGGATTTTTTGGCCCAACGAAAACCTTGGGCCAAAGCGGGCCAGCTGGGGCTAGAGGAGGGGTTATGAACAAAGGCGGAGTTTCTCCGCGTCTGGAGAGCGCCAGCGCAGCAGATCATTTTGAAAGATAATAGCTATATAACTTTAGCATTAAAGACTTTTTAAAATCAGTTGAGTTCAAAAATCACTCTTACTCAGCAGCGAGTGTTTGAAATAACTTGATCCGATGTAGATTATAATCACTAAAAAAGGCAGAAATCTTTATAAGCGATGTAAAAGATTATGCACGCTAAACATTAATAACGTTACCATAGTAAACATGGTAAATGCAACCAGGAGAGATCAGACGATACAAGATAATTTTACATCACTTCAAATATGAAGAAAGTGTAAAAATGTAACAAAAAACTACAACATCCAAAAATCAAATCATACACACACACACGCAGTAATGCACACACTCACACACGCTGAGCTGAGAGACACTCTTTGTTTTTTGTGCACTGCAGGGTTTGCTGAGTTATGAGGCGACAGTGTGAGCAGAATGCAGAGAGCGAGAGACAGAGGTGAGGGAATGCAGTGTCCTTTCTTTCTGTTCTCCTGATC
Organism: Carassius auratus; assembly: GCF_003368295.1. Lineage (NCBI taxonomy): Eukaryota > Metazoa > Chordata > Actinopteri > Cypriniformes > Cyprinidae > Carassius > Carassius auratus. The sequence continues at coordinate 1,119,495 of NW_020528076.1, forward strand.
CTTTAAACAAAGAGCTGAGTCACTACACACACACACACACACACACACACAAAGAGCTGAGTCACTACACACACACACACACACACACACACACTGAGGCAAGCTTTGCAGGAATTCCCACTGCAGGTATCAGGTGTTGCAAACTCCCCATTCTCCTGATGTTTTCTCTCTTTTCTTGATGTGTATCTATATACAGGTATGTCGCTCACTCGCTCATGGCTTCCCTGCCTCATTTCGTCTTTTCTCTGGATGGAGATGAAAGACGCCGAAGCCACACCCTGCTCTTCCTCTCTTTCCGTCTCTCTCTTCAGTGTGAGAGAATGCACCCCTTTGATGACACTTGTGATCACATCACATTTATATTGGAAACACTAATCTGTCCTGAAGCATCCTAGATAAGATTAAAGCATTACTTACTTGTTAACCAATCATCGCTCAAAAACAAAGCTTTAAACTTTGCTATTTACATGGCAAAATGAAAAGAATAAAATGAATGATCTAAAATTTCTTCACAGAAGAAACTTCTGTATGCCGAATTCTAAAACTCAGTTACATGTGATTAACACTTACATGTAAATATCAGGCGTAAATATATACAACAAAATAAATAAATAAAAAATAAATACAGCTCAAATACATACCCACCCCCAGTCATCCACAGATCCACACACATGCACACAAATCACAATGGTGGCAATTGTGACAGAGACAAAGCTTTAATCAGCTTCACATGTATGGGGTCTCTACGGTGGTCCAATGAAAGAAAATGAAAACAGACAAACAGTGGCTGTATCAAATTAATGAGATCACTGTCTTTCCTATTTCCTTTTCCATTCTCTGTCTTTCTCTCTACACCCTGTATTTCTGTATATCTCATTCCTTTTCTATTTTAGATGGACATGACAGCAGAACAGTGCTCCTTTACCTCCTCCTCTTTCACTAACGCTGGTGGAAGATCATAGCATAACTCAGCGCTGCAGCACCAACACCCACTTTGGATATGTACAACCCATCCTTCAGACTTGTGTGAAAATTACATTCATTGAAAACACATTACACGCATTCTACACAGACCTCTCTCTAATTTCAAAACACAAAGTAGGTGGTTAAAGTGAGATGTGTATGTTTGTGCATATGTGGCTGTGAGCAAGAAATGTTATACCTTATACGATGCCTCTCTCATAAACTGCTTGGCTGGCATTTTCCAGATGGCCGGTACAGTGATGACCCATCTGACGTCAGCATTATCAAAATCTGACCCTGTTTGGTCACTCAGCTCCTGTATCCAAGGACAAAAATCAACTGTTGACACACTGATAAAGTTTGAGGTCAGTATGATAGTTTAAAGAAATTAACACTTATTCACATTAAATTGATTAAAGGGGTCATATGATGCTTTTTTAAAAGATCATTATTTTGTGTATTTGGTGTAATAGAATATGTTGATATGCTTTAATGTTTAAAAAAAAAAAACATTATTGAAACATAGGTTCTCTATGCCCCGCCTCTCTCAAATCCGACAAGCGCAGTCTGCTTTGATTGGCCAACTGACCAAGTGCATTGTGATTGGCCGAACACTGCAAGCACTCTTCAGAAATGTAACACCCCTTTCCATAATCACATCTTCACAGCTTCATCTTTCAAAATAAATGTAATGACAGTTAACAATGTCGTTAGTTTTACAGCACACACACACACACACACACACACACAACCTGATGCGTTTGAACATTCAATAGCAAATCCTTAAACTAACAAAACATACTTCCAGCAGCTGATTCAGAAGTGCCAGATTTTCATAGTAAAGTGAGAATTACCTCCTCTCCTAGATTCACGCAATAAATCCATAAAATGTGTTGCTGTTTTTTGTAACTTGTACAGTAATCTTTAAGATTCCTAAATGTATCTACTTAAGTGTTTTTGCTTTCGCCCTAAATACACACAGCATCTCCTGAAATGGCTGCTTCAACAATAACTGTGGTTACTGAAACCATGCCTTCTTTCTTTTTGCATGAATATTTGGGTGGCATTACGCAAATATTTCCACATAGTGATGTAGACGTGGGGGCGCATTTGAATGAGCCATTTTAGGAGGCGAAGTCTTAACTTTGATAAAGAACATCTCTTTGGATTAGAGACTTTAGTCTTTGCAATTTTACAAATCTTCTTCATGCACCAAGAGCTTGTAACACTCCAGAGAGAAAGGAAAAATTTTAATCTCATCATATGACCCCATTAAATGACAATAAAGACATTTAAAATGTTACAAAAGATTGTCTATCAAATGCTGTTTGAACTTTCTATTCAAAGAATCCTAAAATAAAATGTATGTTTCCACAAACATATTTTTGACAATAATAATAATTTAGAACAAAAATAAGGAAAATGCTTCTTGAGCACCAAATCACCATATTAGAATGATTTCTGAAGGATCAAGTGACAGTGAAGACTGAAGTAATGGATGCTGAAAATCCAGCTTTACTATCTAAGGAAACAGATTACATAAAAAAATAAAATAAAATAGAAAATAGTTACATGAACATTTTATATTTACTATATCATATTTCACATATTACTGTTCTAATGTAAAACTGTAAACTGTCCAAAAATCTAGCATTAATAGACATAAGAGACTTCTTTCAAGAATAAAAAAAATATCTTATGAACCCCAAACTTCTGAATGGTAGAGTGCATTTTAGAATTATGTAAGTAGGCCGGTTTTAACTGAATGTCCAGGATGATAATGGTACTAAAACATACCTTAAGTGCCTGCTCCTTAAAAAAGGCCAGAGCATAAGCAAAAATATCCAGAGCTTTCACCTTTTTCCCATTGGCCGCATCTAAATCTGTACCAATGGATAGATTCTGAAGAAGACAAAATGATAATAACACCCCTCAGAAACAAGAAAGAGCATGACATCTCATTTAAAATGTATTTATAAACTTGATAGACTTGATCGACTTATCACCTTATTCCCAGTGAGGAAAATATACTCTAGTCTATCTAGTTTAGAGATTTATGTTAAATGTAATAAATTAGATAAATCATTAACAGTTTAATTCAGTTTCATGAAGCTTTGATTGGTTAACCTGTTAGTTACGAGTTTTTCGTTTGCTTGCAGTAATTGTTAGGTATGTTACCCAGTAGCAATGATTTTTGCAGTATCAGGCATGAAGCATATTTTAGAGAAGTCCATGTCCTCATTCTTAGTCAGTAATTTCCTTAACACGTAAATCTGCTGGGAAATTAACACGTAAATTTCCCCTCAGGTCCAACAACATCAAAAAAATCCTTATTGTATGAGTAAGTCCTTACTGCAGTGGTGTGGAGTTTCATTTTAAACTTCTCCAGGTAGAGCCATTGCTTAGACTCAGTTGGATCCAGGTCATGGTAAAAATCTCGGGCTGCATAACCAAAACTGTGGAACTTCCTGTCTGGGGTCAGAAGAATGGTGGTGGGCGTCTTCTGATTGTATACACCTGGGTCCCCACCCTCCCAGCGCCTAGCAACAAAGGGAAATCAACCAATGGGAGAGTGAGTTTTACAAACATCTAAAGTAATCAGGAAATAATTCCACTGGGCAGAATGTGGAGATGCTATAGCTTTTCACCTCTTCTCCTGATTAGGAGAGACCTAAAATATCACCCAACAGAGCATCCTCATCCTCATTATCCATATCAAGGCAGTCATAAAACCAGCACAAGCGCGGCACAGAGACAGAGGTATTTAAAATATTCATGGGCTTTTACTTCCAGGACGATGCACAGAACAAGCAGACTGACTGTCTGAGCTGACATAGAGCGAAGCACATATGCCAAAATTTTCATAATAGAGAACTGACATCATATACATCCTGTGATTTCATAGATCCACTAAAATTATACTGAGAACAACCAGTAAAATGTATTGAAAGAATGACAACGTAACTCTTCAGAAATGGAAAAGGTTAATTCTGAGGAATGGATATATGTTTGCTGCTTGGTTTGATATTTCATTATGTAATGAACTAAAATTGAATCATATTAAATCATATTCAATAAAACAAAACAAAAAAATTATAATAAAAATTGTAATAGACCAAAATAATGAATTCTGAAACTGAAACATTATGGACTATGTAAACAACAACAACAAAAAATTACTAATGAATTCTGTGGAATCCCTTCATCTTTCTCAAAGCAGCTGTCTTCTTGAATCTAAACCGATTAGTAAAAGAGTTTTGTGAGTTTTTTAAAGGGAAGATGTGTTTATGTAAAGATTAAGGGACTAGACAACCAGTCCACCCCAAATAATCTCAAAGGAATTTTTTTTGTGTGTGTTGGGTGTGTAAATCTCTAGCAGGAGACAAACCACAATTTGAATTAACCATACTGAACAAGTGCACTTGTCTTTCAAGAGAAGGGCAACCTCTCACACTACAGTGTTGATTCAATCATGATCCTATATGTGACTGTGGTCTTAAGTGTCACTTTTTCACAATTGAGGATAAGATAATATTTGTCCGAGATACAACTATTTGAAAATGTGGAATCTAGAATGTTTATTTACACTTACACTCAAACTTTCATCTTTTATTCAAAATGTGAACATACAGTATATAGTGAGGTGACTGTCTATAGATGTACATGTGCCTGTACTTGTGCTGTTTAACAAATAATCGTATTTCTAACTTTCAAAATGAGTCTGATGCCTAAAATTAAGCCCACATGCCTGTTTGGGCGGGAAACACGTAGCTGGATCTGCCCAACAGGTACTCTGGAGAACTGACCTTAGGGTCAAAGGTCACATGACCAAGTAACAGAGCAGCTGTAGGTTTATCCTATTATAAAACACACACAGACACACACTAATGTTAGACAGTTCGATATAGGGTGGGTGACATACTGGAAGACACGATTAACCGGTAGAAATTTGTCACCTGGCAGAGATGTTTTACTATCATCTCTATCGTGGTTACATGCTCATGTGACGTTACTGTGCTACATAGTCATGAAAACTTAAAAAAAGTAATTTAAAGCAGTTGAAATGCAATCAACAGCAAAAGAGAACTCATTTCGCTACATGCACGCGCTGTCTAATTCTATGAAGATGGTGCTCATAGAACACAGGAGTATTGAACAGAGTTATTTGAATTTATAGGCCTTAAATGATTAAATACACACACTTTTATGTGTCAAAATGCCCATCTTTTGCAAGTGTCCTCGTAAACACAGTAGGTCTTAAGTGAAAGCAAACAGCTGAGAAAGAAAACACATGTGGAAACGAGTCAGCTCTTAAAGTGATAGCAGTGTCTGTCATTTACATTAAACAAAAAAAGAGAAAATCTCTCACTACTATTGACTAAATCACTTTTGTAACTTTATCAAGAAAAAAATACATATTTAATTTACACAGTGAAGGATATGCACTGTTTCTATACAATTGACTTTGTAAAATGTAGTACAGTTTGTAGCATTTCTTATTTATTTGTTTTACTATCATCTTTTTTCAGTGAGTTTTTTTTTCTTTTTTTGAATTCAGGCTTGAGTTCATTTTTAGCTAAATTGACACTGGTGACAAGAATCATCAAATCAATTTCTATGGTACCAAAATAAATTATATAAAAAAGACCTTATTTAAATCAAAAATAACTATATTGTGGTATATATCGTTACCATGAAACAAAATTACTCAAATTGTGATATAAGATTTTGGTCAAATGCCTACCCCTATTTCGGACCAGTACATACACAGTGGGACTGTATATTTCTAATAATTTTTAACGGGGCATCTTAGTGCCCAGAAAGAAAGACGCCTGTGTGTTTGACTGAAATAGAAACATGACCATCTATAGACATTCAAATTAATGTGTACAGAAGAGTGGAGAGTCTATACAGAGTAACTAAATTACTTTTAAAATTATATAATTATTAATAAAATTTTATTATTTATTTTAAGAAACAAAAAAAAACTAAAAAAAGGAAAAATTATACTTTTACAAGTATATACTTAATTATAATATTTTAGATTTTATTTAAATTTTTAATTTATTTATTATTTCTTCACAATAAAATCACACGCAAAAAAAAAAAGTCTCACCTCATAGTGTAAATGAACTCTGGTTCATTAGTGAAGGCATATGCGTACCCACTGGAGGTGGTGCCAAAGTCGATGGCCACCACCACCACATAGGGGTGTCTCGTAGGCTCATTTTCTTCAGAGACCTTCTGAAGAAAAATGAGGGATATAGAAAGAGGAAGAGAGTATATTTCAAGTATTAAATTGTTGCATGAAATTGCAGCTCAGTGTAAATAAGAAGTTCCATTAAGGCCAGATTTGCACACTGGACATTTCCTTCATGTAATGGGTGACGTCATGCTGGCAATAAAAAGCAGCGCTCACCAGTATGTGTGTGGGGGAAAGAGGCGTGATGCCTGGGTCGCCCATACTCTTGGCTGGAGATGGAGTGGCCATTGCATCTGCAAAGAAAGAAAGAACAGTGAGAAACCAAACATTAAAACTACAAAGACAAAAATACAGACATGTTAGTAATTTTGCTTATATAGCTTGGTAATACTAATAAATTCAATGTTTTAACAACATTTTTGTTTTCCTTTGTACAATTGTCGGTTTTATGTTGGGTCTCTAGTAACAGGACGAATCTGAAAATGTGTTTTTTTTCCTAAAGAAACACAGTTACAATACATTCTTGTAAATAAACACCTCACCAATGCATACTGAACTTCAGAAACACTCTCAAAATCCATTTAAATGGCGTCAAAAGCACTCTAGGGTTCAGTTTGATGGTCACAGATGGAGAACAGGCCTAAGTGGCACCATCAATGGTGATTCTTCACTAGAAATTATTTTCAGTGAGAACGACACTTAAAAGCATCAATTAATGTTCAACGAATTTGTCTAAAAGACCATTCATTTGGCCATACTTTTTTTTTTGTTATAACATCGCTTATGTATAACATTTTACATTATTTGGTCATAAAATCATCAAATCCTTTAGAGCTTTAGACCACTACAGCAACAGCTGCTCCCCTTCACACTGACATTTGAATCGAATTAGAGGTTGTTTTTGTCCATTCCCGTCGTCCTCATTAGCCGGGCCTAATAGCTTTACTAAAACACTCAGATGCTGAGCACCCTGAACGCTAAACGAGCGTCTGGGTTCCTTGCTCCACGGGACGCCACGTTTTTCTGAGCGTTCATCCTTTTTTTACCCGCCTTTACCCCATACTGAGCGGTGGAGTGAACAGAATGAGCATGGTGCTCTTCAGCGAGTAATTATGGGTTGAGTGACTGGCTACCTGCGGCTCGCTCTTCATTTCAACCACTCACCACATACAAGCGCTCCAGCTACCGAGATTGATTTGAAAATGGGACAATGGAACATCAAAATCAATATCGATGGAGTAAAATGATTGTCTATAATGATAAATGCTCATAAGTGAACTGTCATTCAGAACACACTTGACCATCTTTTTATAGTTTTCTGCGAATGGATTTGCGGTTTAAAGGAACTTATGTTTGTTTACATGGCAACATGGCTCACTGTATGGGGACTTCATTATAACACATTAAAGTTGCGTGAGGGTAACTACTCGACGTCAGTGGCGACCGTTTCCCTTGCGGCTGATTGAGTTCTACTTGATTAGGACTGTGATTGTGTTTTGTATGTGTGTGTGTGTTGTGTGTATTACACAGCTTTTCACTGAGGCTCTTCAAGTCAAAACAGAGAATCCAAACATGTATAGGAATTGGAAAGCAGAAAATGGGCATAAATGGTGGAAAATTACTTGCATTATGGCCAGAGTGCGGAACAGACCAATTCCTTTAATTTCCCTGCTGTTTTAAAGACTCATAAACACACGAGCATGACAGTGTTTTTATCTGCAGTCTGGCCTGACCTGAAAAAGTGTGCCACCAATTATTGTCAACAAGAGAAAAACACACACACACACACACACACACACACACACACACCCCTTCTTTTACTCAGAATTGGCTCACATAATGAAATTGTTTTAACACAATATCTACACAATAAACATGAAATATAGTATAAGATAAAAGAAAAATGTTTTCTCAGATACCTTGTCAGATACATTATTATTATTGGGCAAAAACTTGACTCATTTGCTTGGCAGTTTTTTTTTTGCAAAACTTCAAATCCAGCTCACATCTAAGGTTTCTGAAAACATTGAAAACAGAAGGACACTGTCAATAAGGCAATCATACTATTACATATGCGTTGATCCAAGCAGCGAAAATAAATAGAAATCACAGAGAGAACGAGAGATAGAGTATCCTGTTTTCACCCCTCCTCTCATCCACATGAGAAAGGGAGTAAACGAACGGGTGGTCAAGCTCCATTCTGGAATGTTATAAAAAATTCTGACAGGAAGCAGGAAGAGTCAGAGGTCATACCTCCTCTGTGGAATTACAAATTCAGAGGAATTCCAAGAAACTCAGTAGACAGAAACAATAGAGCTAAGAAACATATGGACCACTGACATGCACAGACAAAAGTGGATTTAAGTCTGGAATCAATTATCTATCAAATATGCAACACTGATATATTGGAATCAAAGTTAACAGAGACAATCAGAGATCTGAGATATTTGAAATACAATCAATCAATGTCAGCCAATGGCACTTTCCTATTTATTAATTGTATTATTTTTATAATTATTATTGATAATTGCATATACAAAAAAAAGGAAGTTTAAGTTTCAAAAAGCATTCCTCCTTTTCTTTTTTCCACCACTGTTTTTTTTCCAAAAAACAGATATTAATGTACTGTAGAATGACTATATGTCTGAAAATGCAGGACAAAAGAAAGAACGTTAGAAAACATCTCCTCTTTAGAAGATCAAACTACAAGTGCCTTCAATCCAGTTAATGATTTTATTCCATTACACACAGAGAAAGGACAAGACAATCCCATCTGTAAAATATTACAAATCTGGATAACGCATAGAGTTTTGTTCTATTTTGAATTATTATAATAGTAGTAATGTTAAATTAAAGCTCACCATGCCTGAGACAAATGGCCTGTAACTTTTGGTTTGAATGTTTTCCAAAATGTAGATACAGAAAAAAGAATTTCCTGGTAGGCGAAACCAAAACAAAAAGGGAAAAGGGAAAACATAAAATGTATGGCTATCTCAAGCTGTAAAACAAGTGTTTTTGATCAATTTAATTAGATTGTATTTCTCAATAGAACTTTCCATGAATGTACACATTACAGTCTAAAGCTGATTTTAGGCCAAAGCTAAACACACTGAGCTCAGTTATATACTCCAGCTAAACAAAATCCGTATCAAAGTGGGGCCACTAACAGGGCAGGACTGCTCCAGTTCACGTGTATATGAAGGTCCGTTGAGATACACAGCACTATAAATGCCAAAAACCGAACACAGTCGGCATTCCTCTCGCTCACACTGACTGTCTCCAGCTGGCCCTGTTCACTCACAAACAAACACTCAATACAATAATAAACACACACATTCATACACAAGCACACATCCCACACACAGTGGGTGAGAGAAGCTGGGCAACAGCTGTGACTGCTGCAATGTTATTAGTTTCTCTGGGTTAGGGTTATAAACTTTAGCAGAGACACTCGCGCTTTCTTCATAGGAAAACAATGCACACCATTTAAGATTTTTTTAAACACACTAATATTACAATTCTGCTTGATACCTACCCACACATTGCTAATAACTTCACACTGTGGCCATGAAACAGCTGAAATTTAAATTCTGTAATATTTATTCAAAATAAATAAATAATGATTTAAAATATGTTATTTTAAATGCTGCAAGTGAACCTAAACATCACAATGCTATAATATACATAACGGAAAATGGATAGTTATCTTAAAGTAAGATTACATTAAACAGAGTTATTAGATTTTCAATAATATGGAAGATCAACTTTAAGTGAGTTGATGAGCTGATTCTGTTTGATATGGGACATAATGATCTGAGAGTGTTAGATTCAGGCTAAATAATAAGAAAGAATGTGTCTGTAGGAGTTCCTCTCATCTCATAACGCTGGAATGTGAAGTTTGGAGAAAAATGAGAGGGTTCGGAGAGTGCAGAAAACTCCTATTACCTTGCCAAAGATGGAGCAGTCGAGTGTTTCGACATCTGCATCTAGGCCTACAACTCCGTCACACCCCTAAACCGCAAGCCATAAATCTTAAATAGCATTACAAGTGCTTTTAAGACTGTTTAGAGGGGCATATGACGCATCATCTCATCCCAACAGTCTCCTCCCAAATCAATACCAGTGCCCCACTACCTCAGAGACACATGATACATAATGAGAAGAGCAGAAAGATATAAAGCATTGATTTTTGCTGAACTGAATAGAGCTTGAACCAGCAGTCATCTACACAACAGAGCAGCTTTCTCTTTGCAATGTTATACTAATAAAGTCGAGAAATCAGAGTCTCCTGTGAACTCAGCAAGATTCAGTATCTTACCAAACCTGCACTTTCGTACAAAGGGGAGGAATACATAAAATAGAAAAAGAAAACATATATAGTAAAGAATAAACATAAAGAGACATTAATGGAATGCCATAATGACCAGCTAAGACCAGCAAACTAGCTTAGGCTGGTTTAGGATGCTTTTTTCAGGAGGGATAGTTACTTAACCATAGCTATTACAAGCATAGCAAATGGAATTTTGTTAATGAAAAAAGAACACTTACTAAAAAATTGTTACCATCATGGAAACTGAGTTAATATTAACCTTTCTGAATGAAGGTGAATGCATTGGCCAATGTACCCTGGGAGAACACAGACGGTTTAAACTGTTAAACGTGACTACTAACGAATACTAAAGAAAGAATGTCTTTTGAAAGGAAGTTGAAAGTCTCTGTATTTATATGTATACTCATTTGCTTGTGTCTCTGAAAGGAAATTCTAAAAATGGTCTCTTGGACAGCCTGATTACAGCTGCAGCATCAAAGCATAAGGAAAACCTCTCAAACTCAAACAATCACAAATGACACAATCCACAGTAAATGGTCAATCAGCAACTTTCAAAAGACCATGAGGTTGCTTGAAAATCATTTTGTTCAGTGAATGTTTCCCATTCCAAAAACGTTAAGCTCTACATCTGTGACAATCTGTCAATCACCATGAAAATCATTTTGATTCATTTGAAAGACTAAAAAGTGACATTATACATTAACTCAAGACTTGCATGATGACATTGCTTACTAATCTTTATGTTATTCCAAACCTGTATGACTTTCTTTTACTGTGCAACATAAAAGAAGAATTAATTTAGGTCCATCCATACAATGGAAGTCAATGGTAATGGCAACTCTTTGTTGTAATGCCAACTCTTCAGTGTTCCACTGAAGAAAGAAAGTCATACAAGTTTTGAACAACGTGAGGGTAAGTGAACAATTTAACTTTTTTTTTTCTGAACTGTCCCTTTACAGATCTTAACTTAGGCCTATTTCCATACAAATAAATAGTTTAGATTCCTGCAGTCATGCTCTGAAATTCAGGTTAAACTCAGCATTGTACACTTGAAGTACATGCTTCCCTGTAATCCCACTATATAAACTACTAATATATATATATATATATATATATATATATATATATATATATATATATCCATTTATCTCCCCCATTGCCCTTGAGAGTCAATGCCAGACACAGCTTGACTGGATTATTATTTCTCTCCATGCTGGTGGGGTCAGATTCCTCACACAGTGCTGTCAAGCCCACAGGGAATTATTGGCGGCATGTACTGTAAATGCTTCTTTTCATGCCCACCCTTGTTCAGAACGCTACAAAAATAAGACCACATTTTCACATGAATGCTGTCTGGTTTGAGGCAGCACAAATGTGTCACTAACAGTCTGTAATCTGGCAAAACACATCAATGTCTTTTTCTATCCAAACTGAAGATGTCTACAATCTATGAGTAACATCTGTGTGGCTGGCCACACCATCTCTCCATATACTACTGAAAGGAGTATATGAATTATTCAAAGAAATGTGAAATTATTCAAACCCTCTCCAAAGCAAAGTATACCACCAGCACAATGCACGACAGACCTAGTAACTCTCTAAGCAACAGTCAAGATAAGGATCAGAACTGAAAAAAAAAACAAAAAAAAACTAATTTGCTCATGCAGGTTGCACAACACAAAAAAACATCTGCCCTTTTCATGTCTGAAACAAAGATATCAGAAAGTGCTGAGTTCCCTGTTGAGGGGATATACTGTATATTTGTATATTTCCTATTGTTGCATCCTATTTAGAAATAGGTTTAGCAGACTCGTCAACAGTGACTATATTAACTCAGGGTCTCTTCTATATCAAATTAATTCTAACAAAGTGTTTATTGTGTTATGATGCTTTGCACATTTTCACAGCTACTTCTGTATTTAAAGTTTGGTTTGATTTCAAAGATATAACAGCCACAATTAATTATGGTTAGAATTTAATTTAATTCTATTATTTGCTGTTATATATTCTTATATAAATTATGTGCTGTTATATACACTACTGTTTAAAGGTTTGATTTTAAAAATATTTTGGATGCATTGTTACAAATATATCAATACAAATATATCAATATATATATATATATATATATGAAGAGTTCAGATGCAAAAGCCTCTAAATGCCATCTGAAATTATCATCTAAAATTAGGATTTTTATCAAGCTCCTATATTTATGTTCAGTTATTTCACTTTAATAGCCTGGAAAAGAACCTGCACATTGCCATTAAAGTAAAATGACTCAACCTAAGCATAGGAGCTTGACAAAAATCCTAATTTTAGATGAAAATTTCAGATGGCATTTAGAGGCTTTTGCATCTGAACTCTTCATATATATATATATATATATATATATATATATATATATATATATATATATATATATATATATATATATATATATATATATTAACAAAATATATTTTAACAAAATTTACTGAGTTGAATATCACAGATGTACAGCATATGAATGTGCTGGGTGGAGTCTGCTTGGCCTGACTGACTGTCTCTTGGCAGACACATATTTTGTAAACGAAAGCTTGACTGTGCATAAAGGGTGCTAAAAAGTTCTTTATTTTCAGTTGTAAGGCTTCAAATGGGTTTTTAACATAACACTACCACGTGTATGGTCAGTTGACATTTAAACTGTCCCTACTCACCCTTCTACAACCTTCAACTTTCCTTTCAAAACCGAGACAACCGCAGCGAAAGCCTATACCATGACGTAATGCCAGAATGGAATTTTTGAGCTTTTGTGAGTGTCGTAGCAGGCTTCCAAAACTCTACATCATTCACACCATGATTTTCAACTACATAGAAAAAAAGACCGCTTTCTGTCCCATCTGCACGTTTTCCTGCCTCGACAAACCTTGCATTTTACTCACTGAACACATGATGGAATACAGAAAATACTGCACTGGTTAATAAAATTCACATGCATTTTTAGATCTAGCAAAAACAAATTCACATTTTTGTGCATGAAGTAAAGTGAATGATATAATTTGCTCATTTATTTCTAAAAAGACACCATCTCTACATTTTCTCTCCTCAGCCATGTGTTTTAGTTATTAAAACAGATGTGGATCCACATCACATCTTGTGGCCATACCCTGACAGTGGACATTATCTCCACTCTCTTGGTCACGTCATACTGCTGAGTCCAGAGTAACAGGGTTTCTGGGTCTGCATGTGTTAGTTTGTGTATGTTTGTTTGTTAATCATCTGTGTATTTGGCGATTTGTGGGTGTGTTTGCATGCATGAATTCTGAAGACAAACATGATACCCCATATCCCATCCATGCTGACTAAGCAGTCCTGCCCCAACCACAACTGTTTAACATCCAACCACCTTCAGCATTGCAGTCAGCCTCACTGTACTCCAAAGGACATGCTATTGTGTGGTATGTGATCACAAACCTGGTTGATTCATAGATTCAAAATAGTTTTTCAAATGATTTTTTTAGCAGTGTGATTTTAGTATCATTAAAATACTATTATAGTTTTTGTTTTTATATTTTCAGTTTTCATTTTAAAGTTTTAGCTATTTTGATGTTTTTGTCATTTTTTTGTAGCTTTTGTTCATATATTTATGTGTGTGTGTGTGTGTGTTTGTGTACACAGTTTTTATTAATTTTATTTTATTTAAATTAATTTTTATGTCAGTTTTAGTTTTAGTTATTTTAGTAAACAAAGTTTAACTACAATAGAAAAATACTGCCTTTTTATATTTACCGTAATTTCTTTATACTTTTTAATAATTTATTTCAGTTAACATTTATTTTATTTCAAATAACAAAATAGGTTTTCATTTTAGTTTCAGTTTTAGCACAATACTACAATAACCCTGATTAATGGGGTATGTTTAAGAAAAACAACTTGTACAGTGAACAATGCATCAAATTCAGAAAATAGTATATTCATAGAACTCCATTAAAATGAAAATACATCAAGAATACATCTAAAGTCTGAAAGCCATGTTTGTTTACATAAGGCCTGAGCATGAACAATTCACGACTACCCATCCAATAAACCATTTCTGGGTCTAGTCTTCTCTTCTGTACCCGCCTACATGTGCTACCTATGAGGCCTTTTCCCCTTTCCTCAAACAATGACTGCTTTATACTCAAGGCCCGAAGTACCACCGTGGGAATGTGCTGAGGGGGAGGACATTTTTTATTCTGCTATTGACACCCTAACCAGAGGCTGGCGACGCAAAGGTTAAAACTGCTACATACAAGTACTCAAGGCAGTTGGTGTGGAAAAATTGTCAATTTAAGGACAGTATGGAGTTAATTTGCACATTTTAACAATTGGTCCAAAAAACATTTGGCAGCAAGTTTAATCTTCCCATGTAAATCTTCTGGCGAGGTGCAATTAGCACATCAGTGCCAGATCTGCAACATCCTGATCTATTAAAGTGCCCCTATTATGGATTTTGAATATGACTTATCTGCAGTGTGTAACACAGCTATAAGTGAATGAAAACACACTCCAAAGTCCAAACCTATAGGCCAGGACTTCCCCATGCAAGCAAGCATGTCAAGCCTGTTGTTGGGGACTCCAAAAAACAATACCTTTCATAACCTATAATAGGGACGTTCACTGTCCCACTTATTTCAGCGAATCGATTCTTCTTTTAGAAGAACGGTTCAAAATTTTTTTTATTTTTTAGAACGGTTCATAAATGATTCAGTGATACAGCCATGTAACTGCGATCAGCGATGTAACTGCGTCACCACGTGGTCTCTGACATCCCGGCGTGGACTATATGATCTAAATCTCTTCAGGTATAATGCTGTTTATTTGAAAACGTAGTCATTTAGAACCAAATAAATAATTTGGATCTCTTGGCGGATTTTTTGCACGTTTTAAAAAGAAGCTTTAACTTTCATATGGTATGTGTATCAATAAAATTGTCACACAATCAAGTCAATATAGGCTACGTTTAGAACGTTTTATTCATAACTTTGCAGCTCTTCGGCTAATCTTAACTTTTTCGATCCTTTCGCTCACACGGTTCAATTGATTCTTGGTTCATAGCGAATCGGTTCTCGGTTCAGCGAGTTGACTCGGCATGTGCTCGGATCTATCTAGTGCGATTTATAGCAACAAACCAACGATTGTGAAGCAGTGTTCTGACGATTTGTGCTACCCTGATATATTTTGCTACCTCCCATTAAAACAAATGGTAGCATAATTCGATAGCGAAAAATGCTACCTACCAGATTTTGCTTCCAGCATGATATTATTAGGTGCGGTACACCTACCCCAAACCTAAACCTAACCTTACAGTAGGATAAATACAGTGTCGGTAGCATAATCTGATAGGTAGCATTATTCGTCAGATCACCGGTTCAACAAGAATTATTCATTCACGATTGGTTCGAAAAGACGCCAATGTCGTAAAGATATTACGCATCCCTCTCTCTGAATATCACCTTGACGCCGTCTAATGATGTCTACCACACCAACAACATCTGGAAAACCATGCGCATGATGACTATACAGATGTTGTTTCTGTGTCAGAGATGCGCCCCTCCTGAATCACATTACCTCGCTTCAGCAGTCAAACTGGAGTCCTTCCTAAAGCACCGACAGCAGCAGTAGTAGGCTAGCCTCGTGCTCATTTACCTTGCAATACGCAGAACTGTCAGAAACACGCCAGACCTTCAAACAAGCAAAATACACATCCGCGCTACTGTAGGAAATGCTGTTTTGATCCCAAAGCCATGCTGTAGGATAAACAATCGCATTATAATAAATTTATCAGCAGTACGATTATTCCGTATCAAAACGAGGAAATTACCGTTATGTTTAATATGTGTTATGGACGTATATTTCAGCACTGTGGTGTGTTTGGTTCGGTGGTCGAGGAGCCCTACCTCGTTCCAGCTTCACCTGGGATGATGATGATAGAGCGCGCAGACTTTTGCTGCAATGACTCAACGCTCCCAGGAGCGAGACCACGTGACCCAACTCTGCACCCCTTCTATCTCAGTCATCCAAATCTACACTGCGCTTTTAAAGTCAGATACAGTTTAATGCCATGGTAGTCGTGAAGGGATAAAATCCCGTACAAGATTAATAATTTTCTTGAGATGGAATATAATATTTAGATCCAGTAAACGTGCTTTCCAGGTATAGGCTACACTGTAGAAAATGTCAAAACTTACTGGAAACTGGTTGCCAGAACATAATAGTAAAATGACACCAGTGTTACCTAATTAAATCATATAACGTCCCATTTTAACAACGATTCATCATGAAAAATATTGTTATATAAATTTAGATATATAAATGTACATTTTTGTAAAATATTATTTTAACTTAGGCCTATATGGGAACTTACCAATTTTTACTGTAGTAACCTATTTTTATATTATTTCCCCGTTAAAATTTACATATTACATTTTTTACAGTGTATCTATGCCACGAAATAAAGCAATTTAAACGTTGTGGATCTGTCTCAGAGGGGTTTGTGAATAATTACACTTACTGTACAGTAGGTGGGCTCTTATTCTGTGAACGTTGATAACGGGTTGCACCATATAGAATAAACTGCTCAAACTGTTATAAAAGTGATTTAACTTTTTAACTTACCTGATGTCGTCAAGTCTCCTAATTCCTGTTACAATCCCACTTAATGTCTAACTTTAAACCCATCTTGTTTCTTCACTATGCTCTTACACCCACCAGACTTCCAGCACAAAACTCTAAGATTAACTCTTTGGTGCTCATTTAAAAGTAAGTATCTCAAGTTTGACCAAGAGCTGTGTATTTTTCAGCCCGTCTGACACCCAGAAAAAGGAAGTGTACCAATCCAGACTTTACGTCTGTTGGCTGGCCATGCATCCCGCCCTGCCCTTCAGCTTGACTCATGTGCAAGACTAGACCATTGAATACAGTAACGGAGTCAACACAGGCCTCTGAGAACTGAAGTGGAGCAATTAATTCTGTATAGCTATACTATCTCTAGACAATGTACAATGTGAAGATATTATACATGAATTGTGTAGTAAAAAGTGCAATATAAATGTTTACACTCATAAAAACAAAACTGTCACTGGAACAGTAAAGTTAGTACCAATATGTACTTTCAAGGTCTGTCTGTCTGTCTCTCATTACACTAGGTAAAATATTGTTCCATGGAAACTCATCAAATATCGAATCATATTCCACAGCAATTGCACATGGTCAATTAATACTGCCACACTATAAACAGTATTGTTTGGAAAATAATAGTGTGCATTGTCTTATGTAGTGTTGTCATTTAATAGTTTAATAGTGGGTTTTAGATGCACAAGTGGTGCTTTGAGTAGATCTGAGGAAAATTATTATTATTTTAATCAGCACATGGGTGTGATCTCAGCAGGTTGGAGTTTACATTTCCACTTTTGCATTTAGCAGAGCTTTAAAGTGACTTATAGTGCATTCAAGCTATACATTTTTTTTTATCAGTATGTGTGTTCCCTGGGAATCAAAGCCACAACCTTTTGCACTGATAATGCAATGTTCTACCACTGAGCCACAAGAACACTTTTTACCATTTACATGACAAAGACACTAAATATTCATGATATCACACAGAATAAAGCAGAACACAAAACATCTCTACTGTAGACACTTTCACAGAAGAATCCTTGGGCGAAACATGGACAAACATTTCACTTTACATTTGAGGTTACCTGCTGTTACTTACAGACAGAAAAATTAATTTGGCCAAATTTTAGCCTATTAGACACATCCATTTATACATACAATTAGTGCTGGATGTTTTTAATTACTAAACTAAATTCATCGACTATGGCATTTAAAGGAGGAAACCAATGGCCAAGTATGGTTATCCCTATCGTTGCTAGAAAAGTCTCAATGCCCCATCTAGTGGTCAATCTGAATTTGACCCAGAGGACCCCAATCAAACTCCAAACATACATTGTATTAACATAATGCTAATTTTACTCTAATATATTTGTAAAAAATATTCAAAGTGTCCCATACATATTCATATTTGAAAC
Organism: Carassius auratus; assembly: GCF_003368295.1. Taxonomy (NCBI): domain Eukaryota; kingdom Metazoa; phylum Chordata; class Actinopteri; order Cypriniformes; family Cyprinidae; genus Carassius; species Carassius auratus. Next base: position 1,138,042 of record NW_020528076.1, read on the forward strand.
AAAAACTTGTTTTTGAAAATGTAGAAGTTAAATGATAGAAACTAAAAACAAATGGCTATATGAAAAATTTGTCATATTTTAGATGGTTTTCTATTTCCAGACAAAAAAAATAAAAAAAAATGCATATGTCGACTTGCACAAATGGCACATTTATTGCTGTTGGATTCCATTAGCTTGTTTTGACACTGTATTAAAGGGTTAGTTCACCCAAAAATCTAAATTATGTCATTAATATAATAACTCACCCTCATGTCGTTCCAAACCTGTGAGACCTCCATTTGTTTTAACTTAGAGGGAGTGTCAGCCACATTAAAAAAGTTAACAGCTTAAGTCATTTGTGGATTAATGCGTATTGGAGACGCGAACCGTTTAAAACGATTCAGTTCGATTTGGTGAACTGGTTCAAGAAGATCCAGTTACATCGAGTGATTAATTCGTGAACTGGATATCACTAATCTGCAGTGTTTTGAAATCTCACAACAGACCCGGAAGAGAAGAATATGCTGAATAAAGCCCTAGTTTTTGCTATTTTTGGATCAAAATGTATTTTCGATGCTTCAAAAAATTCTAACTGACCCTCTGATGTCAAATGGACTACTTAGAAGATGTTTTTCTTACCTTTCTGGACATGGAGAGTATACCGTACACACAGTTTCAATGGAGGGCCTGAGAGCTTTCGGACTAAATCTAAAATATCTTAAACTGTGTTCCGAAGATGGACGGAGGTCTCACGGGTTTGGAACGACATGAGGTTGAGTTATTAATTACATAATTTTGATTTTTGGGTGAACTAACCCTTTAAGCTTCTTGTTCACTGCTTAAAGATTGGGGTGATTTTGCACCAATACCAGACTTCAAAATCTAAAATCAAATTGCTGCCCCAGTACTGGCAAATATTAGCTGGAACTCAAAAAGTATGAATGAGCCATGTCAAACTGGATTGTAAGAGTACTGGAGAGGTTTTTTTTTATATGGATATATCAAGGCAACGGTTGGTTGAAGCAAAGTCACTCAATCTGAAACACATTTGCATTTTGGATATATATATACTAGGTAATCTATCCAAAAATCACATATAAGGATATATATTTAAATGACTCAATTTAAATAGTTTACTAGGCTTGGATTAATTTTGTACCTGATGTAAAACAAAAACAGAATATCACTTTTGACACATGATGTTTTGCAAACATGATGACTAAACTATAAAACTATTAGGCCTACTGCCTTCATTTTTGTAAAAAAAAAAAACAAAAAAAAAAAACAAGCTTTGATAGCTGTTCAAAGTTAAAATACATGTGCAAAGAATGTTTCCTGAACAAGACTGGACCCTTCTTTACAAAATATATTGAAAATTGTATTGTTAAATTAATTTAAAATAATTCTGAATTGAGATCATTTCTAGTTAACTTAAAGCTGCGGTAGGGAACTTTTGACGCTCTAGCGGTTAATAAACAGAACTGCTTGCGTCTTGCGGAAGAACATCGTAGCCGGAATTACTTCTCTCTGTTTATGTCTATGAAGAATCACAAAGGTACTGCACTGTAAAAAGTTTAACTATTATTTACTCAATTTTTTTGGTGAAACATTTTTACACTCAAAAAAATTGAGTAAATTTTAAAGCTGTGAAATCAATTAAATATACGGTTTAAATTGAGTAATTGTCAGTAAAAAAATTAAGTAAATCTGAGTAACTGAATTACTTTATATGAGAAATAAAATTAATTGGATATAATCAAAATTATAAAACACCACAACTGTAATTCTATGTAAAATAAACAAAAAATATTGAGTAGATATAATTGAAATATTGGATGAAATTTTACCAAAAAAAAAAAAAAGTGCTACGTTTACTACATGTAAAAGTGAATTTAACTTAATATTGGACTATAAATTATCAAAATGCTGCATTCACTTTTTTTTTTTTTTTACACCATTTACCCTTTATAATATAATAAAACCAAATAAAGAAAGAAACACATTTTTTATTGAAAATTTATTTGTCAATTAAACATAAGACAAAGTCTAAAATCAACCTTTGAAACATTGTATCCATTTTAATATTCCAGTAGATTGCAAAAATTAAAAACTGTAAAGTAGCCATAAGGGAAATGATTAAACCTTATGAAACATTTAATCCATCTTAGTATTCAAGTAGATTACATGTAAAATACGATAGCCGTAAGAGAAATGACATCTTTGTTCCTGGTGCATACCAGCCATTTGCAGTCACACTCAACATTAAACCATAAAAAAATATAAAAGCAACACTTACATCAATATTAAAGGGATAGTTCACCCAAAAAGATGTTGTTGTCATAATGTACTCGCCCCCCCGGGTTGTCCCAAACCTGTACGAGTTTCTTTCTTCTGTTGAACACAAAATATATTTTAATGAATGTTGGTTAACAGATAGTTGAAAATTGTCATTGACTTCCATGATAGGAAAAAAAAAAAAAAAAAGTATACTATGCAAAGTCAATGGCAACCTTTAACTGCGTTAACCAACACTCTTTAATACTTGGCTGAATGTCACATCACTTCACTTAAAATATCTTTTGTGTTCAACAGAAGAAAGAAACTCGTACAGGTTTGGGACAAATTGAGGGAGAGTAAATTATGACAACGTCATCTTTTGGGGTGAACTATGTCTTCAACAGAATTAATCAGATAACAGAAACACTTCCATCAGGAATACCCATTCTGTGGGATGACCATGAACCACTACTATGCAAGAAGATAATTTTTTAACCTCTGAACATTAACAGAGTTTTGGAGAATCCAGCTCAAGAAACAGTTTTTGGAACAACTCAAGTGAGTACAGGGTCCTTCTCAAAATATTAGCATATTGTGATGAAGTTCATTATTTTCCATAATGTAATGATAAAAATTTAACTTTCATATATTCTAGATTCATTGCACACCAACTGAAATATTTCAGGTCTTTTATTGTTTTAATACTGATGATTTTGGCATACAGCTCATGAAAACCCAAAATTCATATCTCAAAAAATTAGCATATCATGAAAAGGTTCTCTAAACGAGCTATTAACATAATCATCTGAATCAACTAATTAACTCTAAACACCTGCAAAAGATTCCTGAGGCTTTTAAAAACTCCCAGCCTGGTTCATTACTCAAAACCGCAATCATGGGTAAGACTGACCTGACTGCTGTCCAGAAGGCCATCATTGACACCCTCAAGCGAGAAGATAAGACACAGAAAGAAATTTCTGAACGAATAGGCTGTTCCCAGAGTGCTGTATCAAGGCACCTCAGTGGGAAGTCTGTGGGAAGGAAAAAGTGTGGCAAAAAATGCTTCACAACGAGAAGAGGTGACCGGACCCCGAGGAAGATTGTGGACTGAGTCTGGAGTAGAAACATCCAGAGCCACCATGCACAGGCGTGTGCAAGAAATGGGCTACAGAGAAGCAGCACTGGACTGTTGCTCAGTGGTCCAAAGTACTTTTTTCGGATGAAAGCTAATTTTGCATGTCATTTGGAAATCAAGGTGCCAGAGTCTGGAGGAAGACTGGGGAGAAGGAAATGCCAAAATGCCTGAAGTCCAGTGTCAAGTACCCACAGTCAGTGATGGTCTGGGGTGCCATGTCAGCTGCTGGTGTTGGTCCACTGTGTTTTATCAAGGGCAGGGTCAATGCAGCTAGTTATCAGGAGATTTGGGAGCACTTCATGTTTCCATCTGTTGAAAAGCTTTATGGAGATGAAGATTTCGTTTCTCAGCACGACCTGGCACCTGCTCACAGTGCCAAAACCACTGGTAAATGGGTTACTGACCATGGTATTACTGTGCTCAATTGGCCTACCAACTCTCCTGACCTGAACCCCATAGAGAATCTGTGGGATATTGTGAAGAGAAAGTTAAGAGACGCAAGACAAAACACTCTGGATGAGCTTAAGGCCGCTATCGAAGCATCCTGGGCCTCCATAACACCTCAGCAGTGCCACAGGCTGATTGCCTCCATGCCACGCCGCATTGAAGCAGTCATTTCTGCAAAAGGATTCCCCACCAAGTATTGAGTGCATAAGTGAACAATTATTTGAAGGTTGACTTTTTTGTATTAAAAACACTTTTCTTTTATTGGTCAGATGAAATAAGCTATTTTTTTGAGATAGGAATTTATGGTTTTCATGAGCTGTATGCCAAAAGCATCAGTATTTAAACAATAAAAGACCTGAAATATTTCAGTTGGTGTGCAATGAATCTAAAATATATGAAAGTTTAATTTTTATCATTACATTATGGAAAATAATGAACTTCATCACAATATGCTAATTTTTGGAGAAGGACCTGTATTTGTGGGTCTTGGGATATCTCAAATCCAATGTGACTCCTGAAAGATGGCAGCAGGCTCTGCTGAGATTCCCAAGATTACGTCGCTGACTGCCCCATTATTGTTCCGAAGGATGTAGATTTTTATGACCTCCTCTGCCAACTCTACTTGTACGAAGACGGGTAGATCAGCTGAACCCTACAGGCAAATTTTAAAGATAACTGGTTAGAGCTAACATTCAAAACTGAATTTTACAAGAAAGTGACAAATACACAAAACAAATAGCACCTGTAGAAGCAAACATTCTGTTGGACCATATGATAGGTAAAATCTCAAACAAAGTTTACTAGGGGGAGGAGTTGCAAAAATTAACAGCATTCTTCTTAACAAGAGGACAGGTTAATTTTCTACATAGGGACATTTATTTTTAACAATAAACCTAAAAGAAAAACGAAAAGAGACCAACTGCGAGCTTCTATGCTGTAAATCAATGCTATAGGCTTTTATTGAGGTCCGCATTATTTCAACCAATTTCTTTATAAACATGTTTAATATTTAAGTAAAATGACTAATGGTTTTGAAACAAAAAAGCTTGTTTAATTGCACTACTTGAAAAAAATATGCATTGCATTAACCCTCACACTCAACCCTTAACCCTCTAAATAATTCTGTGGCTTAGTAAATATTACAGTAATATTTAACTTTATTAACTTAATAAAATCTCTGAATATAGTTCACTTGATTATACAAAAGATGGCTTTCCTGTAGCTCAAACAGTAGAGCGTCGGCGCTAGCAAAAATTGATTAAATTGTAAATGTGTACCTTGAAATGCAATGTAAGTTACTTTGGATAAAAGTGTCTGCCAAATGCATAAATGTAAACATATTAACGGACTAAAAAAACAACAGTTTATTTTATCTAAAATGTACAGTTATATTTTATTTTTTCCACTAAAACAATTTAGTATTAGACTAACAAATTGTTTATTTATAATACACATAATATATTTGTGAAATTTCTATCAATTTATTTAAGGATGGAAAATTAAACTGATCTGTTTCAGGGAACAAAAATATTACAAATAATTTCAAATCAAAATGAATATATTTAAACACACTCTTAAGAAATTTAGGAAGTTTACTCAATTAAAACAATGTACCCCTCCCCCAGCCTCCGCTGTCCTTCAATACCCACCAGGTCTGGATTTGTTACATTAAAAAGCTTACGGTTTTCAAACTTTTGACCGATATTGTATGTGATCTAGGTTTCAGTGCACTAGAATGATTTTACAATGGAGCAGGCCTTAAACTGGCTGACTCCCTATAGTGGGAGCTGATTAAAACGCACCAGTCTATGTTATGTCCACGCCATTTTAAATACTTTTGCATGGCGTATTTGTAGTGGTGATTTAAGAGCTCATACTTGAGTTCGTGTAGTAATTATGATGTTTTACAACAACGTGACAGCTTTTTACAAGAAAGAATGTTGTCATTTGAAAGTTCATAAATGATGTGTTCCCTTTTGACAAGCCACTGACCCCAAAGGGGAACCTGTACAAAATCGTTTTCCATTGGGCATGTATATTATAGTTGCTGGACCACGGTACACTTATCGTTAGACTTTCAAATGGCGGTTGAAATAAACGGTGATCCAAATAGTACGAACGTTAACCCACTCCAAAAAAAAAAAAAAAACTAACATACATATGGCTGCCCCACTAACTAACTTCGAAAACTACACTGTTATGTACACGTACACACGGTCAATGTTTAATCAACTTTTGAAAACATTATTGCAAATATACATAGTTATAAAAGGACTACGTTACTTACAGGAAATTCGAGTAATGCTGTTCACGTCGTTGCTGAGACGTCCTTCAGTGACAGGTGCCTCTTGTTTGAGCCGCGAAACTTGTTAAACTTCTTAAGATAACGCAAAATACAAACACAATTGTTAGGAAATCCTTAATAATTAACTTCTGAATTAAACATCACAAACATAATTAGTATTAGCTGGCTAAATTACATAACGTACCACAATATGAGAGGAGTGCGGGTCTTGCCGTTGCTGAGGAAAGCCATCCTTCAGGTGACTTCGATTAAGCTACGAAACTTGTTGAATATGACGTAAAATACAAAGACAATTGTTAGAAAATGCTTAATAATTATTAACTTTTTAATAAAGTGTTACAAACGTAAGTAGGATTAGCTGACTAACGTTACTTACCAGGAGCTGTGAGGTGTATGGCTAGTCGACGTCGCTGCTGAGGAAAGCAGATTTTTTTTTTTCCTGCGGAGCTGCACACGTGATCACTTTAGCCGCGAAATTTACTCAATTTATTTAAACTGTCATTTATTAAGTTGGAACTTTATTTAGGAAAATTGGTTGGAAATACTTAATAATTTTAGTTTCTAAAACAGATCAGTACAAGTAAATAATTATCAAATATTTCTATTAGAATTCACCAGAAATATTGAAGGTATATTAAAAATATAATTAGTTAGTTAAATACTTATTTATTTTCATTACATAAACTTAAATAATATATGTAAATTTTAGAGAAATTATTTGTTGGATTTTTAATTATTCTTTTTAATCTGACCCACTCAAAATATCACTTAAATGATTTCAAAAGATTTTATTAAGTTAATATAGCTCTTTATTTTTGTGAAATTTACTAAGCCACTGAATTATTTTTTACAGTGTGGGTTACTCCGCCGCGGTATCCCCGAAGCAATCTAAAATAGTCCGAATATAAACACTTATTATAGGTGCACCCTAGTGATTCAGGACAAGCCAAAAACACGGTTTGGAAAATGGATTCATGGTGTACTCGCTTATTATATACATTTTTCTACATTTTGAACACAAACAAAGTTACGGACCGCAGCTCTGATAGGTTATTTTTTACCGGGAGCGCATGACTTTCTGCAAATGGCAATAGGACCACTGGGAGGAGCCAGAGGTGCTTGATTTTTTCACAGATTATCTGTCTCATATTCTACTGTCAGGACATAATGACAGATTTAATAATATGTAAAAAATATTTTTTTTTACAAAAGTTCCCTACAGCACCTTTAAATGTAAGCAGTAATGTAGCCTAATCACCATCAGAATTCAGAAGATAAAAACATCTCTGGTGTTTTTTTGATACATTGTTCTAGTGTGCTTGATTTTTGAATTTGAATACAAACTTCTTTGCTTTTGCTTTGGTAGCAATCTTATTAGTCTGCTCCCGATGCACTTGTCATTCACAGTACGCGCAAATTGAAAGCGTCGCATCTGGCGCGTCAAACAGCGCTCGCGCTTTTTTAAACTTGAATGATGTGTCCAGATATGAAGCTGATAAACAGAAAAAGTTTATATTTAGAATACATTGCAATCATTCCAAAACAGATGACAATAACTCACACACCTGCATTAGCTGTACTTCTTTCTTGTTTAGCCTTTTGCAAAGGTTCGCAGCACCTGAAAGAAAGATATGTTAATTACAGCAAACATTCAGAAGGCGGGACCTGCTTTGAAACGGCAGCATTAATTGGTTTAATTGCAGGTGAGTGACAATCCAACTATATCCAATGAACAATGAGGCTAGTATTTTGCTGCCGTGACTGACGGACTGGCACAAGTTGAGGCCCCGCCCTCGCCTCAAAGCCCGAGGCCCCGCGCAGTTGCCTGCTCTGGGCCTGCTCTGCCTATAGGTCGCGCTGGCCGTGTATAGTATACCACATAAACCCTTGAACACACACACACAAGTCGGGAGTTCTTTCGGTCCAAAGATTTGAGCAGCATTTACTCACAATCCATAGCTTTCCAACTGATTGGAGCCGCGCTCAATTCCAGATTCATTGACATTACAAAGTCCGGTAGTTTAGATTTACTTGTGAATGGTGTAAAAGAGACATTTTTACTTTACATTATTGAAAACAATAACGTGGCTTGGTAGGCTATATGTAGGCTAATAATGTCCTAAGTGTTAAAATAGCTACAACGGGATGCTGCAGTGTTACAGTAATTGATATGTGTAAGTGCTAGGCTATGATATAATGAATTTAATTTAGTTGCCATTTCGCGTTTATTCATTTCATAAACTTTTCACCGTTAGGCCATTAGGCTAATTATCATCAATAACATTTTAATGTCTCTTGAATGACATGCTTGTTTTAAAAAAACCCTGTAAAGTTCTACTTAATTACGTTTTATAGGCTACATTGATTTCAAGAAAAGACAAAACTGCAAAGGCCATATAAATTAGGAATGAGAAAATTACTAATTGTTTTTATAAGATAGGCTATAAAGTGGCCCTGTTGTATCTGTTTTTGTTGTTGTTTCTTGAAAGGGGATTAATTAACCTTATAAACTCTTAGGCTAAACTAAATACACTTCCCAGTTAGCACTATAGGCTATAAGTTAATAAAAACGCAATAAGGCTTATAGCCTATAGAGATGCTTTGAAAGATTCTGTAAGTGACTATTCCTGCGTGTATAGGCTACATCTTTCAGCACATTAATAATTACGCTTCTTTTTTTTGTCCCGAGCCTTCATTGTGCACACGGCAGGGTTAAATAACACTTGTCTCTTTATTTTATCAGGAAGAAAATGCATACACATACGGGAACATGCGAAGGTCAAGGGTTTGATCTCACTTATGTATTTGCTAGATGGCAGCAGGGAAGGAAATAATCGAATAATTCAGCAAATCTGTCTCTCTCTCTATCTTAGTCCAGGTATCAGAGCAATGCGCGAGACCTATCCGTGAACTCTCTTTAGTGGGTTTAGGAGAGTGATTTACACGAGATCGTTTCATTAAGGCATGCAAGAACTCATTATTAATCTGAAGAGTAGCCTAAATTAATTCAGATAAATTCTGTAATCAGTTTTATACATAACAAATTAAGTTATTTTTCGTCTGTTTGCAGATATTTTGCTTATGTTGAACTGTATTAATGTATCACCGAGTTTAATCACTTCACGTTAATAGCATATAGCCTACACAATATTTAACAAACCTACAATAATTTTAATTTTCAAAATAGCCTATAGGCTACCAGTTTTAAACAGTTCCCTATGGGAAGATGTTGTTTCTGGTCAGATTATGTTAATTAGGCGATTTCTTGTTAGATTAGCCTATAGCCTATATTATTCATATAAAGGTTATTGAAGTATTCGTAAAATATCTATAAATTATTTATATTATTTATTATTTTTTATAAAATGATTTTAGATCGAGTTGTAATAAATAGGCAAATATTTCTTGTCAGGACCTTTTTTACGCTTGAATACTAAAACAATTACAGACGAATCAATTTCGACGTTTATGATCCTCGTGTAGTTGCACGCTATAAACACGCAAAATTATTATAAACAAGCTCAATTATTAGCCAAAGTTATAAAACAACTCTTCAATTAATGGCAAGGAATTCCGCACTGAGTGCTCGTGGTCGTATTAATTCAGGATGAAACACAAACTGAAAAAAATAAATGAAAATAAAATAATAATAATAACAATCTATTGGTGTTCATTCAGAGGACACCTGGCAAAGTTTGAAAACATGAATGGGCAAGTGCGCAGCTCTGAAAGCACTGATCAGGGCATCAGGCGATGCATCTGACGGCTTTAAGACACGCTAAGAAATGGCCCTTTCTCCAAGCAATTAAAAAGTTTGAATGCAAATGTAGCTTTTGGTGAAAGCTCTGGTCGTGACGTAAAGTGCATTAGGCTATATTCTGTGTTTGATATGATCCACATGCCTTATGTCAAAATGTATTATGCTGACAGGACAAAAACGCAGTTATGGCCTTAAGCGATAAAAAAGCAACAAGTGCCTGAGCACGAGATGGTATGTGCTTGACACGAATGAATATTTAAATAACATTAAATTTACCTGCCAGAACTTTATCATAACAAAATAATATAAATGTGGAAACATTGCTTGAGACTCCATGAAGGTCTGCAAGGAGGAACAAAACAGAAAACAAATATGTCTCGGAGTGTCTGACCTACTGGCAGTCACATGTCTTGACAATGTGGATGTTTCCAGCTTTCTTGAAAAGCCCGGACTCCTTCACAGGGTCCAGCGGTCGCCCCAACAGGCACAGGTCTGTTTAAACAGGGTGCTTTAGCCAAAGCATAGCAGGGTTTTACGATTCTCTTCATTGGGTCACTAGTGGCTCTCTTATATGATTCTCTTATGCAGTAGGCTATATAGATCTGGAGATATGAGTTTGGATTGTCTTTTTCACATAGTTTAAGCCCGGATTGTCCTAAAGGAAGTGTCTATGGATGTATCCTCTCCAAAATGTAAGTCAATAAACATTCTTAATCAAATGAAAGAAATTGGATGACTCTTAATACACGAAGGCCATGTCAATTTACATATTTATAATATATTTACAGTCTTAAGTTTAGCATTATATTCAGCATTGTTAATTATGAATTATAGATCACAATGTTTGATAGTAAGCTATAAAATTGTTTATTTTGTCTGTAGTTTTTAGGCAATTTACCTGAATTCTGCGACTCGTTTTTAGTGCAAAATTTGTGTGTTCTCTTAGGCGGGATAATATCTGAAAAGAAAAGAAATGTTTTCAGAATGCTTGTAGACTGAAGTCGAGTGCGCAGACGCGGCCGGCTGGTAGCGAGAGTAACATGCGAGGTGACCGCACAGTCTGTGTTTAGATATCTGCTTAAAATTAATTAAATCTAGAAATTTATTTGAAAACAATTATTCTCCAATGACCACGTGATTTTTTTGTGAATCTTAATGTTCTGTAAAGTGAAGTTTACCTAGGTCAGATCTGAACCTTTATTTAGGTTCATAAGTGTTTTCGCACTTGTTCATCATTTAGATGTGACGCATTCCGCGTACATTGCATTAGAGATTTGAATCACGCTAATGGAATGCATCCTACTTGATTTCTGTGAAGTTTACAGTGTTTTCCCTTTAGGCAATTGATACAGTTTCTTCTTAAAATCGTATTCTTTTGCTCAATGAGGAAATACGATGAAGGCTCGGTTATGATTAAGCAAGCATATTATGGTGTGTCAGATATTGTTTGCGTATGCCCCATCTGCACAACCCAGCCAAGCGCAAAACCAATGAAACGCGCTCTGATCCGTGACGTCAGTGATTCTGGTGCCCTATCGATGACTTCCTGTCCTGATCGAAGCGACTGACCTCCGCGTGAACCTAACTTTAGTCGCGAGCAGAGGCGCATGCCACACAGTCTCACAGGCGTTTAATTCGGAAAAAGGAGAAACAGATTGTTTATACTCCAGATTGTTCCACGTAAATAGGCTAATGGTCTCAGTACCTATACCAATAAGATTAGCCTATGTTGAAATGTCCCTTTAACGTTTCTTTTAATAACCAATCTAAGAGTAGAGCATGTAACGGGGAAAAATTAAAACCTTAGTCCTTTTCCTTCGTTAATCTGGACAAGGACGTTTGCCTTACAGAACTAACAGCAACAAAAGTTCATTTGAGGCACAGAAAATAATATTTTCGCAAACGAATAGCCTACTTTAAAATTTTGTGAGAATTACCTAACGCAAAACATTATATGTAGTCAAATACAATGTAAAATATTTCTCACTATTACTCGTAACAGGCCTATATGCTAAATGGTAACAAAATATATATATATATATATATAAAAAAAAAAAAAGGATAGAGAACGTAAAAACTCCTTAAAAAATACTCCATGAGCAAATACATGAACCACCGTCTAAAACAGTTATCTGCGGAAAAAATCTGATGTTTTTTGGCAAAATAAATATTTAATAAATCACTCTTTGAACTTCTAAATCAAAACATTTAAAAAAATATCCTTATGTGCTTAATTAATTTACACTGGTAAATGGTAAAATCATTTAAGAGCCCACGCACACACGGCTAAATATCATGTAGAAAACCAAATAAAAGCAAGATTTAAAAGACGCAGAGAGAGTGTTTGATTTTTTTGTTTTGTTTTTACATCAAATTAAATTATAGCTAGCTACATGAAACAATAAAATAGTAGGCTTTCTTAAAATAATAAATTACTACTTTGTATTGTACTTTGCAAAACTGCGTAATTATAAAGAGTAGCTAACTAATTGCATAGACGTCAGAGTGAATTGAGCTAATAATCATATAAAACAAATGTTTATTTTCCTTTTAGATTTCTCTTAGCCTAGTGTATTTTTTTAATGTCATCAACAACAACAACAAAAAAATTCCCAAACCATTTAAATGATCACATTTATCTGATAATTGCCTGCCTTAACTTCAGTTTCAGTAGCTAATTCATATGCGTTTTGTTTTCAAATATTTCAAAGTTTGAAAATGAATAAACAACATATAAATTGCCATTAATGCTAGCTTTAACAGATTGTAAGGCAGATTGATTTTTATATTTTATATAAAATAGAAGCCTCGGTTAACATTACACTGGCCAGTGGCGACCTGCCATTCATGCCATCCAAACAGAGAAGCAAACAAATATATTTTAATGGTAGCGACTCAAGCGCGCAGATTTAGCTACACTTTATTACGTAACATTTATACAAATAGTCTAATAATAACAAAATGTAATAATGCATTATTATTATTATACTTTTATTTTCGACAAGTAGTCTAATAGGCTTCTTAGGCCTACATTATTATGATTATTAGGTTATAAGTAGGCTATAGTAGTAGTAGGCCTATAGCATCGTTTTATTTGTAAAATGCTTTTTCTTTATTAAGAACCTCGTTTTTGTCATTTTGTTCATTCAGTACGAAAACGTCCACATTTTGACCGCAGTTACCGCGTTACTTTCTAGACTAGAGCAATTATTAAATATCTTTCTTGTTCCCCCTTTTTTGTTACATATACATGGCTAAAATGTGGCTAATATTTCTATAGGCTAGTGAAATAATACCGCCATTAAAAAAAAATAGGCTATTTTTGTTGCCCCCTCAGCACTTGGTGCCCTACGCACAGTGCGTCATGCGCGTAGTGGGAACGGCGGCGCTGCTAATATCACACAACGGTTCCGTGAAACCTTTAATCAACAACCTGACACTGAGATCTAAATCATATTACGGTCATATAGGCCTATTTTGAATAACATATTGAAGCTGGGTCATGTTTTTTCTGTAACAAAATAAAAATGGTTAAAACAATTAAAAATACATTAGGCTACTATAAAACAGTTTTATTTTATATTAATTGTTGATGCGATCATGCGACGAATAATGGTGCTTATTCTTCACTCACTTTGCTCACGTTTGCGAGTGCATGTAGTCCCCCCCCCCCATCAATTAAGTTTAATAATGCTTTATCAGATTTATCATTAATTTAATTTAAAAGTCTTTTAAAGGTTTGGGAACAAGAGGTCGCGAAAATATTCATCATTTAACCTCAAGAGGAATGGAGGGTCCTGTTATATTTATGGAGGCCACAACAGCTTCAAGATGGATATTGTACTTATTCCAATTAAATGCGTTATGAAAGAGAAACACTAGTCTCTGTTCTCGCGGTGTTACATCTGAGGTTGCCGAGCAACCGCAGACCGTAAACAAAGCCTGCGGTGACGCGCACATGACAGCAAAGGACTGTAAAGAACAAATTCTGTCATAAACCAAACAACCATGTCATATAAATGATTCTTGAGCCATAGAACAGTATCAAAAGAAGACCAGGGGTTTTACAACTTGAAGAACGAAGCCGCAGAATATTACAGGTCCAACGGGGTCCCGCGGAAGATATAACGAGATTTTTTGGCAGAAGCCAGATGATATCTATGGTTATCTGGTTGGACAAATCAAATAATTATTGCTTTTGAGATATACAGTAGCAGCTGTTAACATTTTATCTAAGAATTATAATTATACAATTATAAATGACAATTGTCATTGAGTCTTCTCCAGTTTACTTGTTAATCCACCAGAATGAAGTCAGTATTGATTTAGTTCAGATCAGACCCTCATAATTACAGACCAACATAATGAACTCCCATCAATAACTGCCTACTGGTCTTTTTCAGGCAAACTATTTTTTCCAGGCTCTCCTATATCTACTCCAGTGATTAGTAAAATCCCTATGAGAGAGGTGTTTGACAGAAGAGGATTGACAGCAGTTCAGACCCAAGTGTACTGCATCATCAGAAATGAGGAAAGGTATGTATATTCAGAAGTCATCAACAAGTTTTTTCCTACTTTTCAGAGCAGCTACCAGTTTGTCCCATGAACTTTATGTGTATAACAGCTGGTAGCTCTAAAGTATCCTAATTAAATTAGCATTGCTATTAAGCAAACAAGATGGCTATCAGATCTGAGTGTCTCTGTTTTGATGTTTATAAGGAACTGGAACCTCATTGCCCTGTAACCTTTCAACGTGTGCCGTTTGCACCATGCTGTTCACAGCAGAAATTTGTAGAGACAGTGACACAATGATGAATTTAGGTCACAGCAGGTCCACATACCTATGCACACACAGACAGCACAGAACAATTAAAGTAGCAGAGCGTGTGCATTTGTACTTTGACCAGAGGCGTCATGCACATGCCCCCTCAGATTTTTGAGCCAAGTGGATATTGAATGCAGCTACCAAAAGACAATAATAGCAGAATTTTTTTAATGATTTCATACAATCACACTGGTGTGATTAGAATGTGCAGTGCTGCACAGCATCAGCTGCTAAATTCAAATCTGCGTTCGCTGGCTGGTGCTGAGCCAGAGACACATGCGTTTTTACAGTGCTGCACATTGTAACCAATCACACACGATTCTGTTGAGTTTATGAATGCAATGACCAATCAGAGGCATTCAGTTTGTGCTTTGCTCTCTTGCTCTGAAGGAATTCTGCTTTCTGACGAATTCTCTCATCAGAAACAACAAAGAGTAGATGTGCCTACGATGTAAATAGGATTTCACATTGTAAACAGCTTTAGTGATTATAATGAGAGTTTTTGAGAGTGCTTAAAATGTTCTTTGATAATGTAAATGTTCTGTTTTCTTTTTGTACAATGAAAGTGTTATAATTATTAAATTACAACATATTTTTTAATTTATTTCACATTTAATACAAAGTCAGTCATATTAAAAATGTTTTATGGCATGACACCCATATCCGGTACTTTAGTAAAAAGAGAGGTTTTTATGTGTAGTTAATAAATTGCACTATTTACTGTAGGCTACTTTGCCCATTGCCCATTATAGATCAACTAACATAATCTATAAAGGTGCAAAATGCATTCGAGACAAATGAGAATCGAGACATCTCATGATATAGTTAACAGTTTTGGGAATATTTAGAATAAATAAAAAAAAATAAAAAAACAAAACATAAGCCTATATCAATATATATATATATATATATAATTTTATTTTCATGACTATGAAAATTGTAGAGTCACACTGAAGGCATCAAGGGCTATTTGACCAAGAAGGAGAGTGATGGGGTGCTACGCCAGATGACCTGACCTCCACAGTCACCGGACATGGACCCAATCGAGATGGTTTGGGGTGAGCTGGACCGCAGACAGAAGGCAAAAGGCCAACAAGTGCTAAGCATCTCTCGGGGAACTCCTTCAAGACTGTTGGAAGACCATTTCAGGTGACTACCTCTTGAAGCTCATCAAGAGAATGCCAAGAGTGTGCAAAGCAGTAATCAAAGCAAAAGGTGGCTACTTTGAAGAACCTACAATATGACATATTTTCAGTTGTTTCACACTTTTTTGTTATGTATATAATTCCATGTATAATTCCACATGTGTTAATTCATCTTTTTGATGCCTTCAGTGTGTACTGTATATATATTTACAGTATATGACTCTTGGCTGCTGTGTGTCATATGACAAGCATGATGAGTACCACCCCAAAAAAAAAAAAAAAAAAGAGTCCATGACGCCCCTGACTGTGACTCACGTGCTTCAGCAACCAACCACTATGTGTGAACATCAGATCACTCTCTGTCTCATTCTCCATTTGCTTGCCTTATCTCTATCGCTCTGTTTGCAAAGTAAGTAAATGATGCCTTCTGGCATGGTGGCCATATTGCAATTGAGTGCTGCTGTTTTCGTTTAGAAATTATGACAGTTTACATTGGGACAAAGAACAGGCCGACTGTAGGCTTGAGCTCAATGTTTTTTGGGAGTGCTTGAACGAGATGACTCCCTTTTCAACAGAACTTTCTGACTACTTTTCCAAATACAATACAGAGAAATCGAGCACAAGCTCTGTCCATCACAACAGCTCTGAAGTGGATCAGAGAGCATCTCAGTCCAATGCTGCAAAACTTCGATGCACTGACCAAACCAATATGGATACAGTACTTAGGTGATTACACATGCAATACAAAATACACAAGCATAAGTCAAAGAACATGAAGGTTGTTATTATAACTAAGCTTTAATACACACATGCACAACAGAGGTTGCGTGTCTTTTGTCGGCATTGATTTCTTCATGGCTCATTACCTGGAGTACAAGGACAGCCTTAATAGATAGGAGGAGGAGGATGAGCAGAGGAATGAATCAGTGTCTGAGGCTCCTACACCTGCCCATGCCGAAGACAAGAAAGAAGGTGATAAATGTAAAGGAGCTTAATGTTTTGCCATTTTAAAGAGTATTTAGCTGTATTGCACAGTGAAACATCACTGATGTTACATTTTATTTGAGCTCACACATTAAATATCAGAATAAAAAAGGGTTCCGAGTCATGTTAAGTGAGGTTGCCACAGGATCAATCAGCCCATCCTTGTACACCAAATAAAAAACCCTGTGGGATTCAAAGACAAGAGGTTAAACAAGATTCCAGCCAATCTTCTGCACTCTGCTGTCATCTCACTGACCTCAGACCTGTTGTAAAAGATTCCACACGTCTCTGTTATCATAGAAATCCTACTGGGAGCTACTCTCAAGAACAGTAGCAGCTTGTACTGAGTCACACGTTTCATTCTATGTGAGATGACTCTGTTTTAACCTTTTAATTGAATCCAACCTATATTGAAATCTTAGAAAAATCAAAGGTATACAGATTTAGAGGTGCCCCAGGTTACCTTTTCTACTTAAAAAAAAATGTATCCCTAAAGAAATTAATAGTACTTTTGAAAAGGATATTTAATATGATGGCCTTCAGTTATATCAGTGGCTTAGAAAAAGCTGTTTTATTCTGCATGGAGTGGGTCTTCTCACATGGTGGCCCCTATGTCGACATTGCATGTTTAGATAAATGTTTCTCCCTTAATTTCCACAACCCCAGCATTATTGGACATTTTTGCTTGAGAAATAAGCAGGAACTAAAAACTTTCATGCTTCAGCTCTCCTTTAAGATTCCGATGACATAGGATAATATAGTGCACTTTAAACTGCAGATCCTTCAGTTTGACATCTCCATCCCCTGCACTTTCTTCTGCAGTCACTGTTTTTGTATCCAGGTAAAAAAGGAAACAGCACAAAAGTTACTTCCACGTTCACCCAAAACAAGTACTGCCAATGTTTAAAATAAACATTTAAAATCCTTTTCTTGTTGTCTTCTAGTGACGTGGGAAGTATGAGGTAATATCTGTCTGTCACAAATCCTCAGATGAATTGGTGGACATATACGAGGGTCTAATTAAGTTTAAGTTAAATGTACTGATGAGTAAAATTCACGCTAATATAATGAGATCACACCAGTTTCATTGAACTTTCCCTAAACATAATTCACTCCTGTTGATCCAACCAGTGTTGTTGCTGTTCAGACTTTTGCCTTTGGGCAGAGTTTTCTGCATTTTTATGAAATAGGAAAGACCTGCTAGAGTTTAAGTTTTTAATGATTAGTTATTTTGAACATTTAAAAGAGTTCGAACAACATAAAATGTTTTTTGTTTGTTTTTGATTTTTTTGGTTACCAATGTGGGGAAGAGTAGAGCTTGTGCTTAGGTTTCCAATAGCTGTCATACATCCACATAAATGTTGTATGATCGTTTGATTGTGATGTGTAGAAATGCTGACAATATAGTCTGTGTAAATCACGTGCTGACCCTCAAACTGATTTATTTTATTTTTTATTTTAATTACCATATGTACTCTTATGAAAAGGTAAAAGCCAACACGTGTTCAATACTAAGTAAGATTCTTGTAGCATGCAAGTAATGATCAAGTAAAAATTTTCTCATGACATTAGCACAGTTACAGCTCATGTAGCCTATAGCTACATGAGTATATACTTCACCATAAAGGTAACCTCAAAAATCAACATAAACATAAACTCTTTTAAATGTCAAAAAATAACTAAACAAAAAACTTTAATATGTCTTTCCCTTTACCAAAAACACATCGAACAGCACTTCATTTCATCATTTATTTTCCTGGTCTCTCCCTATGCAAAGTGTGCTGGGAACTAGAAATCCACTGCCCAGTCAATGCAACATAAATGATTGGGTGGGTTGACAGTTCTTTTTTTATCTTTTTTAGGGAATTCATTTCTTAGCTGTATGTGTGCATGTACTAGTCTCTGATTAAGTCTTTTTATTAAGCCTGAAATCAGATTCATTTAGTTCCTGAATATGTGCCAATGAACATACCAGCCAAACAACTGATGCAGCTCATGAAATTACATTTTTATCATACTGTAGATTAAATGTGTTGCTGAACACAAACCAAATGTATGACAGAGTTCAAAGACCCGAGACCAATAATTTTTCTAATTAAGTAGAACATTTTTCATTAAAAGCTATGCTATTATAGGATGATTTGCACAAAAAGTGCAAAGAAAAATGTTTTTTTTTTTTCTTTTTTTTTAATTAACATGAATGTCAGAATTTAGCTGATTTGATTAGTATAATAATTACTGAAATGGAAAATCTTATTTAATTCTTAGTTTGATTTGTTTAGCATTTTCTTAATCCAAAAACTTTCAGGTTTAATGAAATTTTTAGGAGCAGATTCTTTCTTCTTGACCTGACCATTTACAGTATGTGTGCGTTTAAAGGCTGTAGGGTCTGGTGTATCCTTTCTCAAACTGGGCGGGCTGAGAGGTTGAGAGAAAATGGACAAATACAGTCGTCTGATGGCGACAGAAGAGGAACTGGAGAAGGAAGGGATCCTGGGTACGGTTCTATCTTTCACACATTCTCACACTTACATAATGGCAACTACTATAAGTTGCATCTATATTCAGAGAACAATGTATACCTTTGTGTCTTTCAGGTGCTAGAGAGAGAGAAAAAAAACAGCATCTTTCCATACATTTAAGTCCGGAAGCGGCTGTGACTCAATGTCGTACAATGCATGGCAAATGGTAACAGACTGTGACCATCTCTACTTGATGTGACTTCATCTCCTGTCTGTCTGTCTGATATTATCACAGTGTTTGTCTGACCTGACTGCATGACATCAAAATGCATATTTGTTCCAATTCACATGAAAATATATTTTTAAGTGAAAGATGACTAATCTTCACATGCACCATATTCCTGTGTGATATACTTTAGTGCTTGTACAATAGATGGTTTATACATTAAACAAACATATCCAAAGTTAAATTAATTGTGTGTGTAATGTGTCAGTATTTTTTTCATTCCAGGTCCTCCAGATTTACCTGTAAGAAAAAAAAAAAATTACAACAAGTTATTTTATATATATATATATATATATACACACACACACACACACAGTGAAATAAAATATGAATATGAATATGTAATTAATTACATAAGTATGTAAATATTTTTTGTATAAATTGTTTCAATTTGTAAAATACATCTGCAATTGGAGAAAACTCAGACAATGAACTCCGTCTCCCTTTTGTCTCCCCCACACAGACAGGTTTTTAGAGAAATCAAAGGTATTCTTCAATAATAAAGAGGCATGAAACAGCCCATCACTTCCTTCTCCACATCCTCTGCTCTCTATATACAGTACAGACAGGAGATACTAACACACACACACACACACACACACACACACACACACACACACACACACACACACACACAGACACACACACACACACACACGGTGACTGAATGGGGCCAATTATCCAGCCTGTTCAAAAGGGCAGCAGTGTCCGCTTCATACAAGTGTTTGTGTCTGTTTATGTGTTTGTGTGAAAGAGTGTGAATGGACTGTTTTGTGTTAACAAGTGAGAGAAAACACAAAACCACAGCTGTGCTGCTAAACTACAGACCACAAGAATGTGACATGTTCAGCTTCTAACCAACTCGTGACATGTTCGTTATCTTGTGTACCTCTCAATTGATTCATAGAAATCCTGAATTTACTAACATTTTAACTTTTAAGTGTGAGAAACAAAGCCCTAAACGTACATGATGCAGACCAGAGAGCATTTTGTAAGTGTACAATGGTTGAGATCTGTGAAAAAAAATAGCTATTTCCACTCGGCGGGAGTGGAATGGGTCCTGACAGCATCCGCAGAGACACAAGAGAGATTTCAGACCAGCATTACAAGTTACTGTGGCCACCCACCATGCAATCATTCTGTTTGAAAAATAAACAAAATTACTTACAAAACAGACTAAATTAAGCGTTTTACACACACAAGCTAGGCTCTAAATTTTGGATTTGTCAATAGAGGTCGCTTTGTGTTGCTTGACTATGGTTTTGAAACAAGTGCAGGACAAGTGTTCCAGAACACCATAAAAAAGGAAACGTAAGAAAGACAGAAACAGCAGCAGAGCAAAAGCTCAGCATGGCGTTACATGATTACAAGCTTGTTGAGATTGACAGAGTGTTTATAGTACGTCGATTAAGAGAAACACGGAGACCAGAAGACAAGAGAGAGACTACAGTTGAGCAAGACGTTTACTCATTTACACCTCGCATCTTCAACCATGGCCAAACCAGAAACATCAACAAAGCAAAATACACTATGAGCAGGACAGAAGAGCTAGTAAAAATCTGAGTCAATTATTGATTGTATTCTGAGTGCTGTTGGGGAATGGAGTTGAATTCGCTCTAAAAGGAACTAGATGCTTTCTAGAATGTTTATTGTCCGGGTTTATGATCTCTTCCATATCTAGTTTTAAGGTCACACTAAAGTCCAATAATAATAATAATAATAGTAACACTTCACACAGTAAGGTCCAATTAGTTAATACACTAACAACTATCATTAAGTAACAATGAGCAATACTGTATATTTGTTACAGTATTTATATTTTATATATTTTTTAACATTAATTGTTCACTGCTAGTTTATGTTTGCTAAATGTTGAAATTACCATTTATCTAACATTAATACATTAAACATTTTTATTGTTAGTTAGTTGTTGTTGATAGTTCACCTAAAAATGAAAATTATGCCATGATTTACTTATTCTCAATCCATCCTAGGTGTATATGAGTTTCTTCTTTCAGAAAAATACAGTTGGAGTTATATTAAAAATAATAAAGGTTAATAAAGACCATCTAAAACAAAGCGATCTGTTTGTGAAAGAATAATATCCATATTTAAAACGTCAAAAACCATAATCTCTATCTTAACTGCCGTACGCATGTTCACAAGAGAGTGGCGTCCAGCGGATGATGTAGGTGTAGTGTTAGACACAGGATATTTTTATGTGTGTGTGTGTGTGTGTGTGTGACCCTGGACCAAAAAAACAGTCTTGAAGGGATAGTTAACCCAAAATTGAAAATTAGATGTTTATCTGCTTACCCCCAGGGCATCCAAGATGTAGGTGACTTTGTTTCTTCAGTAGAACACAAATTATGATTTTTAGCTTCAGTCGTTGCAGTCTCTCAGTCGTACAATGCATGGCAAATGGTAACCGAATCTATGAGAGTAAACATGCACAGACAAATCCAAATTAAACCCTGCAGCTCATGACAATTCATTGATGTGTAAAGACGCAAAACGATCTGTCTATGCAAGAAACTGAACAGTATTTATAAAGTGTTTTTTTCACCTCTGATTCACGCAATGTCCCAACCGTTAAAAAGCGTGTGAAGCATTATTCTTATTCTTCTTGCATTATGGTGGATCACAGATTTATGAGTGCATTACCGCCGCCTATCTCTCAAGTGGACCATTGACACTCCTAATTGAGATTGTAGATAGATCCCTTTAAGTTACTGGGGCATATTTTTAGCAATAGCCCAAAAATCATTGAATGGGTCGAAATTATTATTATTTTTACTTCATGCCAAAAATCAATAGGATATTGAGTAGATTTTTTTTAGTGAGATTTTTAACATGTTTGTGTGTGTGTTATCATATGTTTCACCATTGAATGTACAATTTCAGCTGATCATTAGATGTAACTTAAATTTAATTGGACATTAACATTTATTGAATATGATTTAAATGAATATGTTTCAGCCTGTCTGAGTTTATCCTGCAATAACAACCTGCTGAATGTACATTATCCCACTTATTAGACGTAAAATATTGATTTGAGTTGAAGTATTTGAACGCAAAGCTTCCATGAAGACAGCAGTTGCGAGCAAGCGGCAAGTTCACACTAGAGGTACATTTAAGGGAAATGGTGCAGTCAAACCACTTATTACACAACATTTCACCAAAAAAATAATAATATTATGGTGATATTTTTCCAATATTATGGAAAAATTTAAGACGAAAATGTTTTAAAATCTTTTTGAGTTCGTTAGATCTCTTACAATCCATTACAGCGTACAAAACATTATAGCAAAATGGCAGTAGCTGCGTTTGTATGAAACAAGAGCAAGACAGCGATAATTGTAAACAATCCTGAATCAAGTTTTTATAATTTATTAGCTAAACAAATGCAAAGCTTCCACAAAGAAAAAAACAGGATAACATACCTCGGAATGTCGTGACTGACCAATCAGAATCAAGTAATCCACAGAGCCCTTTAATAAAAATAAATAAAGTTGTACCAGTAGAACGGCCTAAAAGCTGTGAGGAAAAAAAATACTAAAACTTACTAGACAATATACAAAATACTTTTTTAATATAAACTTGAAATATCTCTAATATTGACTTTCATGCTATGTGGGCTTTAGTATACAGCAAGTTGACTGCATGAACTTTTCATGAACAACAGTAGATTAATCAATATTTAACATGGTTGTTTACCAGATTCACAATGTGTGACATTACAAACATCCTTGTGGCTTTCAATGGACCTCAAAGATTCAAAGCTAGATCTGAAATGGCACAACAGCATTCCACAAAGCTCTTCCATTCTCACAGCACAATGACAGTCCACACTAACACGCTTTTAAAACACTTCTCAAACACAGCCTTGAATTGGAGTATACAGTGCGTGTTATTCCCTGTTGCAGGCCAGGGTCAGGCAGGTAAAAAGAAAAGAGAAAAGAAGAGGGAGAGGAAAAGAGAGAGAGAGAGAGAGAGAGAGAGAGAGAGAGAGAGAGAGAGAGAGAATAAAGTTTCATCTTGTGTCCGGGAAGATTTAACCCCATGAAGAGCTGTAAGCCTAGCTGGAAATTGTGCCTAAGTTTGTGAAAGCCGTGGAGAGTAGTGAGTGAGCCT
This sequence comes from Carassius auratus, assembly GCF_003368295.1. Lineage (NCBI taxonomy): Eukaryota > Metazoa > Chordata > Actinopteri > Cypriniformes > Cyprinidae > Carassius > Carassius auratus. The sequence continues at coordinate 1,161,781 of NW_020528076.1, forward strand.
CAGCACAGATACACACATCTCCGGTTTCACAGCACAACATCACAGCAACTGCAGCTCACCAGAGGGAATGAAATGCTGTTGAGTAACGAGGCATGACAAACATCACACCATTCTGTAAATCTGATCTAGTATGTGATTTGGACCGAATAAAATGCTTCTCTGTGGACTGGATGGGGTAAGATACAAAATTTCAAGGATCAGATTTACAGTGGAAAATGTGAAACTTAGAAAACGTCTCAAACTGCCAGTGAGTAAACACTTCATCACTGCCCTTAAGTCAAATGTGATGCTTTAAACCCATCCAGAATAATATTCTAGCCTTGTAGACTATCAAAAAATACCTTCACATCAAGGTCTAATGTTTTTACATTTATTTACTTATTTTTAAGCATACACACTGCCATCAACAATTGGGGGTAGGAAGATTGTTCTTTATTCTATTTTATTTTTTAAACAAAATAATAAATTTATTTAGCAATGTTAAAAATATTAAGCAGCAGCAAATCAGCATATTAGAATGATTTCTGAAGGATCATATGATACTGAAGACTGGAGTAATGATGCTGATTCAGCTTTGTCAACAGGAATAAAACATTTTCAATATATTAAATATATTCAAATAGAATTGTTATTTAAACAGTAAACTATAATAATAATTCTCAATATTACTTTTGAAATAGTATTTGATAAAAAAAAAAAAAAAAAAAAGCCAGCATTGGTGAGCATTAAAGATGCCTTTCAAAAAACATCAGAAATTTTACCTTATATAGTTCTACAAAGTTCTGAAGGGCATTAGAACATCATTAGCAGTATTTTACTTTTTTAAACAGTAGATTGCTTGTTATTTAAAAAAATTAATAATTAGTTATCACAATTTGACAATATAAACATTTTGAATTCTGCATTTCAAATAAAAAGAAAAAGTCATGACGTTTCCAAAAAAATCTATCTATGTCATCTTTGCTGTAAGTTAATATGACAAAAGCAGGTATGTGCTCAGCTCCAGAAAATGGGTTTGGAAAAGTATTCTGCTGTATAATAACACCTCACAAAAGTCTGACCTGCTTTAATGAAGCATTTAGAGCATCACAAAGATCAGCCGCCTCTCACAATTTCTCCTCAGGGAGACATAAATGAAACCTCCGGGCCCATGACTATACATATACCTGTACTTTCAAAATGCTTCACTTAAGCCACCCATTTAAACTAAACTGCTTTATACATTTTATTCAGTAATCTGTTATTGTCATGTTAGCATGTCAACAATTTGAAAAAGAATAACACATTTCATTATAGCCCAGTCAATAAATGTACAAATAGCATCAATTCATGTCTTTTATTTTAAAAATTTGCCTCAGGAATAATAGTCTTGTGAGATTGACGACCTGAAATTGCCTCTCTTCTATACTGCTGTAAAAAAAAAAGCCAATTTCTTTGAAAGAGCAGTGCTAAACCTGAAAAAAATATCCAAGTTCATGAAACAGTAAAAAGATTGTTAAAAGGGGATATGTTCACACCAGTGCCTTGTAATTACTAAATGGGATGCTACAAGGTTAATGCTAGTCTAGCCAAAGCCATTTGAAAACACACAAGGTTGGCACATGTTCAAGGCTATTCACCAGCGCCCCTCCAGAAATTCTTCTCATACAGACAAAGCATGTGTCAATAACTTTGTTCAGTGGGGATGGTCCAGCCAATGTATGAGACTCTTGATTTAGTTTCAATACTATTACACACTCAAAGGCATTCAAAGTTCCTCAAAGCAAAGACAAAAAAAACACGACTAATGTGCTTGTTCCAAACAGTCATTTCTTATGGGGTGCTCTTTCACATTTCCCAGAGACTTTGTGGATTTCTGAGTATTTTTCAAGCATCAACTTTTTATTTTTCTAAAACAGACTCAAATTGTTGACATGCTGTAACAGCATAAAGCTATAAAATGTAGGCCGACTGACAGTTGAGATCGATTGGTTTTGTCCTGAAATCTTTATCCCAAAGTGTGCTCAAATTTGCTATAGTGATCTCTTACTTCTTTCATTCTGACAGTTTCTTGTATAAGTGGCATGTACACTACCGTTTAAAAATTTGGGGTCATTATTGGGATTGTTTTTTTTTTTTTGTAAAAAAAAATGTTGAAACATTTGCTCATGAGGTTATACACTGAACAAAATTATAAACGCAACTGTTTTGTTTTTGCCCCCATTTTTCATGAGCTGAACTCAAGGATCTAAGAATTTTTCTGTGTACACAAAAGGCTTATTTGTGTCAAATATTGTTCACAAATCTGTCTAAATCTGTGTTAGTGAGCACTCCTCCTTGCTGAGATAATCCATCCACCTCACAGGTGTGGCATATCAAGATGCTGATTAGACAACATGATTATTGCACAGGTGTGCGTTAGGCTGACCACAATAAAAGGCCATTCTAAAATGTGCAGCTCCATGCATTTTGATTGTGTAGTCACATGGGTTTGTTAGTTTGGATGAACTACACTGTTTCAGGAAGAAATGTTCTGTTTGTATGTAACTTTACAGCTCTACATAAAAGAGCAGATACTCACAACCCATGACCTATGAAGGCTAGAGTTTATCAGTGCATATTGTGGTTGTCGGGTGCCGCAGTATGTCCTGGTCCCTTGTGTCCTGGCCTGGCTGTGGTTGAGTTTGCTTAATCTGGGGGAGATCCAGAGCAGTACTGGAATTCACTGGAGGGGAAGATTTGAAAAGTTAAACAGATGATTTGGTTCAAAAGACTGAGAAAATATGCTGAAGTGTGTGTGTGTGTGTGTGTGACTGACTATTATTCTTTGCAGCCTTCAGCGCTTCCTTTCGTCTATGCAGGGCTTTCTCCAGCTCAGACTTTGGTGATGGCGATGGAGGGCGTGTCCCAGGCAAAGAGGAGGAGCCGGGACACTTGACGGAGTTCTTAACAGAAAAACTCTGTTATACCAGCAGCTATTTTTAAACATATTTGAATTATATTGCAATATGTTTGTTAAATTATTTTTTTATTAAAAACATATATACTTACATCTAAAAACACATGCATTTTAAGTGATAATATTTATAATCAGTTATAAATAAAATAAATGAAGCACTCCTGATTTCCTGATGTTCCTGTACGGCAGAATCTGTCTTTTCTTTCTGCAGGGAAAACCCATCAAAGAAATAATTAAACAGACTATTTAAGTCGGTGTTATTGCTGCATATTTATAATGTTAGTGTAATAATAATTGTAAAAAATAATTTTACTATGCTGATTTGGTGCTCATGAAACACTGTATATTATTTTCCATGTTGAAAACAGTTGTGTTGCTTATTATTTTTGTGGAAATCATTCTGCTTTTTAAAAAAAAAAATCTTCAAGAGAATAGCATTTATTTGAAATAGAAATCTTTTGTAACATTATTAATATTTACCGATCGACTGAATGCGTCCTTGCTAAATAAAAGTATTTATTTCTGATTATATTTGATCGGCTAATAATATAAGTGATTTCATTTAATGGCACCGATTCACTGAATAAAAGAATGTTTAAAGTAGTGAGTGTTTTTGTGTTGGTATGAGTTTGTATGAAATGTGTACCGGTCCTGGCCTGCCTCTGCTGGTTCTCTGGGAAACACAGAGTTGAACTCCTTTTTTGATTCGCTGCATCATCTCATCCACAGCTTGATGTCTGATGTCCTTTTCTGTCAGACACACACACACACACACACACACACACACACAAAAATGGGATTTCTATTAGAACACATTTAAACAGATCAACACAGATGTAGATAAACACATCTGCTGCTTTTCATTAGCAGTCATTTCATGCACAGAATAATATCAGACATACTGACACCACTAAACAGAACTGCATGGGCTTCTAGTTGCGCTGGCATGCATATTATCATAAAAAAGAAATCAAAAGAAAGTTGATCTATGTTTTTTTTTTTTTTTAAAGTGGCCTTGGCAAACGCTTTTAGTCATTCTGTCATTAACTATAACAAATAAATGTGAATATTACCTGCTCACCATTTTTCTTACACTATAAAAACCTGTCTAAATATTCTCTTTTACAAAGGCTCTAAACTGGCATTGCGTTTCAGAGCAAGAGCAGAGTCAGAGCAAGAGTCCAATAAAAACCTTCTATTTATATGAGATCATAAAAATGTTGTTCAATATTAACAAGAACACCTGAAAGAAAACTGAAATGATTCGAGAAAGTATCTAAGCTTTGGCCCGCACTTATACTTATTATAGGAAGTGAAAGAATTTTAGTCAATCCATTCAAAGATCACCATTCCCTGTAAATATACAAACCCAGTGAAAAATAAAATCAAGCGTTAGTGATAAAAAGAAGGCTAAAGTTTAATGGTCATATTCTGTATGAATATCATGCCAATAATTGAAAAAATGTCAACTTTTAAGCATAAATGGGTTATGACTTATCCAAACTCTGTACAAAAGTGTTTGTCCTTCAGCAAAAAAGCTGCAAGTCTTTCATTTTTTTCTCGCAACTTGTTTTTTAGTATAAGGCTGAAAGAAATGCATGGCTAAGGACAAACTTGAACTCGACCAGATCTTTCATTTTTACCCACTGTGAACAGAACAGAAGTTTACTTTATGTGAAAGTGTACATTAATTACATTCCATCTGGCTGCATGCACTGCAGATTTTTCATTGACACTTAACGCTGATCAAACAGGTCAACATAACCGCCTGAAATCTTTCATATGGCTTGACGGCGAACACAACTGTAGGACAGCCCTGCTAAAGAAATGAAACAATGAAAAAAGCCTTGAACCATCAGCCATCTATGATTACAGGTGCTTTTAAATGATCAATCTATGTAATCTTTGCATGTCCTGTGTGAATTATTATAAAGCAAAAGGTTTACAGATTGGAAGTGAACTTCACACTTTACCTTCACATCTTTTTTCTTATGAAGTATAGACAGTAATGAGCTTAAAGAGAGAGAGTCAAAAAGAAAATAGAGAATTAAAGCAAAATGTCCTGTTTCAACAAGAAATATGTAATTGAAAGTTCCCAATGAGTAAACAGCCTATTGACCAAAGTTTCCATCAGATCCTCATTTGAATGGGTTTCATCACAAACAGACACTCACCTGAGTGGGTTGCTGGAGGTGGAGGAGGTGGAGGAGGGTGTCCTGGGGCAGCTGGTGCATAAGAGACCTGCTGGATCTTCTTTTTCAGTTCCTCCACTACAAAACACACAAAGATACTAACACTGGGTTATTTAGAGTGATGTTCAAAAGTTTGGGCCAGTAGGATTTTTTTTTTTATAAATTAAATTAATAGTTTTATTTGGCAAAGATGCATTAAATTGAAATACCAATAAAAATGCATAATGGTACAAAACTTTGTATTTCAAATAAAATACTGTTCTTTTGAAATTTCTATTAAGGAGGTGGATTTTTTTTTGTCACATTTTAGAGTGTATATTGTAGACCTTTTTAAAATGATGCATGGCAGATCTTTCTTTAAGATAAGTAGTAAGTTATTGCAGTAAAGCCTAAGATTAAATGCCTTTCTACCATACTTCCTGTCTAATTTGGCAGAGCTGCTCTCTTGTCGTCTCCAGATCGATCGTAATCTGCTTCTTCTCAGCCAGGATCACCTAGTTTATCCCTCAGCTCTAACACCACTAGCACAAATAAACAAGAAAATTATTTATTAATTAAAAAAACTGTACAAATAATCCTAAATTCTCAAGTGTCTTGTATCCAAACATCATGAACTGAGAACTGCATTGTTATGTAATGAAATTATACACTTCTCCTATCAAATTAATCTGCGGATGCAAAAAGTGACAAAAATATTTTATTAAGCATTACATTGTTTGACAGTGCACTGACCCACCTGTAATGACAATCGGACAGTGGGAGGAGTTACAGACACCTGACTCCTCCTCCTGTGGATCTTCATCATCATCTTCTTCCAGACTGATCTCAGCGATGACATCGGCACCCAGGTGGGACATATAGAGCACACTCTTCCTCGTCAGAGAACGGTTCTGTTTGTTCAACTGAGAAAACGATAAACATCTGTATATTTGAAAGATACTTTTATCCAAAGCAGCTAAAAGTGCATTTAAAGTATACATCTGAACTCATGATCTGAGTGCTGCTAGCATTGCAAAGTACCAATTGAACTACACTATCAAACATGAATTGTATCGGTCTCAGGAAAGAAAATGAAAACCCAGTGTCTATTGACAAAGCAAAAAAAAAAAAAAAAAAGTTAATCTAGTGAGGTCAGTGTCATCGCATTTATAGGAATAATCACAGAAATGACACCAGTAACACCACAAATGATATAAAACCCAAGCCGGTGATTTTCTGTATTTGCCACAGAGTGAAAAGATATGAGAAATCAAATCAGCAGCATGTAGACAGACCAGCCCACTGGAACCCCAGCAGGCGCCCATGCAATTCCCCTCAATCACACAGCCAAACACACACAGCACGAACACTCTGGAAAAGAGCAATAATCATGGGCAAAATAATAGACATTTTATTACAGGAGCAGCGGCAGCAGACACTCCTGTTTTCATAAATAATTACAGCATTCTATCATGTGCGGCCATGGACCCCCTCCCTCGCCACATGAACGTACCTGCATCCGAGAATTTACATTTTTTTGAACATCCAATTAAAGTAATTTAAGACTGGTCATTCACACTTCAATTAGGGAGGCCACTTAATGGAAATTCAGAGAGCCAATGGGAGTGGAGGTATTTAAATTAGTCCTGGATGACATTCCGGTCAGAGAGAGAAATAGAGTGGCAAAAAAAAAAGCCCCCTCTTTAACAAGCCTTTATTAATGATGCCGTCCTTTCTGCTGAATGCATCTTTTAAAAACCAATCAACAACACATAATATGGGGATAAACACACAGACACACACACACACACATACACACTCGCTCTGCGATAATCATCTGGCATTGATGAGAGCGCAGCAGTGAAATTACACAGTGTCAGAAATCAGACGTGCGTCCCGAGGTGGCCAGGCCCCTCATCTCCTCTGATCACACATCAAAACAAAATGTCATATGTTTGTATTGCACTTTGATTTGACTGCCACCACCCACGAACCCTCATCCATTACTGCTTTTTAATTCAAAATGTTCCAGAGTTTAAGAAATTGATTGTGCTTTTTTCCCCCTCTTCTTCTTTTTTGTCTGCCTCAGGGTCTCTTGGCAGACAAAATTACAGCCGTCATACACAATAAATCATACCGCTGAAATGTTGAGACTATTTGAGACGATTCCACTTGCCATCCTCCAATCGCACCTACCAAAATCTTTTGACTAATTTAAATGTAAATTTGGGATGAGTCAATGCTGTAATTTTCACAACGTATCCTTCACTCTTTAAAAAAAAAAGAGGTGAGATTTATTTTCCATTCTGCAGGCTGAGATGTAAAACAAATCAATGTCTTCCACACTTATTTTATAAATGTTTTCAAAATTAGTTCACTAAATTCAGTAACAATCAATATTTCATGTTAGTTATTTAGTTATTTACTGGGTAAGAAGCCTGAAAATAAGTGGAATAATGTATAGCCTGCTGCTCATTATGACAAGATATACATAAGAATGCAACAATACTACAGATATAAATAATACCAATAAATACACCGGTGATAATTATTTTCATGGCAGACAAATGGCCAGCATTCAAATTGAATACAGTTTTCTATAAAAAAGATTAATACAAACACTAAAAGCTAAAATCAATTGTTTTAAAGTTATCCAATTTAAGCCAATAATGTACATTATGAAAAAAATGATGATTTTAATGCAAGAAAATTGGACTTGAGAAACCAATCTAATGCAAAGTGTTTCCCGTCTTATTATAAAGACATGAGATATTTGAGATAAATTGACTGTGTTGAAAGAGCAACTAGTGACAAACACAAGTGCATCCTCAAACAGTCATGTGTCCTGACAGATGGAAGATGAGCAAACCTGTGGAGGCCGAAACATACAGGACTCTCCTGCTGTTAGTCACATGGACGTGAGGGGCTCGTTGCGGGGGTGTTCACAGAGCAGCCAGGACAAAGGGCATCGGCACCAGTTTTCATGCGCAGTGGCCGTTGGTGAGCACAGAACAAGCTGGGCTGTGCATTTAAGGATGTCAGGAAACCATTGATTGGTTAAATCGAGCTTTTATCCAACACATAATGCTGAAGCACAAAACGGCCCAGCTGCAGGTCTATTTCCTCCGTACAAATGAAATGTTCTGCGGTCTTCCTCAACTGCAGGTCTCAGAAAACATCTGTGATGGCTTCACATACTTCAAGGGGAAAAATGTAACTAAACCTCAAGAGAAATCTAGCAAGCGATTCTCAAAAAAAAAAAAAAAAAAAAATTGCAGGACAAAAATCCTGTCATCCACGCTAAATAACAATAAGGCAGCAGGGTTTTGTCTCCTCAGTCAATTTTGTGAGGTACAAAAAAAAATTGTCCATTTTCATATGCACAGTGAAATGTCTTGTTTTTTTTCAACACAGAAAGTCATCAAATGACAGATAGCCTGCTTCTAACACACAGGACAACAGTGTGCTTTTTCAATTTAAAGACTATTTTTCTCCTGGTCTTTATCTCTTTTATCGGTGTCTTTATTTCTTTCACTGCTACTGCTCTCTCATTTCTCTCTCTGTGTGTGGTGATCAGCGCTCATCACCGACAGACAGCAGAAGAAAGTTGATTCATCCATCAGAGAGACGGCAATGAGCCGGTAATCGTCCCCGCTAATCTGCCTCACACCTGGGCTTTTAGAGATCCATTTACCTGCTGAGCGCTCCGTGTAGATGCCACTTCACTTTTCAGACCTGACTGAGCCTGAAGGGCAGAACTGAAACCCAACTAAACAATGTGCTGAGCTGGGACTGATGGCAAATTGAATACCTCTGTAATGAGCGAGTCTGGTGAGGTGGGCTGGCAGGCAACACCAAGATGCAGGTATATGGGAGGGAGACAGTCTTTAAGATTGACTCCAGCATGAACTGAATGGATTGACTGCACATGTGGAGTACAATTGTGTGTACTGTGCTCAGGATGAAGGAGGAAATAAATGAATGTAAGGGTGGTTTGATAGAGGCATGATGGACCCCAATTTATATACCATGAAAGCGTAAGCGAAAACATGGGTATATGATACTGGAAATATTGTTTTTGAGAAGAGTAGAGCAGAATTGAATGAAACAAAGTATATCAGAACAGAACATAAAGTAACAAGAGCAAACGAAAAAGATAAAAAAGATAATCAAGAGAAACAGAATCTTATCGAACAAAAAAAGAACACAATGAAATGAATCAGAAAAGAACAAAGGAGAATCAAACGAAACAAAAGAGAACGAAATCAAATGAACCAGAACAAAACAGTAGGAATCGAAAAGAGAATCACATAAAAAAGGGCACAAGATAATTGAATTAAACATAATCAAATCATAAAAAAGAACAGAATCAAATAAATAAGTACAGAACAAAACAGAGAGCAGAAGAAAATCCAATTGATCAAAACAGAACAAAGGAGAATCAAATGGATCAAAACAATGCTGAGTAGAATCAAATGAATAAGAAACGAACAGAATCAAATAAAAAGAACAAAAGAGAATCACATCAAACAGAGCACAAGATAATTAAATGAAACAGAATAAAAAATAAATAAATAAGAACAAAACATGATTAATCATATCAGAAAAGAGAAGAACAGAGCAAAATTTAGTTAAACAGACCAGAACAAAACAGAACATAATTAACTGATACAGAACAGAATTAAATGGAACCAAACAGGGTCAAATGAGCAAGAATACAACAGAAACAAATGAACAGAACAGAATCAACTGATTCAAAACAGAACAGAGGAGAATCAAATGAAACGGAACATAACATAATGAAATAAAACAACACAATTAAATGACAGAAAAATAATAATCAAAAAATTCAGAACAGATGAGAATAAAATGAAACAGAAGAAATTTAAATAAATAGAATTGTATAAATAAACAGACAAAATAATACATTTGTACATGTTGCATTTAATACTTTCAGGTGAGATCATACTTAGAAAATCACGATGCCTGCAACAAAAGCAACTTCTGCATCAGACAGTTGCGGTCTGACACTCACAGACAAGGTAACAACTTCATACGGTGACACTGGCAAGAGCTCTGAAACTTTTCTTTATCAGTTAACATGCTCTCCAGACTGCTGTTAATGTAAGTTGACTAGGGACAACTGGTGTATGAAGCAGCTGAACCTACAGTTTTTATGGTGGAAACAACAAATGCTTACACAACGCTAGCAAGGATTTGAACTGTGTTTTGAATAGCTGATGTCACAGTAGTCATACAAGTGCTCTGTTGTGGGACATGCTATCCTTCATCTAAAATTACTTGAAACATCTTTGCAACTCTTCTATAATTATTATACATTTAGTTTTATTTCATATAATTTAAAGATGAATATGGACATGGAAGATTTGTATACATTGCATCACAATGAGAATGACAAATTAAATATCACCAGAATCAGCATTACCCAGGGCATGAAGGGATATAAAATCAACAACATCTGGATAATGTTTTCAAAAGTTATAAGCATTTTTGCAATAATCTTTATATCTCTAGAATGCAAGGTGGCGCTGTATTAAAACCTATTAGATACTTCCGGGACATCCTGTCAATGAAACCTACCTAACTTCTGACTAACAGTTGTAATGGAACAGAAACGGATGAAATTTTGACAGGAACAGAACAAGAAGCAAAATAAAATGTTATAGTTCCGAACAGAATTGAAAATTTGAAATGGTCATTTATCGCTGCATATGCAGTAAAAAAACAACGTGCTCAGTTGTAAACTCATCATAGGTAAGTTGCAATGGTAATGCACCAGCATTTAAAGTTTATCCAAGGATAGTGTAAGAAGGATTTAACAGATGTAAACAGAAATATAATTAAATCATTGACCGATTAACAAAAATAAAGAAAAAAAGTGTGCTGTAGTTCAATATGACACGTTACAAAGTTCTCTGAAAGGAAAACTAGACAGCAGAAAGTAGTATTCTTTTTGAATTATGAATAATGTGAGTTATAATGTGAGAATGTTGAGTTTTGAATAATGTGTCGCTTCTATCTGTATAACCAAAGACTATAGAAGACATGTCACTTGAATAGTTTTGAATGGGGAAAAATGCAACGCTCAATATGGCCGCTCAATTAGAGGAAGCCCCGTCTTCTGAATGAAAGAGCCAATCGCTAATCGGTAAAGTCAGCAGGTCACTACAGCAAGAGTCAGCAGGACTGTGCAAGTGCATTGGCTGATCTTACCAGAGAAATAAGCTTCTTATAATGGTATTTGAGCAAAAATAACAACATTTTATAACAACAGTCAGATTTCTTTGGTGATTTCAAATATGAAATTTAATCCTAAAATTAGTGAACAGTTTTGGAGAATTTTATGTTTCCCCATTCAAAGAGATTTCAAAGATGGCCACTGAGTGACATGACTCGTCTTAAAAAGACTTTGGTATAAACAACCAGAGTTGGTATGACCATTGCACCGGTGCCACACGCTCACACAAAACATTTTTGCAACATTGCAGCCGGTTCATTATCAAAAAAAAAAAAAAAAAAAACAGTTAAAGAAACAAATAAAAAGTAATGTAATGTAATAAGGCTAATAAAAATGTGACGTGAGCCTATTTTTTCACTCTCAAAACGCAATCTTATATAAGTAGCATTTTTTTTTAACTATGCAGCAAACAGATGATTCTGTATTGGCTGTGACTAAGCGCAGCGGGTTATAAAAACCCAAAATAATATACTTTTCAAAATGGACACTACAGTAATGCTATTGAATGTGATCAGCACAAAGAGAGTAATCAACTGTAATAAGTTAAATGTTTCTAGAGCAAAGGGTTCAAAAGTAATATATGTTTGAATAGCAATTTTTTTTACTTTTGGTGGCGCTACAGAGTTGGTCATAGAGACCCCAAAGTTGGTCAGATCACAATTCATGAACATCACCACAAGTGTGCCAGTTTTCAGCATTTTCCTATTTTCCCTTCATAGGGCTGCCATTGACTCCCTTTTGGGAAAAAAATAATCATAACAAGAAGAAACATACAGATACAATAATTAAATAAATCAGAATAGAACAGAATCAAATGAATCAGAACAGAACAAAGGAGAATCAAATGAACCAGAACACAACAGAATCAGATGAAACAGAACATAAATAAGGGCAATCAAATGAAACCGAATAAAACAGAACAGACAATTATAACTTTATTGTAAATCCCACCTTTGAGGCCAAAGCTTCTACACTTTCTCTGCATGTCTTCTCGATCTCTGGATTCTCCTGAATGTTGTTCCCCTCTTCGATCACCCTGTGTGACACTGAAGACAAGCAATATGTCTAATATGTTGATGTTTTCTTTGACACAAACACACTACAGTTGTCACTACTGGCAAGCACACAACTAATTTTCTGTCATGCACACGCTGGAGCAGTCAGCATGGTACATCGTGACAAGGTCACAACATCATACAATTACTCTGTCCAGAGCACTGAACCTTACAACAGCTCTTTATCAGTTATCATGCTATCCAGACTCCTTTTGAGCAAGTCCACTGGGGACATATGGTGTATGAAGTAGCTGAAACCACAGTTTTTATGGTGGAAACAACACATACTAACAAAATGCTAGCAAGAATTTGAACTGTGTTTTGAATAGCTGATGTCATGGTAGCCATTCAAGTGTTCATTAGTCGGACATGCTGTCCATCTAAATTTACCTGAAACATCTTTGTAGTTCTTATATAATTATTATACATTTTGTTTTATTTCATAATTTAAATTTAAAGATTAATATGAACATATTAACTCCATCTATCATCGTTTTCCATCATCATCTGCATATTTGAACCATTTCCAACACACACTATTTTTATTGTATTTATGATAAAAAAAAAATGCAGATCTGAAGAGCATAAAGAGACTTATTTCAAAAACATTAAAAACGGACCCCAAACTAAGTACATAAACATCTTTATGCTGAAAAAAATCATTTGTCCTTCTTTCAGATTTTCTTTTCCACTCAATCACCTCTCCAGCTTGGCCTTCACACAGCTGTTATCTATTCTATAGATCCGTTTGAATTAGTTCAGTGCTTCCCTTCATACTGATCCTATAGGGACGGGAGACTGAGATCAGTGCAGGCCTGTTTACCCAACGCTCATTGTTTGGGTTAATCAAATGATCTGCTGTGTTTCCTTGCTTTCACCGGCAAATCCAGTCTCTCTGAGATATATTTCTAAATGCTTAGGATTAGTCTGTCATGCACAAAAAGAGTCTCAAAACAAGCTGATTTGAGACTTAACTTAAAACATTCAAATTCAAAATGCAGTCAGTCTGATGAGAAACCGCAACCTATCATCTTCCAAAGAGGCGGAAGATGGCGAGATGCTCTTAATGCCTGCAGCTCTTACCTTATTTATGTCCGTAATCACCACAGACTGGCCACGGACCAGCTCACAGCCTCTTAACTAATTCCACATTGTGGATGAGAGGCAAAAACAGGAATTAGCCCCATCACGGTCAGCGTCTGCCTCCCAATGACACCTAATTAAAACTTGATGAACGCCCGTGTCTGCGATATCCAAGTTCCTGCTGTAAGCCTTTCCCTGTCACTCATTAAACAGTACTTAGCTGCCAGTTAGTCCCCCTCCACCCCATCTTTCATTTCTCTCTCTCACGGTAGTACTAGCACTAAGTGACAGGTTAATTGTAATAGCTGCTACACATAAACCAGCCTAATGTGAGGCAGTCGCGGAGCAGGAGGGGGACGAGGGAGAGACTTCAGACGTCGGGCTTGGCAGCTTTAATTGTAAGTTTTGGCCTCGCCATCAACATTACATCTTCAAATCTCTTTCTTCTCGCGCCGTTCCTCCATTTCCCCCACCCCCGGCTCTTCGTGCACGCGTCTTCTCGGAGACAGACAGTGATTACGTGCATGAGGACGTCCAGTATAATGCTATCGGGCCTGGGTGTTGAAGAAGTGAATTAAAGCCTCTGATGCTGTTTCTACAGCGCCGAGCTTGATGAGGGGGCAGATGCCTTTGTGGTTTTATCATTAGAACACAATGGTCATGTTGTCATCAACCTTGCCATCCCCAATTGAAAAGACATGATTGTGTGTTGGGGGCTTTTTCCTCGCTTGTTCGCCCCCCACCCAGCCAGCCTCCCCCTCAGTCGCTTTGCGCTGAATAGAAGCAATTTTCCAAGAGCTATGAAATCACGTAATAGCTCCTAATATGCAGCTGCTCTGCTAGAAGCTGCAGCCACTATTTAAGTGGAAGTCATATACAATACGTGTTTATGGCAGAGGAAACATGAGCAAAGGCCAAGATTATTCACAAAAACACACACTCTTCTCTATCAAATAATGACCTATTTCGTGCATTAAAATGAGAATGTAATGGATTTTCCACTCCTCCTCCCCCACACCACAGGCCATTTGTTGTGCTTTTTAAAATTTCGCCTTTTTATTCATATGTTTGAATTCCACGTTTCCCTGGTGAAGAAAAAGAAGGTGACATTTGTATAGACGCGCCAGAGAGGTGAAGTGTGGCAGTTTGACGAGGGAAGGACTGCCGATTGCCGAAAAACCCATTTGAGACTGAAACCTGTCGCTTTCAAGACTCAGGTATGTGTGATTGATATCAACCCCAAACTTCAGACTAAGAGATCGAAAGCGGTCGATAGCTCCACTCATGTCTGCAAAAAGAACATCTCAGATCTGAATTAGGTACCTAATGTGTTCATCAAAAAATTATACCCAGAATTTCACACCCATGTGAGCACAATCAGTGTACTCTCAAATACATAGTTTGTTCACAAACAAGGAATTTTAGCAGGATTTTGAGAACTACTCCAGTTGCTTTGATTTAGTGCAGTTTGAGTAACATTAAAACATGTCTTGTTGGAAAACAGGGAACTGGTGATTACAGGAATTACTAGGTCTGTCTGTATGGAACGGTGTCATAGTTCTCGTAATATCCTGTGATCAAAGTTCAAAAGAGCAAAGCTTATACTGTAGCTTGTATTTCCCCCAGAAAATCAATGGGATTGACATTTTTGTTTTAATGTATTACACAGGAGGATGTCTGATTGACAGTAAGTGATTCTAAGTGATTAAGATCTTAAAAACTAACCTTGTTCAAATTCTTTCAGCTTCTGTAAGGCCTTATGTCTCTCCTCTTGCATTTTTTTTTTTACACTGAAACAAATTAAATATGAATTAAAATTAAATAATTGTTCATAAAAATAAATAATATATATCTGGTTCTGTGGCAGTGAGTAAAGTATGTACAGTACTGAGAGAACAGTTGTTGTTTTTTATTTGAAACTTTAATTTATTTACATTTTTTAAAAGCAAAACAATCCCAAAATATAATTGTAAAGGGATAGTTTACCCCAAAATAAACATTCTGTCATCATTTACTCACCTTCAAGAATGTATAACTATTTTCCATTTTATATATTTTAAAATGTAATTTATTCCTGTGAATGCAAAGCTGAATTTCAGAAGCCACTATTTTACTCCGGACTTTAGTGGCAGATGATCTTTTAGATAAATGCATTCTTTGTGAACTTAAAAGTCTTCTTTCAAAAACACGTTTAAATACAATGAAATTCAGTGCAGTGCAATGCTGTTTTGACACCACTGACTTTCACTTTATGTAAAGAAAATGCTGAAAAATATTGGGGGGGGGGGGCTATCCCTTTAGTGACGTGCCATATAGACAAGTATGGTGACCAATTTGTGCTCTGCATTTAACCCGTCCAAAGTGCACACACAGCAGTGAACACACACCTGGAGCAGTGTGCAGTCATTAATGCTGCAGCACCCGGGGAGCAGTTTGGGGTTCAGTGCCTTGCTCAAGTACATCTAAGCCGGCCCGAGCCTCAAACCACAACCCAAGGGTTAGGAGTAAAACTCTCTAACTATAAGGCCATGACTTCCCCACAAAGACAATGCACAGGTTTTATAGAAGTGCAAGGGAAAAAATTGGGGCTGAAAGAAAGGACAGAATGACAGCAAATGTCTTACCTCCTCCTTTTATTTTTCTCATATTCTCTTTGGAGGCGTTCATCCTGGAAAATTACTGCTGAAATACAAGGACGCCAGTTTAACATGTCTTACAACTTCCCGTGAACTACACGGTCAGTTAAAGCAACACACTATAAAGGAGATCAGCTCCGGAGGAAACGTCTACTACAGCCCACAACTCATGTCTAGCGTGAGGACTGCTCATGGAAACTAGAGCTAATATAAACACAAGTATTTTTAATGAATAGCGGAAATTCTTTTCCAGGATGAAAAATACAGGGTAAGATGATAACTGTTATACTCATAACTCTACATTCTGCCTGTAGTATGAATCAGCATCAGCTCTACTGAATATGCATCACTGTCTCTGGGTTATTAATGTCACAGTGACCCAGACTACCATGGAAAAGGCCATAGCAGACAGTTAAAAAAAAGGGCTTTTGAACAAAAAGATGTCATACAAATATTGCCTTACATATTTCAGAGTGATTTCAGACTTGACAGTCTTGATTACTCAAATGACTAGAGCTTTCAGTGATGGCATCATAAAACGTCAAATCCAATCATATTAATTTTTCCGGACTATAAGTCGCACTTTTTTTTTTATAGTTTGGCTGGTCCTGCGACTTATAGTCAGGTGTGACTTATTTATCAAAATTAATTTGACATGAACCTAGGGAAATGAACCAAGAGAAATGAACCAATAGAAAACATTACCGTCTCCATGCTGCTCTGTAGGCGGTAATGTTTTCTCTTGGTTCTTGGTTCTAAATAAATGCGACTTATAGTCCAGTGCGACTTAAATATGTTTTTTTCCCCTCATCATGACTTATTTTTGGACTGATGCGACTTATACTCAGGTGCGACTTATAGAAAAATACGGTACTCAATTGAAACAAGTCATACAAATAATGATCACAATACATGGCATATAATTTTAATACACATTATATTAAAGTAAGATGTCAAGACAACCTGCAATAAACGTTTCATCTTTAAATGAAAACAAAAGAAATGCCAGGATGCTCAAAATGTGTGCTTATGTCCAAACAAGCCTCTCAAAGCAAAAGGATTTATGTTGTATTTGTAAATGCAACAAACAAGTAGGCTACAGAGAATGCTATAATACAATCTTTGCTCCACTTCAGAATTTGGTTGGTTGGTAAATAGATTATCTGTTTCCCTTGTACAATAACTATTATGGGCTTTTTCTGTCTGATAAAAAGGTTCAAATTAAGTCGACATCAAGATGAGTGTTGTAACTTCTTTCTGTTCTCCTGTTGACGCCATTGAGAGTTCCTGTGGTTACGGATTTAAAAACTCCAGGTTAAGCGTAACGCGAGAGACACAGGAAATGACACCTGGTCACACACCTATGGTCATCAGCATGCTCCGTTAAAGTAAAAATTTACTTTCGCAAACCATAGTTCTCCCTCGAATATAGTTACTAAAAAGTGGTTACATGGTACTATCAAAAATGGCTAAAAAAATAAAAGAGTACAAATTACACGATTTTTTTTTTTTTGTAGTTTTTCAACTATAGACAGTTCTAGAACTAGTATGGACTTTGAGAAAATAAATAAATATATAGTTTTACACACTTTCGTTTAAAAAACTTTTTTTTTTTTCTTGGTAATCATGGATATTTCTATGAGTTTAATTTTCACATCTTAAATGTTATGTTTTACAGCATTATGTGGCGGAAATTTTGGTGGTGTAAATGACTTGTAAATATTTTTAGAATAAAATAGCATTTTATAAGTAATACACACAATAACTATAATTTTCATTTTTTGCTCAGTTCCTTGAAATTATTAGATTACGCATTACACAAACAATAATAAGAATACATTTTAAAATAGATATTTACATTAATTTTTCCAGTCTTCTTTACCCATCAGATTTTAGATTTCCTCTCCTCCCTAAACAAATTCACTGAGTTAAAAAAAAAAAAAAAAAAAGGGGCAAGATTTTTGGACCTTTATAAAATGAGGCCACACTAATAAGAGACAGTAAAAAAAAATAAAAATAATATATATATATATATATATATATATATATATATATATACATATACATATATTTATATTAACAGTATAAATCTGAGACACAAGTAAAACAATGAAATCGAACATAAAAGCATTTAAATAATAGCACAAATAATATAACAAAATGAAATCTGTTACTTTTAGTAAAATCAACCCACTGGGGCATAAAAGTGCCAGAAGTTGAAGTAAAACCAACTATAAGGAGCTATAATATTGTTAAAACTATCTATCTTGGTAGATTTTTGCAAGAACAGTCCCTAAGCACAGAAAACAATCAACTGGCATTTTCATTCTCTTCAACTGATATTGCTATTTATTATGTCAAATAACTGAAGTAGTCAGCCAATCAGGATATAACAATATAATTTAATTAATCTGAGAGGTTTGACAGGTTTAACAGCAATCAACACAGGTAAAACGCATTTACACATACAGAGTAAGAGGGGAATATTTAATCAGTCTCATATTTCAGCACATAATTCAAAGCACAGATGTTGTAAACATCCTCCATCCTCCTCTAACAGGGAAATAACAGCTGTCACTGACAAGCATACACACTATATGATCATTCAACACCTATCATTTACCTGTCCGTCAGCATAACACAAACTAAGTTTGGTACGCAAACATTCATTTGGATTTGTTTTTTGGATATTAAAATAAATAAAAGTGTTTATTTTCAAGGGAAGGGGCCTAAATTCATTTGTAAATCAAATATTCTCATGAACTGCAAGGGAATGTTTCGAAATATGATTTTGTTTGGGCACTCGTTTCAAAATATGACTTTGTTTGTGCACTTGTTGCAGTGATGAATTGAGGATGTGAATTTTTCCCTTTGAGCTCAAATGTTTTTAATATTCTCTTTAGGCTGTGGTTAGTGAAATAACTCTCCAAAAAACAAATTCTTAAAGAAAAAAAAAGAAATGAACGACAGGAAATTGTATGCATTTTCAAAACGAAACAGTGAAACAAAAGCAAATCACGATTACATATTCTATCCACAGTAAAGCACACACAAACATGTATAACACAACAATGGGGGACAATGGAATAATCTCTGGTGGTAATAACACATGGGATAATGTCACACATGTTTCTGAAACCTTTTAACGCATATTAAATGTGTATTATCCCAGAGTTATGCCCTGTAATTCTAAACACCACTTGTCAGAGTATAGGTGGACACAAGGGATGAGGTTTTCTGAGGGAGAAAGGTCATGTGACCTTTAGCCCGGTCCTCCAGAAGCTGTAGTGGTCTTAGGAGTCTCAGTGACGGGCAGCGGACTCCCTCGGGTAGAATTCGGCCAGTGTGCTCTGAGGAATTCTCTTCAGCATTTCTTTGGGGAAGATTCGGAGCAACTGCCAACCGATGTCCAGCGTCTCGAACACGGTTCTGTTGTCATAGGGACCTAGAGAAATAGACACATACCTCATAAACTCAAAGCCACATGACATAGCACTCAAGCTTTTATTATGCATTATAGCTTTTGAATCATTTGTCACATACTCAAAGACTTATATCAGCTTTGAGCCATGGCCAACAAAACATAGATCTATTATTTCATTCAGTTACAAAATGTATGCGCCAGACTGTTCTGATTGCGTATGCTATACATAAAGGTTTAGTCTTACGGTTTTCTTAAAAAGCATTAACAAAAGGGGGCTTTCAAAAACCTTAAAACTCCCATAGACTTATATTGGCATAAATTAATAAATTAATTGTGCGCTCATATGTCAGAGGCTGTACCGCACTCATGGGAAGTTTTGTTCTCTGTAAATAGAAGCAATAAATGAGATTGTTGGAGTCCAACATGTGTCAGTGGAACTCATGTCCTTTTCTAACATTGACAGTAATGAGACAGAAATGTCAGAGATTTCATCCCAAAAATAGGGCTGTGATCAATATAAAAGATGCACATACATATATATATATATATACATTTTTTTTTTTTTTAAGTGAAGTGGAGGGTTTGATGGGGACGGAGGGCTTTGCACCTCGTGCCACACTGAAGAGCGACAGCATTGAGAAGAATATTCACTGAGGTGAAAGAGCTTTATGACAGAGCAAGAGCAGGTGCTGATAGAAATAGATGCTGTATAGTGGTTTCCAGTATACAACATAATAGTGTTGGCATACACACACAGTTGAGAGATCCTCTAGTGTGGCAATCTCTGCTTAAAACAAAACAACACCTCCAAAGACTGGTCCCTTAAAGACTGGTTAAAATGGCAAATTTGGCACATTTCTGCCAAATTTAGACCTATATAAGGTAAATGAGCATATGCAGTATAGAAAATCGCATGCTAGGGGTTTGTACCTTGAGCAATGAAATTCTTTTCGAACTTCTGCAGGAACTCCAGGTACAACAGGTCGTCCGAGGTCAAAGCTTCCTCACCCACAACAGCCTTCATAGCCTGAACATCTTTACCAATAGCATAACACGCATACTATGGGATTAAGAGAAAAACAGAAGGAGAATTAACCTGAAAAATCACAATTCAATGGCCAACTTTGGTATGAACATTGCACAACTTATCTACCAGCTGGTTAGAGACATCAGCATGATCTTTGCGGGTCATGCCCTCTCCGATGGCAGATTTCATCAAACGAGAGAGAGATGGCAGTACGTTGATGGGAGGATAGATCTTGAAGTAGAAAAAAATTAGAACAATGAAGAGTCTGGTTATGAAAAGAAAATAAAAACTGTATTTTAACTTTGAAAAGGTTCACCTTAAAGATGAATGATTAAATATTGATAATGATTTCATGTGTATGAAGCACATTAATGAGTCCTACTGTACTTTTGCAGATTTTGAAGTGGATTATGTACATCTAACCAATTTTCTAATCACACAAAGCTTTTCAGCTGTTGTGACCGGTCAAACTTCTCACCTGTCTGTTGTGCAGTTGTCGGTCAACATACACCTGTCCCTCTGTGATGTATCCCGTCAGATCAGGGATTGGATGGGTGATATCTGTAAATGGGGGCAAAAATGTAATTGTGAATTGATGTATGCCAAAGTATGGTGATCCATTACTCAGAATGCATGATCTGCATTTAACCCATCCAAGTGTGTAACACGCACAGTAGTGAACAACACACACCCAATCTTCGGGTTACAAGTTTGATTCTCTAACCATTTTTATGCAGTCAAAACTTGTTATTCTAGTCATGAATTTAAAATTTTATTATGCGTTATTAATAGCATTTTTAGACCATTTAGTTTGCAGACTTGATCTAAAGATACTAAAAGGTATAGTCATTTTGTGGTGTTCTGGACAGCACAGAGATATAGCGAGTTATCAAGATAAGAGGGCAAAGAAAGAAGAAAGATGGAGGTTTCCTGGTGCTGCTATTATAGGGAGCACCCATTCAGAAACACACACAGGTCCTTCACAGGGACGTTTCTATAGTAACCAAAGCCATCAAGAGTGCTAGTTACTGAGCGCAGATGCGGTCTCTGGCCTGAACACAAAATAAAAGTAGTGCACATTTTATATCATTGACCATCCACAATCATTCTAGCAAGGTTTTAACGGCAGAAGGACACTTTCATCACTGAAGAAAACTAATGAAACTTCATTCAAATCATATATATTTTATCCAGCAATCAAGTGTGCAAGAATGTGTGAATGTACTTGGCTGTAGCTTAGAGACAAAACTGAGAAGTGACCTAAAACTTGCGAAACCTTTGTTAGGGCAGATTACAGGATGTCCTCATTTGAAAAATAAAAATAAACGTACTTACAAAAATAAATAAGTAAATTAATAAATTAACTAACACAAGAACTGTAACAAACTAAGTAACTAGAATAAAGCTAAATAATTAAATACATATCCAAATAAATTACTTAAACTAACAAATGAAATAAATAAAAAATACAAAAATTAATAAATAACTGAATAAATAATAAAAACATTATATATCTTAATAAATGACAAATTAAAAATTAAATAAATGAATAAATAATAAAACCATTATATCTTAATAAATTACTAAACTTTACCAAATAACTGAATAAATAACAAAAAAAAATCATAATTAAATATAAAAAAAACACAAATAACTAAACTGAAATAACTAAATACACCTAACTAAAATAAATAATAAACTAAATTAAATAACTAAAAATACATTTAATTAAAAAAATAATTAATAAAAATAACTAAACTGGAGAAAAAAAACTATAGTAACCAACTAAATGTTAAATGATTTAATATTTGTTAACATTTTCTTTACATTTATTTTTACCAGGCTGTTTCATAGAAGTTTCATAGAAAAGTAATAGCACACTTCTCAACAAACTGCTTAAAAGAACAGGATGAGATACATGCTGAAGTTGAATATTTGATCAAATGTCTTTACGGTACATTATCAAAAATCAGTGTTCTATGAAAATGTGTGTTCATGTACCATCATTAGGCATGGTTAGAATGGGGATCTGAGTGATTGATCCATTCCTGCCCTCCACTCTTCCAGCTCGCTCGTAGATCGTAGCAAGATCAGTGTACATGTAACCTGGGAAACCACGACGACCCGGCACCTCTTCACGGGCAGCAGACACCTACAACCAGACAAATAAGACAAACAAAACATATCATATTAATTAAAATTCTGTGTATGAAGTTACACAGGAGCATCTCATAACCCTCGAGTGTTTTCAGCTTTTTATTTTCTTATAATTACATGGAACATGGAATTCAGTTGCTTCAAACAATAGCATAAACATCATTCAACGTAAATTTTGATAATCGTAATTATAACCGCATTTACAATTTCAAGGGAATAATCGACAATTACGATTGTTGTCAGCCCTACTAAACGGTTACATCTGCTCCACACCAACCGATCAATGACTGTCATTTCAAGCCGGTCACATGATGTTAATCTGTTTTCTACTTCTGCATCTGCAGAGCGAGGCGCTTTTATAAGCAGAAAATACGCTCAGATCTTCTCCCAAGGTTAAAACAAGTGTAGACGCTGTTCTGAGCCTCACCTTTACCAGGCTGAATGGGAGAGGGAGTTAAATGTTAATGCTCCCGCCGCTCTTTGGAAGCGGCTGCCTATTGCAGGAGCCAAAGCAGGCAGCTTCGACAGGGCTGAATGTATCCCAAGGTTACAGCGGCACAAAGACAGGAAGGAATGAATGGTCCTTTCACATGCACGCTAACTATTTCAAATTGTGCGTTTGACACATTTAGACATCAAAACATGTTTGTGGAACAAAAATGATCATCACTGGCATTAGGGTTGAAGAAAGGAGATGCTGCTAGAAATAAAACATCTTCGGAAGGCTGAGGAACATATGTAGTATGGAATGAAGTATATGTGAATCTGTTTGTCTGTCTAAACATCCCACTGTTAGGTTTAGAATGGCACACTACCATACAACTCATACTATTTTGCCGTTATGTGGACGGTTACTTAATAAATTTACTCAAATGTGCAGAATACCTCACTTTATGGTATCAAGTGTCTCTAATGCAACACACTCCATTTTCCTCACTCATTCAGTGCGACGAATCATTAGCAACATCCACCTTGATTTTTTTTTTTAAACATATTCACTCATGATTTAATTCCAAAACTACATTTTGCAACATTTAGTTTTTCATCATTTTTTGTGCAAGAGCATTTTTTTTTGTAATGTTTTATTAGAATGGTGCAATTTTTTTTATTTGTAATTTTTCATATAAAGCAATTCACTGCATGTTGTTCTACTGTATATGGTTGTGTGCGTGACCAATAACATTTTACACTGGGTTTTGTTTAAAACACGATTTTTAAACTTGCTGAAATCCATTCATTAAGATTGGACACAGTGGCTCTTCTTCATATGCCACGCAGAAAACACGATACTAACCGTAACACTGGCCATTGCTCCAGCCTCAAACATTGTTTCAAATGTCAAGAGAGGTTTACGGTGCTTTTGTTACACGAGATTGTGCTTTTCATAGCCGTCATATCGGTTTGTTGACTCCCAAACAGCTGGAATATGATATAAAAGAAAATGGCCCTGTACATGCAGTCAACTACTCATTTTGCTAAGCAGAGTCGAGAGATGCTAAGTAAAGTTATTTATATGGTACATGATGACGCAATATAAATGTGTTTGCTGTGCATGTAGCCTAAAAAGTGCACAGTAGTACGATGGCTAGGTAAATATAAAATGATATAGAGACTAGATAAGGAGATTTAGGATTATTTACTTGACAAGGTCAATTATGTTTAAGCAGGTATGAAATTCAAACGGAGAACAACACTATATGCGATGAAACAGGGCACTGGAAATATCACCAAAAAGCAGAGAAAATGTTTGCAGATTTGCTTGCCCTTGCATCTAATAGAAAAACCTACTTTTCCCTTGAGTGTCAACATGAACAATTTATATGAGATACAAGTGCATTATGTCTCTGTAAAGGAGACCTTCAAATATTTTTGTTGAAATGGCTGAATTTATCATAAGATTTAGTAAATAAATTAATAAATAAATAAAAGACAAAAAAAATGCATTGAGTGAGTTCCTGTAGCTTGTCCATTTACCAATATAGCCTAATCCCTTTATTTGATCCGATAGTGCAGTGAAAAGAGTAATATTATGATATACTGTTACAGTTTAAAATCACTGTATCTATTTGAATACGTTTTAAAATATAACTTATTCCTGTGATGTCAAAGCCGAATTTTCAGCAGACTTAACTCTAGTCTTCAGTGTCTAAAGTAAAATTCTTAAAAAAAATGAAATAAAAAAACAAAAAAAAAGTGATCACCATGCATTTTTGTAATGTGGAAAAAGTAGGTGTATTATTTTATTCTTCTCGGATTACATTTTAATTTTTTTCATATACACATATATATATTAAACCCCTTTCACACAGGGGTAAAGTGTTCCTGTAATTGTTCCCTGGTCGCTAGATTTGGCACTTTCACACTGCCAGTGATGACCCGGTATATGTGCGTGCTTTCACACACAACCCTTGAAGATCCCGTAACGACACGTGACATCAGCGCGTGACGTGTAATGTACGAGTCGACAACGCTAGGCACGTTATACTTTCACTGAAGCAAGCAAACGATCTTGGCGTCAGCGCGGAAAGTGAGGAACTAACTGATATCTGCTTCATTTCAGTTTGCACATATGTTTTCGTCGCGAATGTTGATCTTCCTTCAAAAAAGCCGGTAAAAGAGTCGCGCGATAACGCGCGTCATCACTTCGATATGGAATTAGATCTGGCTTTTGTTCACACAGCGCTCGTACCGGGTCGAACCCCGCAATGTTACTAGGTCCCCGATCCGGGTTCAATTCGGTAATCAATTCCAGGACGTGGTTGCTTTCACACAGAAGGCTACCCGGCAATGTTCCGGAAATATTGCGGGTCCGACGTGCAGTGTGAAAGGGGTTTAATTAAAATATATTTTAGTACTTTTTTAGCAACAATCTTTTTTTATTATTTTGTATGGAAGCTAATTAAAATACTTCTCTCAAAAATCTGAGGCTTTTGTACTTTAATGGACCTTGCTTCTGATATCAATTATGAGGAAAATTTATTTTACGGATATGATATCATCCTCACCTCTCTCAGAGCCTCTGCATAGGAACTCATGTCCGTAAGGATGACCAACACGTGCTTCTCACACTGATAAGCTAGATACTCCGCAGTGGTCAAAGCCAGACGTGGGGTGATGATGCGTTCAATGCTGTGCAGAACAATTCAAAAGAATAAAATAGTCAATGTTATACACAATATACAAATTGCATTACATAAGAAGTCATTAATAAATTCTCACGTAGGATCATTGGCCAGGTTCAAGAACAAGCACACGTTGTCCATAGAACCGTTCTCCTCAAAGTCGGACTTGAAGAAACGTGCAGTCTCCATGTTGACCTGGGATTCAAACAATCAAACAAACAAACAAACAAACATGTAAAAAGCCAAACAAATCCAGAGTAAGACCTTCACTTCCAGTTCCACCAGACTCTAAAGAACCAACAATGTCAGGTACTTTCTTGTTCATTATTCAACCAAAATCTCCACAATTCAGTTCAAAATGACCTCTTGAAGTACATTTCTTGCTTAAGGAAAATCCTTTGGCTTAGTATTTTGACCACCCGGCACATGAAATCAAGATCTAGAGTTACAGGGCGTCAAAAGCGAATGCATTAGTCTGCACCAGGAGCCCGTTGGCCACAGGACACAAGGCTGGGTCAGTGACATTTCAAGCACAGGTTAATGGAAGCCATTCACACATGAATACACAGGCGAACCTGAAACCGGACACAGGTAACACCCGTCTGAGAGGACAGACCGCAGCCACTCAGGTGACAATAACAAAGGTTTGGAGAGGAAGCTGACAGGTGAGGGCAGAAGGTTAAGGTGGTGTTGAAGAGCAGGATTAAGCCACCTATAAGGACCAACATTCACCCACTCACACAAAAGAGACACAATTTTACATTCTGTCCGCTAAGAGGATCATTTTACACATGCATCCTGAAAGTCATGAAAACAGTTGACCAATGCATAGACACCTAGATGTAAAACAGGATTTACTGTTGTAAAGAAAATGAACACGCAAGAAACCTCAAGTAAAACAAGCTTTGACCATGGTATAAAAATAAAATAAAAACATATACTTGGAAACTGGCACAGATTAAGAGACAGAAAACCACTTACCCCCATAGCAGCAAAGACAATAGCGAAGTTGTCTGCACTGTAGTCCATCACATCTTTCTGTTTCTGCACCAAACCAGCCTGACGACAGATCTGAGCAGCAATCTACCAGTCAAAAAGCACAGAACCAAAAAAAAAGTTAGAGTAGTACAATTTGATTAAAAAAAGTAAGGGGTCGGGTAAGTTTAAATGTTTTTGTAAAACGTTCCTTGCACTAATCATGGCTGCATTTATTTGATCAAGGACATAGTAAAAACAGCATGTTTGTAAAATGTATTTTACAATTAGTAAAATGTATAAAAAGTCATTTATTTCTGTGATGGCATTAGCCTTTACTCCAGTCTTCACTCTTCAGTGTCACATAATCTTTCAGAAATCATTCTAATAGGCTTATTTAGTGCTCCAGAAACATTTCTTATTTTTATCATGTTGAGTTCTTTGTGGAGTTCTCTGATCAGTTCTCAGATGAGTCCTTTGATGAATAGAAAATAGAAATGGTAAAGCAGCATTATTTGAAATGGAAATGTTTTCTAACATTATAAAATGTATTTACTGTCACCTATGATTTATTTAATTCATTCTTGTGACACAAAAGTATGAACTTATTTAAAAAATAATAATAATTCTGATGCCAAACTTGCGAACGGTGGTGTATAATACATTATTTGAATCTCAAATATTATTTTACTTGATAAGAAAAAAAAAAAAATCTGTTTAGCATATTGAACATAACACACTATAGGGGTAAAATGCCCATTTCTATTATGTACAATATGTGTGTGTGTGCGTGTGTTTGCAACAAAGAGATTAAGACCACAAGCATCAGGAATTTCACGCTTATCACTTAATATAATGGTCCTGGACGTCTAATCCAGCCTGACCCATGACTGAACTCTGACCCAGAACACCTGTTTCTCTGAGGGGATAAAGCCGGCTGTGACCCATGACTCCGGTTTAATGAAACGAGAAACTTTTATATCACAGTACAGCAGCTTCATTAGTGAGACACTGAAACCCACTTTACACTTGGGCTGTTGGAAGTTCACACCATTCAATCTTGGCCTTTGATCGTATATTTTCAGAACTGACAACCACTAGAGCTTTATGCTCTTTTCAAAGTCTATATACTGAAAACGGTAATTTTTTCCCTCAATTTAATCCAATTCATTAACTACTGTCCTGTTCTTCTTATTGCAATGACAGAATTCAGTACTCTCTCTTCCTTGATGATTCACTCCTTAAGACCTGGAACAGGTTTCTTCAGACATGGAAGAGATCTGAATGTACTGTACTTTTCACACTCGTAATTGTGTTAACTGTAACTCTTGAAGCGATTGTAATTCTGTTCCTTAACTCCAACATTCTAGCAGAACATTTTAACACTGTATTCTTCTCAATTAGCAGCGCAAAAGCAGAATTACTCTTGGTATTATGCATTATATATATATATAAATTTGTTTAGCAAAAAATTATTACTTTAAATGAAGATATGCTTTTTAGATGTAATGTATAATGCATGTACAATGTTTTTCTAAATATTTGGAAATGATTATGGATCATCTGTTCATAACTGAAATGTACATGTCTTTGAATGTTGGAGGCACTTGACTGAAGGTGGAAACTGTTTGCAAAGACTGCGCCAAAACTGAGGCTGAAACAATGGCAGTGAGGTTTAAAAATGATTTAACCTTGAATCACTAAGAACAACTTCACAAAACCTATTTAACACAAAATTAATTATAGTTATGAGAGTCAACCAGACTAGTAAACTAGCGACAAAAATGGTAGACATAATTGACCTTCCTACACTTCCTACAATTCAAGACAGCCTACTTATATCCTTAACAGCTCATGTCGTGGGCTATTACATTCATTTTCCAGCCTGAAGGCGGATAAGTTTGCAGCTGAGTCACTTACAGTCATAGCTGGAGGGAATAACCGACTATAATAGCCTATTTATGATCTCTGGGACAGAAATGACAAACGCAAACATCTTTATAATAATGAACAGAGTGGTGTTGTATACAACGAAAGTCCTTGTAATTTGACTTGAACATTATGTACCTACTTACGTGTGTATTCCTCTCCATAACTCATGCGATACAGAGTTGGTAGCAAAGAAATCATTTATGACCCCTGCTCTGTCCTTTTAAAGTTTGAGGAACCAATTTAGATTTCAAGAATCATTAATGGCTCTTAATATTATTAAGTTCAGCAAGGACAGCAAACTCATGTTGGAATGAAACAATCCAGCTGACCTAAAGCATGTACTGGATGTATTGATCAGTACTAAGTGGTTGGTTTTGTTTGCTTACTCTAGAGCTCTCGAAATCATAGCGTTTCCTCCCGCATTCACATGAGAGGAGAATGTGATGAAATGAACTCTGACCCACCTCACTGTTTCCACAGAAACACCACAGGGTGAAATCAATCACAGATCCCTCTCAAATTAACGTTAATCACACAGCCTTGTCTCACTTGCAAGCGTAATACAGAAAAAGGCACTGTGGCTGCCTCACTGCTGCACAATAAAGCACTACGTTTGATCAAAACACCTCAAATGAGGGAATTTAAATAAATCCCTCTAGGTTTTATTCAAATTATTTAAACACACTGGCAAGCAGCAGGGCCTGCATTGTATCATCTGTTCGTGAATTGGGTATAAAGACACATTTCTGCAGTGCACGTCAAAGACCGTTAAAATCGGACTAGTTGAATGCAAAAACAAGATGAATCGATTAACGTGACGTGACCATGCACTGAAACAAAAGTACAGGTAATGTGTGCTAGTGATGAAGTATAATAATTATCCAATACCATTCATCTCAAAATCAAGGCCAGATTTAATACCATGTAGTGTTCTTTTAATTTCTCTATAGATTATACTATAATATGAATTATTTACTGTGTGACGCTTCAGAAATCTTTCTAATATGCTGATTAGCGTTTAAGAATTTATTATTATTAGTAGTAGTAGTATCAATTTTAAAAACAGTTTTTGCTGCTTCCTATTTTTGTGGAATTTGTGATGCACTACCTTTCAAAAGTTTGAGGGTAAGCTTTAAAAATATACATTAATTAATTTATTAAATGTAAAAAGATTTCTATTTAAAATGAACACTGTTTATTTTATTAATCAAAGCATTTAAAAAAAAAAAAAAAAAAAAAAAAAAAAAAATCAAAACAGGAATTACCTGCCACTTTTTTTATATCAGCCAAACAAAATTTCATATTGGATGCCAACCTGCAGAGCAAAAATTAATGCTGTATAATGCACTGGCTGTGCTGTTACAAACACACCTCATTATGTGGTAGCCCCGCAGCGCTAAAGATGGGGATCTTCTGTCCACGGGCGATGCTGTTCATGGCATCAATAGCGGAGATGCCAGTCTGGATCATTTCCTCGGGGTAGATACGACACTGAGGGTTGATGGGCTGACCTAAGAAGAGTCAAAAAGAGTACAGTGATCTCACCTGAGCGGGAAAAAAATCCGGTACAAAGTACAACTTCTATTTCTAAAGAAGGAAAAGAGGGCTGCTGAAAAAAAAAAAAGAATTCTTTAGGCTAAACTATCCACAATGGCCATGACAAATGAAAAATGTTTTCTCGTTAAAGCATTTCAAAGTGCTACACACCATTTGGAGTGGTGTGACCTTGAGGCCTGATCAACCTTTTATTACACCCCCTCTCATCCATTCAGCTCATTCAGACGTTGCCCTGAATCGCCATTGTATACCTTTGATAGCTGAAAAGGTCACCTTTGCCATTTCAGTTTAGCAGAGATCAGGGTCATGAGGTCAGTAAATGGCTTAAAAAGCACAGAAAAATCTCAAAACATTCAAATATCAACAAGGAGGAATTTGAAGCATTTATGAACATATTCTGGCACGCTGGCCTCTCAGTAAGCTGCAGACTAACTGAGTGCACATCGCACAAACAAAGACAAAGAACATTTAACATGGCTGGTGGCAGCCTAAACTTTAAAAATCTAAAATCAGCTAAAAAATGTTAGCATTTTTATTTAAAACAGACCAAGAGTAAAAAATAAAAAATAAAAAGAAATCACAGAATTGTTCAATCATTTATGTCCCTCTCAAGAAGACACGTGTTCCTGCAAAAGTTACATAAAGTAAAAAATAAATAAATAAATAAATCTCTTACCCATGATGTCCAAATAGTCCTCAGCCAGAACAGTAGGACCCCGGTCAATGGGTTTACCTGACCCGTTGAAAACTCGTCCTGAAATAAAATGACACGTTTTTCATGACATCCATATTGGTTATGTAGAAAACACTTTGAGACTATCAATACATGAATAGCATTAGTTAAATGCTTACCAAGCATGTCCTCAGACACAGGTGTGCGCAGGATGTCACCAGTGAATTCACATGCGGTCTTCTTAGCATCGATACCTGAGGTGCCTTCAAACACCTGATGGGCACAAAATAAAAATAAAAAAAATATTTTTCAGTTATGACCTGATCTTGGCCTTAGAAACAGCAGATATTCATATCTAACAAATCTTTACAGAGAACAGTTATATTTGGCCAAACATCTGAAAATGCTTCTGAATGAAAACGTGCCTGAACGACAGCCTTGGTGCCAATGACCTCCAGAACCTGCCCACTCCTCTTGGTCCCATCGGGTAGGGTAAGGTGCACGATCTCTGCATAACGTGGAAACTAGAGGAATGGGATAAAATCAGAAATTAGGATGAGGATCAATATACAACACCATTCTAAAGTCGATTCATTATGCCGGGTAATTTTGTCAATTTAACTTAACAGTTTAAAGTTAATTCAGCTGTACCGTAACAAAGAAGTGACATAAAAAAAAAACATATATTTTTACATTTTAATAAAATTTCACAACATAAGCAGTTCTGATCAAATAAAAGCATCTTTCACATTTTGTTTTTAAATACAACATTTTTAACTGTATGTTATTGCTTAAACATAAAAGACCCTTAAAAAAAAAAAAAAAAAAAAATGATATATATATATATATATATATATATATATATATATATATATATATATATAATAGAAAATCTAATGTTCAGAAGTTTAACTATAAAATGATTTAAATTTCATATGTTAAAAAAAAAAAAAAAAATCAAGTTTACAACTCGCATATTTTGAAATGCTTTAGTTTTTGTAAACACTGAAAAGTACTCACTTTGACATTGTCCAAAATAACCAGTGGCCCATTTACACCAGAAACAGTAGAGTAGGCTGAAGATGACAAAAACAACACAATATGTAAAAAACTTATACAACAAACATTTATTTTTCTGACTTTTTACTGTCTGCAAAAGGAAGCCATATAATATCTGAAAATTAATATTCACATTTACACCTTCAGTTTGCATTTTTATTTGACCATTTGAAACACCCCTGAATAGCAAACATGCAATTACTAAACAGACATATGGGGAACTTTTATTGATTCTACGTTGCTGCATGTCTTTTTGACAGGCGTGAGTCCAGGCACGCGCACACACACGCACATAGACACACAAATGCATATACCAACTGTAAGCAATAGCTATTACCAAAAAAAGTGCATGAAATTTGCTACAAAAGCCCACAATCACATGGAAATGAGGACTCTTTCTCTTGACACCTGTGCATCTAATTGTACACAGTGACCTTTACTGGAGCATTCTAAATGGCTTTCATAAATTTCCATGTCCAAATGTCAGGACTAGAAGAATACTGTTAGCACATTCAAGGTGGCTTTTTCAGCAGATGTCAAGATGGGGGACGACATCTTACACCCTTCCATGAGGGACAATTACGTGGCTCAGACTATGGTAATTTATGATGGTTCCAGCTGCCCAAAAAGTCTCATATAGTCTATATAAACTATTACATTCATTTAACAGGCCAGGGAGAGTGGGGCACAGATGTCACTTTGAAAGGACAGTCCATCCAGAAGTCATCATTCATTTATTCACCTTCATGTCGTTTCAAACCTGCATGACTTTCTTTCTTCTGTTGAACATTAAAGAAGATATTCTGAAGAGTGATGGCAACTAAACAGTTTTGGTTCACATTGACCTACACTGAATGGACAGTGGGAACTGAAACTGTTTGATTACAAGACATTCTTCAAAATATCTTCTTTTGTATTCAGCAGAAGAAAGGAATACATATACATTTGGAATAACATGAGGCTGAGTAAATGATGAGAAGTTTCATTTTGGAGTGGACTATCTCTTTAAGATGACACTTTTTTCCCCACATCATAACTGAGGCTCATGTGATTCCTGAATCACTCCTTAAACAATGACTCAGAAAGCCAGCATAGTATGCCCAAAATATAACAGAAATATTAGACTTGAGAGAGAGAAATTGCTAATCGTCATAGCTGTGGTGTTCATCTGAGTGAGGAAGGTTCAAGTCTTACCTGCAACCTGTCACATTACCTTAATTTCTGTCCAATCTTTCAATTAATTAACTAATTACGCAGGAGCAAGAAAAAAAAATAAAAATAAAAAATAAATAAATAAATATATATATATATATATTTTTTTTTAATTTCCTTAATATAATAAGTGCTTTTTAAAGGAACACGCATTTTTATAAAAAGAAACCAAGTGTTTTTGGTAATTTGGTCTTTATTTCCAGTCTTCAGTGTGACATGATCCTTCAGAAACCTTCCTAAAAACCAGAGCTTTGGTGCTCATAGATGACAAAGGTTCGAATCTGACCTGCAACATGTCACAATGCCTTCTTTTCCATCCAATCTAATCATGCAGAAGCAAAAATAAAACTAGATTTTCTCATTTCCTCAATTTAATAAGTGCTATTTAAATGAACTCTTAAGTTTATTTATGGAAAGCCAGACAGTGTTTGTGGTCCAGGCTGCAGGTGCATGCTCAGGGTGGGCTCTCATTAGCAGCAGAGGGTGTGATCTAGTTTTGGCCTTTTACTTTGCATGGGAAAACATTAGCCGTCCTGTCACAGGAGCCAATTTGGTGTATGTCCTTTCACTTTGTTTCAGCGTGTGTGTATACGTGTGTGAAAGAGAGAGATTGTGCACGCTAGATGGAGAAGAGTCCGCTTTGTCTGCTCTGGGTCGTCCATCTCGCCTCAGTGTGTCGGTTTTGTGTGCACCGCAAGACTGCAGTCTAATATCAAAGGCAGTAGGAAATGAGAATGGACTGTCTCTAACGCCCAACACAGCAGCCCCACAGGGAGCAGACACTATGCCACTAATTAGGCTTCAGACAGCACAATCATTTGTCAGTGCACTATTGCCGTTTCCCACACACACACCTGCACATCATGACTTTCCTTACTGGCTGAGGAGAAAAGGAAGGGTGAAAAAGAGAAACATGGTTCTATCCTTAAGTTTTTTCCCCCTTGCAATTAGTATAAAATATAAAAAATATATGTAAAAAATATATAAAATTTTACCATTTTAGATACATTTTACCATGTAAAAAATATATGGCTTTATGTTTTTGTTGTGATACATGCAAGAGTTAAATATACACACGCACTATGATCAGACATTTGTTTGTTTTTAATACTTTTGAAAGAAGTCTCTTATGATAACCCATGTAGCATTGTTTTGACCTCAAATACAATTAAAACTTTGGTCCCACGTTATACTACTACGTACGTACATTAAAAATAAGTACAATGTACGTATTGTGTTCATATTGTATTGAAAACACTTTTACTGCTATTGGAGACAAATTTGGTGGTATGAGTTAAGGTGTTACGGGTGGGTCAGTGTAATTATAAATGTAATTACAGAAATTAATTACATGCAGGTAACATGCAATTACATGCATTTTTAAAATATAAGTACAATGTAAAAACATATGTACACAATAAGTGCATCGTACCAAATGATTAATTTAAATGCAAGTACACAGTAGTTAAGGCCACTTAATATTCAGTGTCACATGATCCTTCCAAAATCATTCTAAAATGCTGATTTGCTGTTCAAGTAACATTTCAATTTCAATTACTTGATATTTTTATGAAAAGCGTGATACTTTGTTTTAGGATTTTTCGATAAACAGAAGGACTTTATTAAAAATATATATATTTTGTAACAAATGTCTTTACTGCAACCTTTAATTAATTTAATTCTCTGTTCCTGAATAAATAATAAAAAAAAAAAAAACTTTTAAAATGTAGTTTATGCATTGAAAAAATATGGAAATACATAATAAAACTTGTGGAAACATTATTTTTTGTACATATTTTATTTTGGTCAGATGATTATCAATAGAATTTAAATAAAATTGTTATCATATTGAAATTCAACTATTTTCATTTAAGTATTGTCACAAAATTCCATTTTACCATGAATACTATAGACTGCTGATATTACAGCAAAATTATATGCTGTCTTCCAATATGTCTAATACAATAAGAAATCC
This sequence comes from Carassius auratus, assembly GCF_003368295.1. Lineage (NCBI taxonomy): Eukaryota > Metazoa > Chordata > Actinopteri > Cypriniformes > Cyprinidae > Carassius > Carassius auratus. Next base: position 1,197,036 of record NW_020528076.1, read on the forward strand.
CACAAAAAAGATGAGCAGGTGAAAGACTTCAGCTCCCATTATGATGATTCCCTGAGCAACACGTCATCCCTATATAAATGAGTCTCATAATTGTCGTTATTACAGTGAAAAAAAACCAGTAGTCAAATCACCCCAACACTGAATATTCGCTCTCTCAAAACACACAAAAACAAATGCGTTCCACAAATTCGCAAAACTCCCTAAAATGCATGCTTCCTGCAAATTCCATCATTTTTCAAGACATTATGGCTTTTCCTTCCCTCCGTCCTTTTTTGCCCAGACAAATTGCAGTATGTGCTTCACCGGGAGGTGCTTATAAAATGGATTTAATAGCTACACTTACCCTACAAATTGCCCATATGTTTCAAAGGAGATACATATGTCTATTTACTGAGAGGTGATCATAATTATGAGGCTGGAAAATTGCAGCTATATAATTGTACATCAACCCCTTAAAAGTCTCTCGAACACAACACAAACTGCTAATGGAAACAGTGAGAAGCTGAAATCTTTACTCAAACAGCTTCTGACATGCTCCGATATTGTGCACAACATTAGACGAACGCTAAATGAAGGCACGCAGGTGCTAATTTGCTCTGCCAAAACAGGACGCAGCTTGTTTTTTGGTCAAATAATGGAAGCAAAAATAAACATGCACCTAAATATGCTGGAATAAATGAACAAAACTGTGTACAGTGTACGAAAAATCTGATCATAAGCAAAACAAAAACAATAAAAAAAAAAAATGGGAATGACAAAACGACCCTGGCGAACCATGAGCCAATCGCCTTCCAGCTCTGTGGTGAAGATGGCGGCCCACTTCAACTCCACACACAGAGGACTCAGTGCCTCATAAGAGGCCTTGTAAAATAAAGATTAAAAATGGCTATACATTCACATGGTGTGAAGTAGCAACATTTCCCATTAGGCTTGAAAAACTTTCCCCACCCCTCCCAGGACACTTGAGTTTGAGTGTGTCGGTCCGAGGGCTAGGCATGCAACACCAGAGCGGGTCAACATGAGGCCTATGGAGCTGCCTGGCCCTTTTGTGTGCCGAGATGTTAATTGGTTCTAATCCGACAGTAGAAGCTGTTTTGGTAGCCTGACCCCGCGCCCTGAAGGACACCTTGGTGTGAAATACTAAAGGGCCCATTCAAGTGGTGCTGAAAGGAGGCATGGAGCATTCCAACACATTTCCATCTCTGCTGTGAAAGAGAAGCACTGACGGCGAGGGGTAGGGGGTACGGTGGTACAGGCGTTTTTTGGGGGCTGGTAGCATTGCACTGAAACTGAATTAACGATACAAAAGCACAGGCAAAGGTGGCAGGCTTGTCTCATTCATGCACATCCTCCTGTGCTTCTTTTTCTTTTTTTTGCTGAGCATTCCCCACAGTGGTTTCCCATAAGACGTAATAAAAGAGAGCGCTAATTGCCCCATGTTTGGGATCAGATAGACACAAATGCAACCGTCATTAAACAGACAAACAAGGCTCACACAATTCCGCCATGAAGACACCCGCTAAACTTAACCAATAAGAGAAACATATCACTTGATAATGAATTCTGAGGCATTGTGTGTTATAGCTGCACAAGTGTTAGAGGGGACAAATGTCCGTATCCTTCCATGGACAATCTATGAAAGCATAAGGAACAGTCAGGGTTTAAATTGAAGACTGGGATTTAAATGTACAACTATTTTTCCCCTAAGAAATTCTAAGGAAAAATTTGTTCTGAAGACACCAAAGTGGATTTTGCATCAAAATCGAATTATCGAACCTGTTGGCAATGGCTTCATAACTCAGATTCATAATTTGGAGACTTGATAGGACATCTACATTCTGACTGAGAGAATAATGAACAGACTATTTAAGCTGTATAGATGAAAAAATGTTCAATGACAAACTTAACTGAACCACCTGCTAAAACACTACAAAACTATGCAGTTATTCTGCAAGTATGGACAATGTTCAACTGACCGGTCGTCGCAAACATAAATGTCACAAAACGTATAACTGTGCTTTTGATTAAATGCACGTTAGCGCATTTCTGTGAAAAATAAATAAATAAATAAATCTATATTTTTGTGACAATAATTGGGGCCGCAGCCCTATAAATACCTATAATAGCTGCCGGATTCTGAACTCAGTGTTACATCTATTCAGAAATACGATGAACACTGAACAAATGTTAAAATTGGGGGGACACAATAAAATCCTTTTAGGAAAAAAGTGAGAAACGCTGGATGACCGATAGATAGATGTATGAAAGAATCAGCGCTCACAGGGGACCTTGATGGTATTCTCTTGGACTTCAATGCTAACAGAGGGAATCCAATTACGGCACTGACAGCACAATGTGCTTCACACTCAGAAGGGCAGGTTTTGAATTTAGTGCACTACGTATCAAAATAAACGGAGCAAAATTTGTATTGAAAGATGATCATTTTGCATGCATAAAATATGGATGACAAACTGGAGATGGCCTTCATGATTTCACACACTAACATATTAATATAGCCTCCTTGAATAACTAAAAAGTGCTAGCTAATTAAATTTGAACAATTCCCCAGCAAAGAGTTTTACTGTATGATTATGAACTGAAAAGTCACTGGCCAGAAAATAGTCAACGTGATAATTAATTACACATTTTGAATAAAAAAAGTATCAAATAAATGTTAAATTATAAAATAAACAAGTTTTCTGTTATTGAAAATAATGTAATGCCCTTTTCAAGAGACATTTCAGAGATACATTGAGTCTGAAGCTACGTTTGGAATAACGCAACATTAGGATTAAATGAGAAAATAAATTAACTTGACATATCAAAACTACTAAAGCTACCACCCGCTAAAAGTCCTCTAAAAAATAAACAAAAGCAAGACCTGCATGCAACACACAGATAGTCTGATAAAGACGGACACGTACATACACGCACAATTATGGCTGTTCATCTGTCCTAACAAAGACCTCCACAGTGATGACACCCCATCAAACAGGAATGCTTTTAACCCCACAGGTAGAGGCAGAGGCTGTAACGGAGGACTCCCCACTTGCATGCACTGATTGGGTCGTGTGTAATCAGACGACTGTATGTGTGTGTGCCTGTATGAGGGGGGAACGGTGGGAAGAGCTGTAATCTGTGTGTGTGTCCTGGCGGGATGCAGACTGAAGGGGTGCAGCTAAACTGAGACAGCTGGTTAACCCTGCTGCCTCTCGAGGAGAGGTGGCAAAGTGGTGCAGTTACAATAGATCGAAACAGCCGTAATGTCACTGCAACAGTTTGAGAGTGATTTGCAGGGATAGGCGGGTTTTCACCCATACGCTGCCTAGCAACAGACCTATAACAAAAGTCCAAAGCGGGCCCCCTATGACAAGGGAAGTTTAGGATGTTTGTCATATTTCATATTCAACTCCACGGGAATGGAGTACTCTTTGATGACTGAATTAACCAAGTATTTCAAATCTAACTTTCTTGTCTCAAAATCTTGATTTCTGAAAAAATAGTTAAAGACATGAGTTAATTGCATATTTAACACCTTTAATTCTTCCATTATTTCTGTACATGTAAACTGTAAAAAAAAAAAAAAAAAAAAAACTGATTTTTTTTTTTTAAATACATAAGACAATGAAGGGCAATTCATAGACAATCATCAGGCGTTTTAAGATGGACAGACTAAAGACTATAAATTATTATCCTCTATACAGACTTAATCTTATATTTTAAACCACAAACTAAAATATAAATATCATATAAAACATAATTATGAATGAATAAATAATATATAAATTATTAGAATTAAAAATATAATGTAACGTGTTATGTAATTAGGTTAGATTTAGATCATATTTATAAATAAATAAATGAAACATTTTATTATAAAATATAAATTAATTGTATAACACACATACTATGTAACTATGTAACATTTTGCATGTTCTGTAATGTGCTTGTCAGGTTTTTTCCTGCATCATCCTCCATCAATCTGTTTTTGTTTTTTTTGCATGATTTCTGTAAATTGTGCTGAAATCGTATGTAAATCTTATGTAAAAAAAGAATTAAAACTTTTAATCAAAATTGCATCCATTTATTCAAAGCTTACTAAAAACACACAATTTTTTTTTTACTTTAAACATACAATATGCTTTTTAAACATAACCATAGATCAAAAAGGACGAAAAGCAGTGCGTCTTATGTGATGCGCATAATGGGATAAAAAGGCTTTTTTCCCCTTTTAAATCTAAGTAGTCTATAATTGTATATACTTGGATACTATTTTTGAAAGTCGACTATTCTATACTCATCTTTCATTTACTTTTCTTTGATGACAATATGAAGTCGAACGCCCACCGGGGGCTTTCTTTTTCACTGTCACGACAATTGATTAATTACAGGACGACAAAAGGTTTAGCAACAGGAAACAGTGGATACAATAAAGGAGGGCTGAGACATCTGAAAGATTTGTTTATAACCATGTCATTACGGGTAATTGTTTCTTCACAGAAATACCATTACCATGCTGAATGTCTTTTCAGCACATTTAAACGTCTATTCAGCATTAAAACAAAGCGAACAGACAGTCTGGGTTAATTGCTTTTGTTGCAAATGACGTGATTAAGACAAAAAAGGCCTCTGCTTCCACAAAAAAGATGAACGCACTGTACGTTTACTTTGTTTGTTTGTTTCAACAGGCATCTTTGAAATTTGACCGGGCACAAGCATGCTAACAAATTACTTAAACACACCAGCCGATGAAAAAAAGTTATGTGGGGGGAAAAAAATGTGATTAAATTGCAAATATTTGTATAAATATACTCTAAACCTGCATTCTCTACATACCAAACATTTCGTAACAAAATGCAAAAATACCTTCCTGCTGCTGCGTCCTTTCAATGGCCTCAATATTATTGTCTTGTTTTTACATTTTGAAAAAAAAAAAAAAAGTTTTAAACTTGAAGGTCCGTTCAGGGTTTTTCAGCCTTTTTTTAAAGGACAAAGCAGGACCAATCAGACCTGCACTCACGGACACGGCCTCTCGACTGTGATGGCATATCAGGCACTGCAGGGACTCATGGGTACAGATCTGTGTGTTTGCCTTCCCATCAGTCTTCATTGCCTTCAATCACAGCCCACTATCAGCATGCACTCTGCAACTGATGAGGCACAAAATGGTGCTGCTATCTGGCATGCCTACATTAGAGAGGCTTTTTTTACAGTATCCTGAGAGGCGTTTCAGATCGGGGGTCTTTACGCATGCAGCTTCTTTGGCTTTCAGAAGGGAAGGCTTCAATTCTTCCATTAAGTAATTTATTTTCTTCCTGGTTTGCTAAGAGGCTTTTAGCCTGAGCTTTCCTTTGACACTCTTTAAAATAAAAATAGAGAGAGAAACATGCTATCTGTGCTCCGCAGTATGTTTTGAGGTCTAAATTAATGAGATTTACAGTGAATGACATCAATAATACACATTAAAGGGGAAAAATGAGAGAAAGATGCCAGACGAGTTGTAATTTTAGCAAGGTTCTCCATTAAAGGGGTAAACAAAATTAACTACTCAAGTGCTGAAACATCGTACACAAGAGTCAAATTCTGTTATCGAAGAGAGATGCCAGTGACTATGTGGCATCATCTGATGTTTCAGCAGGCTGAATGCAGGATATTGAGAGGTTTCAAGAAAAATGGAGAGAATAAAATATAGGTTATTAGGAAAAAAAACTACAGCTAGACCTACAATAAAAGATAAAATGGAAAAAAGCAATCATTGATCATACCGGTACATCTCCTATGAGTGTTTGTCTCATAGGATCCTACGTCCCCCATAAATAAAATATACACTTCCTTTAACCTCAACGCAGAAAAATCTCAATCTCTACCTCCAAACTCAAAACCAGCATACTAACATTTATTAGTTTTTTTTTTCTTCTGAAAGAAATTAATGTTAATTCAGCAAGGATGTATTAAATTATTAGAATGATCAGTTATATAACTTGTTGTAAATGTTACTTGAGCACCAAATCAGCATAGAATAATGTCTGAAGGGTCATGGGTCACAAAGAATGGATATATGGCTGTTGAAAATATATTACATACATTAAATATATTGAAATAGAAAACCGTTTAAATTGTACACTTCCAGTATTACTTTTTTTTTTTAACCTTGTTTTGATCAAATAGTTGCAACCTTAGTGAGCATAAGAGACTTCTTTAAAAGAAAACTTTACTAACACAAAACCTTTGAACAGCGGTGTAAAACAACTAAAAAGAATTAAGAAAAATACACAATTTTGCAAAAATTGAGTCATACGCACTAAACAGTGTACTTAAGGTCTACTTCCTCCATTTCGGTAACCATTGCATCAATCAGTTTTTTCCCTTGTTATAGCTAGTGCCAGGTTCAAATCTGACCATATATTGCACTGCATTACAGACCTCAAAAATAATATTAGATTTCAGATTAGCAACCTATATGACACGCAACTCCTAAACATTGACAAAGTACACTTTAAGCATACACACACTTACAATATACAGCACAGGGGCCCCTACAGAAAAACTGATGACTCGTCCTGTACACCACTTTGTCCAATCAAATGCTCCAGAATGACCCCCCCAAATAAGACATGATGGACAAGGATGAAAAGCACTCTTCAGTAGCCCATATTTCTGATAAGACTAAAACAGCACGAGCAGATTAAAAGATGGAGCAGAACCAGTGATCACACAGTAAAATTAGAGCCTGGCAAACCAATACTCTCATGTATATTTGTTAATTAACTTCCTGACAGAATCATTATGATAAACACTATTTTGCAACCTGGTAGTTAAAATATTCTAACATTATTCCAGAGGAAAATATGCAGAACAGTAAACTCCTTTGCGGCATTTGAAAGATTATGAATAAACATTAAAAATGACTACACCTCTGCAACAAGGGCTTTCAATCAGCCTTATTAAAAGAAACAGATGTAACTTTTTCTGTTACAAAAAAGTCACATGATTTGAGGGGAGCTGAAGGTTCCTCATTGCACATTATTCAGCAGCGCGGATGGGTGTCACGTGATAATGTCACATGAGAGGGATCATCACTCCATCTCTCTGTGTGCATTAGCTATTGCGTGAGAATCGAAAACAAAATCATAAAAACATCCATTACGATTACCAAATACACACCTTAACTGCATATACAAAATACATAGACCACATTATCAGTATTTAACTTATGAAGCTAAATAAACCATTCACAGATGGAGCCTTCAAAAACTCATGTACCACAGTCAAATACCAACCTATATAAATATATACCAACAACAAATATAGGATGTATTGTAGTTTTTCGATTTCAGGTCTCAGATTAAGCGATCTGCCTATAAATAATGAGATTTAATCCTGCTTGGCTAGCTAGCATGTTTACACTTGCTTAGACCTTCAAAGACACCAAAGGTTATTCCATTTTTTTAATTAAAATTAGCTTAAATACAACAATAATTTTGTTTATTTACACAATTACCGGTCAAGAAATATATATATATCTTTTTAGGCAAAGGTGCTGATCGATTAACGTTACTATAAACAGCTCAAGCTAGTGTTAGCATGACAGCTGTGCTACTTTGACTCCGATATGACACAACACTAGCAATAGATAAGCTCTATCCTGCTGGTGGTTAACCCCGATCAAATGCAAAATGCATATTAAAGAGCAATAAAGAGAATAAAACTAGAGAAACGCCAGATGTGTTGTTGCTATTAGCTGTATGAATGAAAAGTGAACGCCACTCACTCAGTCTGGGCTGGGAGATGTAGTTCCTGACCACGGCTTGAGCGTGCTGCCGCGCCGCTGCTTCAGGGCCGTTCAGATCCACGGGACGATTCGCTACTAATGTAGACATTGTTATTATTTTGCTTAATTAAATCAAACAGTCTAAGTGTAAACTGATCTGCGCTGAGTGCGTATGAACAGGCCAAGTCATATGACAACCGTGGTCAGGAAGTAGAACTCGTGCACGCTCACGTAAATACCGTGCGCGTCTCGCCCCTGACCCTCTTGTACAAGCGCGTTCGTGAGTAACTGTGTATTGTGTTATTGTATTAAAAGGAAAAAATCACAGTTTCCAATAATTTACACTTTGGGGCCCCATTTTATTATTGTTGTTTTTATTATTTCTTAAACATAAATTCTACGTTGTAACATGAAAGTAGCCAGTTATTAGATTTTGAGATGTTTAAGTTGTAAGAATTTAATAATTCTAGATTTCTGCCTGTTCCACCTATTGACTTCCTTATTCACACACACACACACACGCGCGCGCGCACACACACACACACGCACCAGCGCGCAAACACACACACACACACACACACAAACACACACACACACACACACACACACACACACACACTCACAACCATATAAGCATTTTATCACAGTGGACTTGTTGACACTGAGGAAAAATACTTTTTAATGCCAAGATATCTCTTTATTATTATCTAAAAAATAAAAAAAGTGAAATCAAAATAAATAATTTAATTGGTATTCAATCATCACTGGTACAGTCACTTGGTTTTAGAATTCACATTAATAGTTAACCACAGACTCAATGCTATAATTGTTAACAAACGTGCATTTAAATACTGACGAATACACTGTGTAGGAATATTTTTATTTTATGTTTAAAACATGTAATACATTTGCACTAATTTGTAAAAAAGAAATCCCTTTGACATTAATAAATATTATTCTGTTGATCAGTGTCAAAAAAGTCAAATTAAATCCTCTTCAGTGTTGTAAAACAATAAAACTTACATGTGGTGAATATTTTTTATAGGCAGGCACTGTAAGTGAATAAGAGAATAAATGAATCGGGAGGCAACTTATTTTACTGAGGTGAGGGCCCTGCTTATGAAATAGCAGCACAGTGTTAATTAAGGCTTGAGCATTGAAAAGCAGTGCATACAATACAGTTTTTAAAAGGTTCTTACTTTTTATGTTAAATTGATTTGAAAGGTTCTTTATTATTAAAATATTCAGAGATTCGTCCATTTACATATGTTTTTTATAAGAGACTCAGGCTTGTATAATCTTTGCACAAATGTCTTTTGATTCATGGCATGCTTTAATGAAAAATACATCTTAACATTTTATACATTGAGCACACACATAAAACATGGTACTTTGTTGTTGAGGGAACACAAATGGCAACTTCTTGCCAAAGACAATAGAATTTCACAAGTACAAATTATCAAGATGATCAAAACATACCTATGATAAGATGAGATTTTTAAGTGATGCATAATACATTATTTTTTAAAATGGTTTAATTTCCAAATTCCTAGTGATGAGTTATGCTATATAATCTTAAGAGAATAAACTAATTCACCGTGACCATGGAAACACAAATGGCAGCAAAAGAGCTCACCCATTTTAACTTTTTATTTTGCTTTATTTTTAATGTGATTCATCTCAGAGTTGGCTGATATCGAGAAACAAATAACAAGTAAACGGTCACTATATTTTTTTGTGGAGAAGTCACTAATACTACAGAATCACACAGATTATTCATAAAATATCTGTCTATAGTGTGACTCACAGGTGCATGGCCTCGGTGGAAAACAGCATGTGCCATTATGAAGCTTTTGTCAAACTCAATCATCTTAAGCTTATGCAGTGTTTTTTTATTTTTTTATTTTACTATTTCTGGCTAGTGAAACCAATGGCCATTCAGTCATGATAATATGATATCAACTTTCCAGTTATTTGACCTGATGTACACAAATACAAAGCCTTTGCAAACAAGTATATTTTGAGAAACCTTTTATGCAACATCCTTAAGGCTTTATGATAAAGCTTTATATATATATAAACCCAAAGTACTCAAAGTGAAAGACTGGTAAGAAGAATAAAGCCTTTATCCTTCCTCTACTCTTTCACTTTGAGAACATTGGATCACATGGGCTGCGCTAACAATTCTATATGAAACCTCACTCACACCTGGAATCAATCATCTAATTATATAAAAGCTTACCTGGAGGAGTGGATCAAGGTTATAAGTTCCTCCCAATGGTAGATTTACCTTTAGGAATTTCACATTTATATCTTTCAGAGCATAACTCACGAAGAATGGGTTTTCTCTGTAGTGTCAGTTTCAGGGACATAGAGACATCCATCTGCCAATGCTTTCTGTTACTCTCTGTCTCTCCATTAAGGCTTCACATTTTTTAACTACTTGAAAGTGCTTCAGATAGAATACCACCTAAAAGCAATGAAATACCTTAATGAGGTGACTTTTTCTGCAGTATATGGCAGGAAAGCTAAAACCTGTCCAGCTCGCAGGCTTTAAAAGCTTACTTTTTTTTTTCTTATCAACCAACAATCCAGGTGCAGGTTAGGAGAGAGTTATGGCCACTGTATCAATAGATAAATGTAGTTAGAAAGTTTTTCTCATCCTAAAAGCTCAAAGCTTTTTCTGTAAAGCAATATTTTGTGTTTATCTGAAATACATATTTTTTATTTTTTTATATTTTGTGTGTGTGTGTGTTGATGAAACTTTTTTCTTTCATTCAAAATATGACCAGAAATGTGTATTAAAATTTTATTTTGCTTTTTTTTTCATGAGAATGAAATAAAGTTTTCTTTTTGTAGAATTAATTTGCATCTGTGGAACTTTCCATTTAATTATCGCAGCTACACAAGCTGTTTGAACAGACTCTTCACACACTTATCTGTGATTTTCATTCTCCCACTGGATTCATCTCTCTCTTCATGCAGCAGGTACAATAGGTCCAAAACTCATATCTGCCCTAACTCTCTCTCTCTCTTTCTCTCTTAAACACACACTTACAAGCACACCCATACTGTATGCATACGAGTTTACACACATACACATACTCCAATGTGAAACATGTTGGCAGGGAAAAGCACTACAGTTTGGAGTGGGTGGGTGTTGCAGTGATGATGCTGCCGTTTGTGAAGTCTCTTGAGATTCAATCCAAATGTTTCAGACAGAATGCAAAAAATAGCAAATTAATGCCCCTGAAGAGTACCCACCCACAGTAGTCATGTCCTCGCTTAAAATACAGAAACCGTCCAAACATAAAAAAAAAAAAATCTTGGAAATTGAATCGAAACGCAGGGCTGAAACTCTGACGCTGAGGGAAACAAATCCTCTGCTAGTAGAGAATTGTGCTTTTGTTAAAATTCTAGTGATTTTTAATTGCATAAAATATTACACAACAATGTGAAAACATTATGAAATGGGCTATTTTGGTGTAGTGCAACTCACACGGATCAACCAAACTGATGTGGCTCTCCAACGCCTCAATGAGATGTTTGTTGCTTCTAATGTGGCGATTAATGGTGTTTACACCACCTGCTAAATTGCTGTTTGAAACCTGTGTGATTGATAACAACATTGTTATGAATGTAGACATTGATATTGGCATATCACTGGCATCGCTGATTATTGTTTCAAGACATCTGCTGTGGTATATATGTAATATGCCACCTGGCCAGCAGATATCTTTTTCTTTTCATAAACAGCCATATGTATCTCTATACTGTAGGTAAATACTGTAAATCAGCTCAGAGTCATTTAACTCTTATCAGCCTTTATGTAACGTCTTCGATCAAACCTTCCGAGAAAAAACAAACAAAAAAAAAAAAAAAAAAAAAAACTACAAAGCTGTCACTGGGATGGTACCTTAAGATACTTTTTTTGATGCCTAAATGGAACAAATTAGAACATTTAGTAGGCCTACTTTAAAAGTATATTTTATTACTTTTTTTTGAAAGTGTAGAGCCCCAGTGGCAGTTTACTTAAATTATTTGTCATTTATTGCATTATTTCTCGACCACATTATATGAAATTGGGTATGTTTACATGAGAATGAACCCAATCTGATTTCAGATTCAGAATAAATGTAAAATGAACCCTAAATTCTGCAATACAGTTTACATACAGTATTTGTTTACATCTGCATTACATGTACTCAATTCAAATCAAATCAAAACAACATCTAAATGTCGTTTTTGATTTGACGAAATCTAAAAAGAAAGACATATATGTCCAAAAAAAATTGTAAGAAAATATTTAGTAAATGTTCGATCGCATCCACTGACCAGTTAATAAGACATGTAAATAAACATATGCATGTTCGTATGAGGTAAAATGTATTTAAACATACATCATGGCACATGGTATTTTTTAATCCATTTGAAAAAAAAATTTATATAAGTATTCAAATGTTTATTCCCCCAACCCCCCCCAACCCCCCCCCCCCCCCCCCCCGTTGATTGGATTATTTCTAAGCCTTTCAGTCTAATGTAAATTTCATTGTCCAGTTCAAATATAAAGTGATTATTTGGGTTCTTGTAAATGTAGCTGTTGTTGCCTTTTGTATTTTTTTAATTTAATTTCAGATGGCATAGGGTATCTTGAAATTGGGCCCTGGTGAGTCCATGTGCCAAAGCTACCAATGTGTAGCTGCTCTGCTTTTCGAAATCCTCTGATTGGTTTATTGGATTAGTTAGTTAGAAAAGCCTGTCAGCATGTACGACACTTTAGGGAAAAACAGGGAGAGCCATGACGGGATTTAGCACTCCCCGGGAACATCGGGGTCACGAGTCCACTCCATGCTCATACAAGCTTCTTTCACAGCTTGTGTTTATGCTCTGATCACCATATGTAAGCACAAATAAAAGAGGAAGTGAGGGACACACAAAGAGCACAAAACACCCACAGGATGCTGCGTTTCCTCCCACCATAGGCCAGGGTTTAAGGGCTAGTCATGTGACGCGTTGAACGTGTTGGTGGTCTCTCTCAATCCCCCCACCTTCCCTCTTTCACACTCTACCCCATCGTCTCCACCCGTTCCCTCACCCTCAACCACAATGCAGCTCGACCTTCAGCCTAATTGGGCTGCAAGGGAGGAGAGATGGAGGGGGGGGGGCTGTTTTTTTTTAAGGAAGATTCCCAAGACTCAGAAGGGAAAAGACTGCTTAAGCAAATGAAAATGGCCTTTAGTTAGAAGACTTCAATCAGTGCATACATATGAACACATAGACACACACACACATACATGGGATGATCCAAATTGAAAAGTAGAACTGGCATATAATAAATGCAAAATAAAAAAGGCAAAATGTTTAAAAACAAGGGTCTATATTTTAGCACAATATTTTTACAGAATACAAGTTTGGTCCTAAAGTCTGAGATCACTAGCATTATGATGCCTATCTCTGTTTCTTTCTTTTTTGTATTACCAGCATACTGTAGCAAATTGACTGATGGGGGAAAAATAAATAAATGAATTAAACAATTCCAGGATTTTTCTAAATTATATATATATATATATATATATATATATATATATATATATATATATATATATATATATGTATTTTGAATAAATATGAACTGAATTTCTATTTTAAATTCAGGATTCTCAATGCGAATCCCAGACCATATCTGCCAGAAATCTTTCACATTTCTAGTTAATACTTTTAGTTTTAATACTTAAAATAATCAATTAAATTATAAACTTAAATGTTTTTAAAAAACAATAACCTAGTTTTCCAATGCAGATTTATTTATTTTTAAACTGCTAGGACGTGGTGACCCATGGGGGCCGATGAGGGTGTGGTGCAGATAGGACAGGAACTCAGTGTTGCAAAACTCCAGCTGCAGCATGAAGTTCTGCTTTCGTTTTGGCTAGTTACTGCCATTCTACAACCTTAAGACTTTTCTCTAACATACATTTACAAAAAAAAAAAGACTTTCCACTCTCTCTTCCCTTGATTCGAGTCGCTCTGGGAGACATTTATGTCTAAATGAAACTCGAATACCTCAACAGGAAGATGATTTGTCATTCCATGATGTTCAGAGACATTCATTCATGCAAGGTTGTGTATCTCTCAAACATCACAAGAGCAGGCAGAACTGGCAGTGTTAAGTGACCTTGGGCGATTTACACAGATGCTGAGAACATCACATAAAGACACCATCACGTCTTTTATGATATACACATGGAATGAAAGACTGAAGAGATTTGTTTGGTTTAGATTTTTTTTTTAGTTATATATAATATATATATATATATTTATATCCACACTCATACCACGGTACACAAACTTCAAGATATTTAACAATAACACCACCAGAGCTTTGATTGGCTGCCCCCCCCTCCCCAATACATTCATTCTTTCATTATTTGCAAATATACTAATTATCTATTTATTACAAAAGTGAATAATTTAATAAAATAACAATTTTAGTAACTCAAACTTCTTGCTTTTATAATGCAGTAATCATACCCTGTTCGTCCCTCAGAGATCTGCCTCATCTCAGTTTTCATTATAGAAAGGGCTTCAAATTCTTCTGGAAAAAACTTTGCGGCATTGGTATAAGGGTTGCCGCTTACATTTGGTCCAATAATGCAAGGGTCATGCTCCAGAGCTTAATCCCAGGCAATGATATCTCAAGTTTTCTCGAAAGGTTTTCAGTTAAACACGCACTTAACATGGAAACCAGGACTACAACTTCAGTACCATCATACACACACACACACACACACACACACAGAGGAAAAATATTTAAGACATACAAACTCACAAACTGAGACTGCCTTCAAAAGTCATTTTGGGGAGCACCCTCACAGAAACCATTTAGAGAACAATGAACACAGGACTATTGGACTATTTAACGGTGTGACAGCATTTTTCTTCCATTTAGTAAAAGAACATGTTTAACCAAACGAATACAAAATGGTATAGACATCTAATAGCTTCATATGACAAATTCACGACCTCTGTAAGAAAATTGTGTTTAGAAAGCCACAGTATGACCGTATTGTATGCTAACCTTTGGAAATGAATCCCAATTTAATATACAGTACATTTCATTATTTGGGACTTGGTAAACGGCACTATGTAAAAATCACACATTTGGATCGCTCTTTGAACTGGAAACATGAAGTATGTTGACATTAGTTTTTATCAGGGGTCTATGTTCTGTACGTGTTTTTTTTTTTTTTTTTTTTTACCCATCAACTTTCAGATTATTTTTTAATCTGAATATAACTGTCCAGCTCCAAAAAGTGTAAGGGAAAAAAGTGCCTCCGCAACCATTTTCATCTCTCTTCCCCTCCATAATCTCTTGCTACATTCCTTCCTCAAGCTCTCATTAGTATCAAATTGGAGAAACTTTGATTTAGTGCAAAATGCTCTGAAAAGCCTCCTTTTTGTCCACCTTTATACAATTCTGAGAGGCATCAAGTGTGCAGGTTGACGACAGGAAAAAACGCAAGACTGACAACACAACAGCACTGATGAGACAAAAGGGGGCAAAAGTGATTTTAAAAAAAGAGATAATCAGAGCTCAAATTAATTTCAAAATAACAATAAAAATAATAAAAGGACAAAAAGAAGCCCCTAGAGATCATTCCAAGACTTTCTTGTCTAACACTTCTTTGCCATTGGTCCGCAAATAGGGTTCAAATGCGGACGAGCTCAGGTAGCGGGCAGAAAGTTCCTGCAAGTTCCCTGCGAGGGATCCAGCCATGCCAAGTGGGGTGGAGGTGATGCGTGAGGTGACTGACCCAAGCAGAGATGGCATAGGGAAGTTAAACAGCCCATGTGCAGGTGGAGATCCCTGAAGCCCCGTGACTGTCCCGGAACTGGTCACCGTCGGCAGCGGCGGACTCCCCCCGGCTGTGCCTGAGCTGGCGGCACTGCTGCTACTGCTGCTGGAGGAGCCTCCATTAGCGGTGATGCCCAGAGATGACCCACGAAGGGCTGAAGTGAGCGACGAGCTCCCGCAGTGGGGAAGCAACCCTGGCAGGCCTGGGGGAGTGAGGAGCCGGCCCTGCTCCAGGAGACGCAGGACGCTGCAGGTGGCAGCTGTCTCAGAGACCACGGAGCGCAGCTCTGAATCCTTGCCCTGATCCTTCTTCTGCTTAGTGCGACGATTCTGAAACCACACCTTTACCTATCAAAGGAATGATAAAGAGAAATTAGATTAAAATAAAAAACGACAAAGCAATGTACAATGTATTTTGGCAAGTAAAAAAATAAAAATAATAAAAACCTATATAATAAACAAAAACATGCACCTATTCTTTTGAAAAATACCAAACACAAGCTCCTTTTGCAAGGACGGATTGATCAATACCGTTTTGAATCACGTAAATGTACTGTATCCATTTAATTTGGGATTGCAAAGAAAGAGGAATGGCAATTTCCTGATAATACATATTTAGATCAAGTTCCATTGGCAGAACAAAATCATAATTTATTTTCTATAGAGAAAAGGAGGCCCACTTTATATTTGCTGTACTTCAAATGGTTGATAATAGCTTCAGAGGAATAAGAACAATTAAGCATGACTAACATCTCAGATATGTGTCAAGCAGTTTAACTGTCACACATAAATAAATAAAAAAACAGCTTAAATGCATCACAAAATTTTTTAATACTATTTAGATATTTTGTGATAGATCAAGATTATTAAATAAAGAATAAGCTGCTGTATTTTACAAAGCTGTTAGTTACATAAGTGCATGCCTTAACAGTTTCATCAGTGTTGTAATGGAATGCTAAATATTAAGTTATCTTATTAAACCTGTCACTAAAGCACTTAGTCACTAAAGCACTAAAATGCACACTTTTTGTTTGCATTTGTTTAATCTCTTTGTGAACACCATGAACAGGATGGTCATGAAAAACACAGTTACAAGTTGAGTTACAAGCAATTCATTCTTATAAAAACATAATACTTTTCCCTCTAGATCTCCATGCATTCTTGACTCTACCTTTGAGAAAAACAAAATGCATTGCTGGTACACTTTCACAAATGGATGACTTTCCTTGTTTGATCTTTCCACAGAACATTTCATGTTTCAGAACACAATGTTAATTTCATGAAGCCCCATTAAGGAGCACTTCACCCTCCTCATCAGGCGGCCGAGAAGAGACACAGGAAGCTTTAATGTAATCAAGGCATGGATTTGAACTGCACTGCAGCATGGGGCATTAGAGAGGGCATTAGTGAAGCTAACTCTGTTGTGCTCCTTGTGTTAGCAGCACCGATCTGCCTCAGGGTTATAAATGTCTTAATTTCACCCCACAGGAGAGCAGAAGAATTTAAAAATCATTAGTGAAGTGGTGATGTGATAGAATGCGACACAGTTCAAATGGCCAATAGAATTACAAATGTTGAGACAGCATTGTTGGTTTGCAGGTTGTTTAATTAGGGGAGCCCTGATCGATGCATCACTGCAGTATTGAGTGTCTTTTTATTCTTAATAAATGTAGTACTTGGTCACATGTTCACTAATGAATAAACAAATAAAAATGTGGATTCCAAAATTAGCTTTACTATTGCAGTCAGAGTTTCACTGTGCTGCAGATTATCCAGGGAGACATAGAGAGAGAGAGAGAAAGAGAGAGAGAGAGAGAGTGCATGTACAGTTCAGTCATGTAATCTCAAGCTTGTGACCTTTTGCCGACCCCTGTGCAAAGCATGTGCCACGAATGCATTGCTGGGCTTATTTTTGCAAAGCAGGCCTTTATGCCACTAACAATCCATCAAACTACTGAACTGATGACCAGGGCAAAAAAAAAAAAAAAAAAGGGAATTATCCGGGAAAATGTCAAGAAGATATAATCGGATCACTGATGTTTTAAGTGGTCTGAAGGGATGCCATAAGATGATCAAAATGCTAATTAAATAAATATCAATATCAAAATCATAATAAAATCATGTAGTCAGAACAACCTGTTACTAGGTAACTATGTGTCTTTTAATTGTACGGAGTATCAATAATACATACGCCACAAGAATAAATACTTTCTGGGAGAGGCAAATATGTGTGATTTTTTATTTTTTTTTATTATTATTATTATTTTTTGATTTCAATAGTTTTTGTAACGATTGAATTTGAAGTAGTAATTGTATTAGTATGTATCGATATGTACATTTGGGTGTTTACCTGAGTTTCAGACAGGTTAAGTTGTCGGGCAAGTTCGGTTCGTTCTCGTCCCACAACATACTGGCACCGCTGAAACTCCATCTCCAGTCTGTACAGCTGTTCTGCTGTGAACGAGGTCCTAGTACGCTTTGGTCGATCTAGATCCAAACCCTTGGGGAGAATAATCTCTCGAATTGAACCTTTGGCATCTAAATGTGATAGGAAATTTTTTTTTCAGCAAATTGTCATACCTACTGTAAGATTATCATTAAAATAACTGTTCATTCAATTAAAAGAAAACATTATATCATAAAAACATGCTAAAAGTGATGTCTTTTTGAGAAATTAATATAATCATGCAAAACATTTGAAACATTAAACAGTTTTGTGGCTAAATAACCAGCAAAACATATGACATTTTTAATCAAGAAATTATTTTCCTCCACAAGCTGTTAAAAATGTTTTTGAGGTATGTCATGGCGCATAAATGCTAAACAAATACAGACTAGATTTTTATTATTTTAGTCATTTTTAAGAAAACACTAACAATTAATCATGTAGGAAACAGTGTTGACTAAAATAAAATAAAAAAAATTCAATTAAAGCTCAAAGCATTTCAAATGAGTAAATAAAAACTTAATTTAAAACACAAATACACAAAAAGTTCTGACAAATCACACTGCACAAAAATGTTACATTTTTTCTGTCTTTTGCATATAAGTTATAAATATTAATGGGTCTTCTATCTCGGAACAGATGAAATGATTACTATTAAAAGTGTTTACTAATCAAGTATTTAATAAAGCAAATGCATAAAAACGTGTAGGTAAATGCATGATTTAAAAATGAAAGAAATAAAATATTTAAGAAATACACAAGTTAGCTGGTGAGTTAAGATTTAAAATCAAAGTCATTATTTTTGTGGTTATTTGTGATGTGCAGAACAATGCTCCAGCAAAAATTTAAGCGATAAATATACTCTTTATTTAAAAATAAGTTAAGCTTTGTGACAACTTTAAAATAAAAGTAAAACACACACACACACACACACACTGGTCTCCATAATTATTCAAATCGAGATACTAAATAATTGTATTGGTTGCTGAATTGTGACTGAAGAAATTACACAATAATTTCATAAGGTTAATTTGCTCATATTTCGGCAGGCCTTCGAGTCTGCCCTAGATTTAGCTTCACCACCTAAATAAATTAATGGAGCTGATTGCTCTCCAAAATTTCACAATCAGCTGACACAAGCAGGAGGGTCTTTACAACTATGTAAGCAATTCAGTAATAGAAATAAGTATTAGTATTAGTAATACAAATACAGACAAATAGCTTTTAGCCAAATTATCGCAAAAACATTATAATAGGTTAAAAAAAATCTTGTGAAATATGATTCATTTACAGATACATTTCTGTGCATCTCAATGATACTGTTTAAGGAAAAAAGATGCATGTCCATTAAATACTTTAGTAAAAGAAACTGAATGTAACAGAATAGTTATTTATTTTAAAAAGCTTTAAATCTTAAAAAGTTAGCTTTTTCATTATGTATAAAAATAACTAAATCATTTCTTAAATCCCTCAATCACAGAAACTGTACTGTAAAGAAATACAAATTTCACAATCATATTGTACAGTACTAATTATTTTCCAAATTGGATAATTGTTCTATTTATTTAAGTGTTTTTGTCGGTTTTTGTTTAGTGTAATGGTAATACATATTTGAAATTATTGGATCATAAAGCTACGACACTCCATAAGAGCTGACAAAATAACACTCATATTTTTTTTTCTTCAAAACAGAACCAATTTTGCCCTGTTCTCAATGCAGCATAGATCAATTTGCACCATGCACTTGTGCATACTCAAATCTATACACACTCACTGCTGGAGGAAAAAAATAAACAAAACTAAACCAGCAACGCAGAAGAACTATCACAAAATATATAAATTAAAAGTTCCCATTAAGTCCATTTCCAGTAATAATTTTTTGTGAAGTACAAATTGTACCAAAAGCTCCACAGGAGTGTTTTAAAACTTACCCCGAACTAGAATCCTCCGGCAGTAATCAGGATCTGCTGAGCTTGTCCGGCTCTTTTCGCAGTTTTGCACCGGTCCGGATGGAGAAAAGGACTCCTGCTGGTCCTTCAGGAACGTTTTTGAAATGTTCCCCTGGGAATCCTTTCCCTCTTTCCCCTCTTTTAGTCCATTCTTCAACAACATTCCGGACTCTGAGTCTTGGCTGTAGCGGACTTCCATAGTATCTTATCCTCTGCGAAGATTTCTCCTTCTTTTTCTCCTTGTTGGGAAGAAATAACTATTTGAGTTTGGACACACACTGCTTATTCTGGGTAATACAGGTTTTGGTCTTTCTGTAAAACAGCAGCTTGAAGTCGAAGTCAGATAGCTAATGTGCCACCAGCACCAGCCTGGTCCACTGATCTGCCCTATTATCCCTGTGCAGACTCACTTGCCCAATGATCATAGACTTCTCACCCAAATTCAAAGTAATTTAACAGCTCCTCTCCTTGTAACATTCACATCAGGCTGATCTCCGGGTAATCAGAGCTGTGGACGGATGCATGCTCGTCGCTTCAATTGATTACGGTAATTTTGCTGCCTCCACATTTGCGTAACCTCATGAATACTCTAAATTGTTTGGGAAATTCACATTGTCCTGATAGAGGGGTCCACTCACTCCGACCCCCCTCTCCGTCCTCGTTTGCACAGAATCAAGGTAGATGATTTGCCCCGAATCGCCACGAGGCACAATCACAGAGCCGAAGGGCTGCCGGAAAAGTTCCACTTCAGTCCTTGATGCCCCGGCATAGGCCGTTCCCCTTTTCTCAAGCTGTAGTTGTTCGGTGGGGCTAACTTTACGATCAGGCTGGCGAATCTCCCCCCGGATAACGGTCCGATACCAAACGCTGCACCCACGTAGCTAATACAAGCAAAGAACGAAAAGAGAGAGAGAGGGAAAAATCGGTGAAGAGCAAAGAGAGAGAAAGAGAGAGAGAGAGAGGGAAAAAGAATGAGGGAGGGAGGCGGAGAGACCTGGAATACGAAAAAAAAAAAAAACAGAATCCACTTCGCTCGGAATCTGTAGTGGTAATGCACACGGATTTACAAAAGAAAGAGATGAACACAAGGGAACTCTGTCAAGCTGGGGACAGTGTGCAACAACAACCCCGAGTTACACAGCATCTCTAATACAACCCCAAACTGGATGTTACGATAACTCAGCCTCCTTACCCTACAAAAAACCTGTTAAAGCATTGCTAAAAAGAGAGATCCCAACGCTAACATCCAAAGCGACCCCCTCCTCCTCTCTTCTCCCACTCCTTCCACACCACTACACACCCACCCACCCACTCAGTCTCGCCTATTTTCATTGTCAACTCAACAATATCTGAGGGAACAGCAGTGGTCTGTAATCCAATAAGACCATTGATTAGGCTACAATGATTCAATTCAAGCCAATGGTTGTGAGCAGGGAACAGGCTCGGACCCTTCTTGTCACCTTGCATGGCCAGAGGCCCTCTTCATCCTGAACTCCCCCCCTCCTGAAGCCATTCAGTCCTTTATGGGAAATGGAGAGCAAAAGGAGTGAAAGATGGCAATTATCTAATTGGACTATTAACAAACAATTCTGTGAGTGTGTCTGGTAGGGAGCAAAAGAGGATAGGGTGGGGGGTGCGGGACTAACTTCATTTAGTGAGTGTGTGCGGCAGCCTGTTGGAGAGAGGGAAAGGTTGTTTAAAGAAAAGATGAGAGGGAGGGATTGTTTAAAGAAAAGGTAAGAGGAGGCTATGAAAGGGGGCCGCAGGGGCAACGGGGTGATTCTGTGCCGAGCTTGGGAAAAATAGTTTGGTGGGACGTGCACCAGCTGTGGTCTGAGACGTTCCAGGTAGACTAAAGATGAAGATGTCCTGCATGGAGACTGTGGGACACAAACTGTCTTGGTACAGAGCCATCTTCAAATATCTGTTTATTTTTAAGACTGTTGGTCATGTGAAATTCCTCTTGAAACATATGTTAGGTTAGGGATGCAGGTTTCCTACTATTGCGTAAAAGTCAATAATATGCTCTCTTAATTAATCTAATATAACTAATACGTACCCTTTAAGTTATGAATATCAACCTTTAAGGAACGAATATGTACAATTAAGTTATAAATATCAATCCTTAAGGAACTAAAATGCAACCTTAAGTTGTAAATTATATATTAGTAACTTAAGTGTAAGTATACCCTAATATCAAGCCTTAAGGTACTAATGTTCTCTTTATTTACATCAAATCTTAGGGTAGTAATACATGTATTTATTTTAAATGTATGAATATTTACTCTTAAGATACAAATATGACTCCTTAAGTTCTGAAAATCAACTGTTAAGGTACTAACATGAACCCTTAATTGATAAATATCAAACCTTAAAATACTAATACAAGTGCATCTAAAAATGTGAATATCATGGAAAATGTCTTTATTTTTTGTAATTTAATTTAAAAAAGCTAATTTCTATTAGAATTCTAGATTCATTGCGCACTGACTAAAATATTTCAAGAGTTTTTTTGTTCTAATTCTGATGGTTATGTTACAGCTGCACCTGTGTGTGTGCGTGTGTGTGTGTGTATATATATATATAAATTATTATGTATTCCTTTTTTTTTTATGCGAGAGAGAGAGAGAGAGAAAGACAGGATTTTCAATATGGCATTTTTTGGTCTTTCATAAAAATTGTCCACACATTTCTTTGTGAAGCTTATTCAGATATGCCATAATGTAGTAGCTGTGAAGATCCCAGAACAAAATGAGTGCTGTTTTCTCTTCCATTCTGTTTGTCTCTGTTGTGTCACTGCTGGTAAAGCCTCCCATCTGAGGGCAAGTAAAGCCCATGGTGTCAGAATGGCAAAACTCACCACCTCATTTATATAGAGGCAACAAAAAACACTTCTTCGTCAAAGAGAAGAGGGACAAAGACAAGAGGGGCGGAAACACACATAGACAGAGACAAAACGACAGATGGTGAGACATATCAATAGATAAATAAGAAACAGGGCATGACATGACAATACCTGAAGATGGGAAAGGCACATTTTGTGCCGCTCCTTGTGAGTTTGGGCGATGCAGCATGTGGGTTACACAGCTATCAGAACTCTTGCAAACCTTCTGTGAATTTTGGAAAAACAAAACAGGTGAGTATAAGAATGATGGAAAAGGCCAAGGCTATTGATCACCACTTTCATGTTAAATACAGAATACCTGCTTCATAAAATGTCTCCGTGGGTGTTACTGTATGAATGCCTGAAACTATCCAGACTCCTATAATTCAACATTCATGAAATTTCAGAATTATTTAATATCATAATTCAGACAAAAACAGATTAACAGTAAAGCAAATCATTATGCATATGCACGAATATTACAATTCTGGCCTATACTGATAAACCAATAAGATTTTAAGATTAGGTTTTATGAATATTTTTTTTAGGTTCAATTTATTTTAGTTTAGTTTTAAAGTTACAGGTGAAAACCAATAAATGGTATAATGAATTAAAATCTATGCTATTTTAGTGAAAATATTCTAAAATAAAATAACAATACATTTTCTTTAAAATATTCTAAAATAAAAATAACATTAAAAATGATAAATTAAGTAAAACACAAAATATCAGATTTACATGTTGTAAGTGAACTACAGTGTAAAAAAGTTGCATTTAACAGTGTTATTAAATTATTAGTGTTTTAAAGTTTTGCTTCAAATAATCATTAAAAATGAGCAGGCACAAATAAATACATTTTGGTATATTAAAAATCTCTAATATTGACTGTTAAATCATTATGGTATCGATATGCTTCTCTAATCACTAATTAATGATTAGCTACTGTAATATAAAAATAAATGAACCAAACTTAGTGGTTGCTCATTCCTAATACAGTAAAATGAATCCCCATGTTTAAAACATTTTTTTAAAATTTTTTATTACTAATACTATTTTATTACTAAATACATCACACACAGATGCCACCCAGCACCCCCAACTAACACCAGTGCATTCTTATTCTGCTAATACACCCATTACCAGACAAAGTGTGTTTTGGCTGTAAAAGAGGCAGAAAGGGGGAGACTTGAGTCCTATCTTGCTCTTAATAGCTCATTAGTAGAGCTAAGCAGGCTCTCTTCTGTTTCGCTAGCACCTTTATTCTGCTAATGTTCCTTGTACTTCTTTTTGCCATCTATGTCAAATGTACATGGAGCACAAGTAGAGCCAAACCCTGGGAACCATTTCAAAACATAACATGCTACTTCCAGAGAGGGGCTGCTCCGAAATGATATTCAGAGGTTCATATTCTCACACAAAGGTTGATTGTTGCTTGTGTTTGGGGGGATGAAAGAGGCAGCTGCTTCTGTCTAGTCAAAGTAATAAGGTTCAGGAGTTTGAACCTTCACATGACATGGAAAAGCAAACAAGGTCTGCACTTAAACTCAAGAGGCACAACGTACCTGTAATGTCCAATGAATCCATAACATAATACAGGTCATGATTATTCAAATACAGCATTATGATTTATGAGCTTTTTTTATATAAAAATAAGACAATGCATTAGAATTGAAAAGAGATATACCTATCCACGTATCTATCTATGTAGACTTAAACTAAAAAAAAAAATCAGTAGAAAAATGGAAAAGTTACTGAAAGTTTTCGTCCAGGACATGTGACATTTACTCTAACCCTAAAACATAAAAAAAAATCCATTCTGTTATTCAAAATATGGGTAAAAGCCTGTGAAAATCAATACGGAAAAGTCTTTCACATTTACACAGTACACTGGGCCCTGTTTTTACAGACTTTTCTTAATCTGTGTATATACACAATTTAAGTGGAAATTACTGGAGAATGTTTTATAAAATAATATTTATAAAAATGATGCACCATATTTTCCTCATCTCCGTAGGATACTCTATGCGCTAAAAACTTACATTTTTGATCAAATATGCTATAGCTGATTTTGCATGTGTATAAAGTGTGTATTTATAAACAATCATTCAACCAAAAATTATTTGAAGTACTTTCAGGCAGGTCCTATATTCATTGTTCTCACTGAATCGCAAATCGCAAGGGGTTCGTATACTCGCAAGGATTAGATGCAAACCTTGCTGTTTTCAAATGGAAGTGATTTTCAGATAATTGTTCTGGTAGGTATGTTGGCAATGCTTCCTCTCTTTCTCTTCCATCATGTTACCTAAAGTCTCTCATTCAGATTTAACAAATCAATACCATCTTTCATCTTCTGCTCTCCTGTTTAAATAAAACAGTGCTAGCAACCATCTTCAAATCATAATAGACCATTTAATACCAGCAAAAACTCAGCTTCATCTAAGTGTGTCAGTCTGACCTGGAGTCTGTGTGTGTGTGTGTGTGTTAAGCACACAGGCTGAGGTTTCTCATCATTTTGTGAGGGTCTAATGTGATGTTTCAGAGCCATTACAGGTGGAGCAGGAGGGCTGTTTGTAGCATGGCGCTCATCTTTGAGACAAAATCTCAATCACTCCAATTTCAATTAAATGAGTTGGACTGCAAAGAGATGAGGAATTTGTGTTTATAGTTTTCTTTTATCTGCCACAAAAGCTTTAACAAAGGCAAACATGGTCGTATGAAATTAAATTGTAAAATTAAAAAGTACAGTCATTTAAAGTTTTTAAAGAATTCAAAAAGGAAAACAAAAGCTTTGCCATCTAAGGAAAAATTTTTTTGAAAGAAAAACACATTTAATCATCTAAACAAAGAAACTGTAAATACATTTTCATGAACAATTAATGATTTTCTTTTCTCTTTATATAAAGAAAATCAAGATATTTGCAATATAAAAGCATGTTATGTTTACAAAAAAGAATAAATTTAATTCATTTCCTGACAAATGCAGAAATATTATGCTCCCAGTGGGACAATCTGCAGTTATAAAATGTCAAGCAGCATTTAGGCTTTTTAGGATAAAGATCTTCTTTCCCTCTCCACTGTCCAACTTCAGCTTGGTTTCAGGATTTCATCAACAAAGCTCTATTTATAGGAGCCTCCTAAAGACCTCAATCTGTTACAGCACCGCTATGAGTATGAGGGTAAATGAATGTGACACGCTGTGGAATATAATGCACAAATGATTTGCAGGTTTGGATGGTGGCAAGGGGATCTATATGTGAATGAATATGGGAGAGTGCTAAAGTGATTCAAATAGATGCAGTCAGTAAAGTCTGGTTAGGACACCTCCACTGCACATACACTGAAAGCGCAGGTGTTTCCTAAGATTTCTTTTAGGGAAAGCGTGAGCTGGGAACACAACTGTGTGTAGGCTAATACAGGCCCAGGCATATTTCAGCAGTTGGTTAATTGAGCTAATGTACATGTTTGAGAAGTTTCTATAATCAAAAGCAAAGAGGAAAGAGAATACGTAGGTTAAAACTGGTTTACAAAATGTGGAGAACGGAAATAACCCTAATAACATTTGTCGCTGTGTTTCTACAGTGTTTGTGGCGCCATCTCCTGTTGGCATAACTACACCGCATGATAGTGACAAGGCTAATTGTCTTTTTTTTTTTACTCCGGTAATTATTATTATTAATTTTTTTAAGTAAAGTCATTTAAATTAATTCATGTGTAGTATACCTTACAGGTTTGGCTACAAATTCCACACGCGCAGGCCCTGTCTGGTCTCTTCTTTGGCTAAGACTGCATCCGTTTGGATATAGTTACTCACTTGAAGAACACTTTCCTCCTTGGTCCTCTCCTCGTCCCCGTTTCCATTCTCCTACTCCTCTTCTCCTTCCAGTCTCCCATTGATCTTCCTACAAGAGAACAGGGAAGTGTTAAGTATCTCTCAGTGACTGTTTTTGTAGTGTGTATGTGTGTGTGTTTGGCTACTCACCATTTATCTCCCGTCTCCATTATATCCTCTGCTCTGCTACCTGTGATAAAGTATTTTGAATAGTTTTGGAAAACTTCACCGGTCTGTTCAGTGTGTGTTTTTGTGACAGGCGAATAGAGGGTGAGTATGTGGTCATATGTTTAAAATGCAGGTGTTGTCAAACTGAACTATTAGACACTGTCCTTAAAGAAAGACAGGAATTAGTCATTGCACGACCGGCGGAGTCAGTAATCGGTTGACTGAAATAGCACTTCTTTTGTGCGGTACTATAGTAAGGTGTTCTTGCCCTGCCTACTGGCAACGTACTTGTTTTTGGACACCTTGGGCGATACCTGCAAACATCCACACACTAACAACAGTGACAATACTGGCAATGATAACACGTTGATACTGTTATGTGATTCATACTGTAGGTGAGTAATAGACTTTTCATGGGATAAGAAAAAAAAGCTGTTGTTCTTCCAAATTAAATGCAAAAAAAAAAAATCATTCATCATTCTAATTTTTCCATTTTTATTTAAATTTGCATGTTACAGAATTACAAAGAAATGGGATGTGAATTTATTAACGAGTAAGAAAATGTTATGCTGAATAGGTTAGCTACAATGACCTTTTGAAATAGGCCTAAAAAGAGTAACAGCACTCAAGCTACTTTACCAGTTATTCCCTAGACAGCCTGAAGATATTTCTTCAGGGCCAAACTTGCATTTATTGATCTGGATCCTATTAAAATTCATTGAAAATAAGTCAGCAAGTGAATGCTCCAGACTAAAATACTGCAACTTCATATAAGCAGAACATCAGACATCATTTTGGAAATGAAAGTGCAATATGCTTATATGCAATGTGAACACTTACATACGTTTAGAAATTAAACTGGGTGAATCATTGTGAGAGAGATGATAGCTTTACAACATTTTTGTAGAAAAAAAAAACAAAGAAAAAAACTATATCGTTGAAGTGGGATATGATGTCCAGTTCCCCTTCAGAGTGAATGTATGCTCTCCTGTTACTTGGATTTATATCACTGTCATAGTATTCTGTCTGGCATATAATTCTTTATGTTCTGGCATGTCTTAATATTTATGTGTTATGAAAACGGGCACTGTGGATGCAAATGTTGACTTGAGACTCTCAAAGACGGTCATAGGAACTTGGCCATAGTTCTCCAAAGTATTCTGGAAAACTAGCTTTTCAAGCTGTGCATGCACCTCCTTTGTCATTTGTGTACATTCTCATTTGAATTTCACAGGCAGCTGGATCCAGATCTCTTCACAAACATTCAACAATGCTTAAGGTTAGCTAGTATTTTTCCTCATTGGATTTCTTTAAATAATTGTAATTGAGATTTTTGTTAAAAGAGAATTTGTTGTACTTTACCCTTTACCCTTTAACATTGTTTTAATTGTCTGTTTCAGTAGACAGTGTAGATCTTTTGATCATAGATCATATGATGTACATACACTTTTGCAATCAAATTACATTATTTTTCAACCACTTAATTTTCTGTTTCTGGTTGTTTGCTTTCAACAGAAAGAAGTCAAGCCCTACTGGAATTTGTCAGTCAAAATCTTACATGCGAAGCTCCATCAGTCCTATGACTACTGTGAGACAATTTGTCTTCTCAACAGCAGCCAGATATATTCATTTACACATTTTCATTTTCCTTTTTAACAGAAGTGTAAAGTTAAAAGCAAACATGTCTAAACCTGTTTGCAGTTTTGATTTTTTTTTTAAAAAGTGTGTTGCTTGAACTTGCTCTGCTGGGTACACATGCCTATAATTTTTCTAATCTCAAAGTCTGTGTCAGTATACAGTATTTAAGTATAATCATTTGCCTACTTAACAGATTTGTAAAGGCGTTTCTGGGCTTTCAAAAATCTTCAGCCGTACAGTTAGTACGGCTGAAGTTAGTGAACTCACTAACTTTTCTAACCCCACCTCAATTTCTCTTTAGTGTCTTCATCTGACTGCTATGTCATCTTAAACTTACCCACGGCATCGGCTCGTACAAATCGCACAAAGACCATCTCAAACACCGAGAAACCTGAATGGAATGAAGTTTTCACTTTCAGGGTGCACAGCAACATCAAGGCAAACCACTAAATTATTTGATCTTAGAATGTTTCTAACCTCCCTTATTTATCCCTCCAGCAACACTCCTTACATTTTGTTCTCTATATACACAGAACATTCTAGAGATCTTGATCTATGATGAGGATCCATTAATGAGAGACGACCAAATTGCCACAATCCTATTTGACATCAATAACCTCACACCTGGGAAAAAGGAGACCAAATGCTTTATAATAAATGAAAAGGTCAGTGCTATATGGAGATGTCATATCTAAACAGACATTACAACATAAAATGGACACTTGGGCCTAGTTGGCAAAGCACTTGATATTTGATTTGTGACTACTATTACTTTCTTTCTCAGACCAAGGATGAACTGTGGGTAGAGTTTGAGATGACTAAGAGGTGAGTGAGACTGCCCTTAGCAGTTCTAGTGAGCATTTGCAAAAATATATACAAGCAAGAACCTCTCGTACAGTCGAATGTGCATGTTCGTACACATACATATGATCTAAGTGTCTGTTTTGTGTGTGTCTGTGTGTTGCAGCTCTGAGACACCAAGCCCATGTTTCTCTAATGGAGTTTTGGTGGTACGAACCTTTACTATGGCTTTCTTAACTGTATCATTGGTAATAGTCAGATGAGTTAAAATAATAATTTTCTGATGTACAGTATAAGAAGATTCAGATTTTGCTGTAGGCTACATGGACTACAACACGAACTAAACACTCAAAACAATGTTTATCGGATGAGCTTTATACTTTCTCTTGAAATAGGCAGGTCCTTTCTGTGAGCTGAATGTGGATATAGACAAGCTTCTAAAGAAGACTGAAGGTAAATGCAAATGCTTAGATATTAGATAGCTGCTGGAAATTCCTGTTAAATTGCTCTGCAAAGAGTGATTTAATCTTAGAATGAGTTTTTTTTTGCTTATTCTCTGTGTGTTCCAGCAACACAGAACATTTTTTTCAAACTGAAAGGGGCATACAAAGAGGATTTCATGATCTCAAATTCTGAGGAAAGCTCCAGCTTCCTGAAAACGTTACGTTACTACATCAACCGAGACCTGGAAACTGAACTCAATCTGACCTCCGAGACTGTTGTCAGCCCAGAAATTGTAGGTCATCCATGACAACAGGGATTCCTTACACACCTTGTTTATTAAAAATTGCTGTAAAGTCTACCTCATAAATTTTACTACTTACTCATGTATGTATACAGTACTTGTAGATTTATAAAGCACCTGAAACAAACAGAAAGTGTGGCTTTTCTTCAGGTTGGGACAGTAGTAGTGGATGCTGCTGTTTCAGACCCTGTAGACACTGGATTGACTTCTATCCCTTTAAAACCATTACCAGCCAAACAACAGATTACTGTCTCTTTGCCTCTGGGGGAGGTGAGTTATTGATTCATTAATCGATTACATTTTGAATTTGATGCTCCAAAAATGTTTTATTGATAATATAGTAACACATAATACACCAACTGAATCATATACTTTTCTTCCCATCATTTCTCATAATTAATATATTAAACAATCCTGTATTTATATTGATATATTATATTCATGGGTGCATTTGATCTAAAATGTTTTATAAACCTGTTTTTTTTTTTGGTCAAAGAATAAAGTTGATCTGCAACTGAATACGGACGATCGGTAACAGTTCACATCTATCCTCATTAGTAGTTTAATAGTAAATTATAATTTGAATGTATAAAATTAAACGTTGTAAGTTACAATACTATTTATCAGCAAACCTACCTAATCTCAGAATAAAAATGGTTTTGTGTGTGTTCTGAAGCTCTGATGAAGAGCTGGATGTGCGTCTGGAGTTTGACATCCCAGTGGAAGAAAAAAAATTTCTGGTGAAGAGAAAAAAAGTCGTGTCACAGGCTCTAAAGGCAGCTCTGAATCTCAGCTCTGCACCTGACCCCAGCAAGGTGCTTTAGACACAAGCACAAATAACCCAGATATTCAGCAAATTAATTTAAGAGATTGTTATGTTTTCCTACTGTATATGCACAGTAGAATTTTGGATTTTGATTATATTGTTTGTATAGAATACAAATACCCAATAACAAATGGAGCCAAATTTGAATCTGTGTTTGATGTGACTCCTCAGGTCCCAGTGGTGGCTGTGGTGTGTTCCGGAGGTGGGAGCAGAGCATTAACAGGCACATATGGTAGCCTGAAGGGTCTGCAGAAGATCCAGCTTCTTGATGCAGTCAGCTACATCACAGGGGTTTCAGGTGCCACTTGGTGAGAATGAGGAGTCCTAATGCATTTTTAAGCATGACTGATAAAAACCAAGAATGCATCAGTCAGACAGCAAGCAGATTATTACAAAAATTACAATAAGTTAAAAATCGATAATTTGAGGGGTTGCATATGAACAGTTTGACCCTATGGTTGCTGCACTGTCATATGGGAAAATAATTTCGAAAAATGATATTTTTTTTCAATCTTTGTATTTCAGGGCTCTAGGCTCTCTTTATGGAGACCCTAACTGGTCAAAGGGTGGCATTGATAAGTCTATGGAGTCTGTAAAGAAGGAGCTATCTAAAAAGGCGCTCAGTATGTTTTCCTCAGAGCAGCTACAGGAATACAAACAGAAGATGGAAGAGCGAGAGAAAGAAGGACTCCTTGTGTCTCTCATCGACATGTGGGGTCTGGCTTTAGAGTACCTTTTCCAAGGGAAGGTAAAAAAAAAAAAGTGTTTCCTGTCAGTTTTGACTCTGTATTAAAAATGTGTACATGATATAATACTTTACTTTTATAGAAACACATGGGTACTCTATCTGAAATGCAGAGGACAGTGTCTGAAGGCCAGAACCCTCTACCCATATTCACAGCTGTTAACCTGAAGAATGGCAAAACAGAAAATATAACAGATGCTGGTATGAACTAATAAAAATTTAACGGCCATTCAGCTTTTAGTCTCAAACTAAAACATATATGGAAATGTACATACAGTAAACAACCCATATGCGGTAATTTCATAATACTGCAGTATTAATTGTGTCAGTCAGATAATGCTTAAGCACACTTTCTATAATGAAGATCATTTGTTTAGGATGGTATCTAATGCTACCTGCTATACTGGTCATACACGTTATGTGAGTCAAAGTGACATGATATTATCGGGCGTTAACTGTATGTTCTGCTTTGTTTCAAGAGTTCATAGAATATGTACAGTTCTATACACTTTACATAATACTTTTATATAATATGTACAATAATAAATTGTTCATATCATCAAATTATGATGATTAATTTTTAATTTTTTAGTTGGTTTTATGTACTCTGTCTTTTTCTGTCTAATTAAGTCCTTCTAAGGGAACCAGACTTTCTTATAGTCAAAAGTCTATTTGTGTTCATGCCATTTGAAAAATGAGTTCATTTGGAACAATCTGCAGCATGATTAAACATAGACACGTGAATCGCGCTTATTAAAGGTTTTGATAATTAAGGTATGATAATATAATTATGTAAATAAATATAATGAATATAAGTTACCATACGTTGTAATTAATATAAATTGTCATTTAAGTGCACTATAAATTGAGTCATTCATGTCTGCTGTGATGTTTAATAAAATGTTTGAAATAAATGTAATTTGGTTATATTAGATTAAATGTTGCAGTTTAGCTGTGGCATCTTGTACACTTTTTGGTCAAATAGTTTTCAATGCCTATATATTATTCAAACTTATTTAAGCGCCAGAGTGATATGCAATGTCCGTTGAGTAAATTCAGCTATCAGCTTCCTGTGAAGTGCTGTATTAATGGCCATAAGAGACTATTTCGCAACTCCTTCTGAAGATATAGACACATGCAAATGATTTTCTTATCAATTTTTTTTTTAAATAGGCACATTGTATGTTTAAGAAAGAAGTAGATAAACTAGCTTGATTTAGTGAATAAAAGTGCAGTAATCTCATGTTTCTTTGTTTTCTAATTAGAATGGTGTGAATTCACCCCATATGAGGTTGGATTTCCCAAATATGGTGCCTTTATACCTGCGCAGAACTTTGGGAGTGAATATTACCTTGGTCATATGGTCAAGAAACTCCCTGAAACTGGGTTGTCTTTTCTTGTGGGTGAGTTTGAGTGTATGTGTTTGAGTCCATGCACATTAGAAAGACATGGAACAGAATAAAAACTGAAGGCCATATTTAAGAGAAGGAGAAAGAGAAATGTTGCGAAATTATTATTATTATTGTTTTGCTGATTATGGCCAGTAGGGGGAGTCTACATCTGTATCTGAAGCTGAACCTGATCCTGTGTAAACTTTAACCAGTCACATTAATAACTCCAATCCATGTGTGTGTTTATGAAGGAATGTGGAGCAGCATTTTCTCTATAAATCTGACAGAAATCTGGAGTATTGCTACAGGAGTCGCCCCTTCTTGGATGCCTTGGGTTGGAGGAGGAGTGAGTAACACAGGTGAGAGTTTGTGAAGCATTTTAAATCCTATGTGTATACTCAACAGTTTTATAATTATTATAAGAAAGGATTCATCAGCATATTGGAATGATTATGAAGGAACATGTGACACTGAAGACTGGAGTAATGATTCTGAGAATTCAGCTTAGCCTTCACAGGATTAAATTACATTTAAAAACATATTATTTACATTATTTACAAATACAATGTTAAAGTTGAAATTGTAACAATATTTCACAATATTACCGTTTTTACTGTATTTTGATTAAATAAATGCATTACATTATCATCAGACCTCTTTCAAAAAAACAAATCTTACCGACCCTGAAAATCTGAATGGTAGTTACATTTGTGTCTGT
The DNA here is from genome assembly GCF_003368295.1 of Carassius auratus. Classification (NCBI taxonomy): domain Eukaryota; kingdom Metazoa; phylum Chordata; class Actinopteri; order Cypriniformes; family Cyprinidae; genus Carassius; species Carassius auratus. Next base: position 1,230,799 of record NW_020528076.1, read on the forward strand.
CATTATTATATATTGACTTGAATCTAACTGTCTTCTTGTCTCCTTCTGTAAAGAGACTGATAGTAAACCAACAGCACTTGGCACATACCTGATCAGCCCTGTGACTGACTTTGCTAAAGTGCTGTGTGACTTTATGACCATCCGCCCCATTGTCAGCCAGGTTTACAACTTCCTGAGAGGCTTCAACCTGCACAACAGCTACAATGAGAACACGGGCTTCATCGCATGGAAAGGTCTAGGGCTCTATTTATTCCACTGTCTATTTCAAGTGTGCACTTTGTTTGTTATATTATTTCTTCATATGGACTATATCTTAGTGTTATTTCATGTGTGTAGATGTAATTTGATGATGTCTGTCATTGCATGAAATGGCTTTTTACACCTAAATAGCTGATACTGTTGCAGTATTCCATAATATTGATGCTCTGTCTACAGACACACACCCAGATGCCTTTCCTAACACCATGACTCCAGCTGATCCTGTGCTGAGTTTAGTAGATGCTGGGTTTGCTGTAAATGCAGGATTCCCCCCTGTGGTGCGCTCTCACAGACATGTGGATGTTATTCTGTCTCTAAACTACTCCTGGGAACCAGATCAGTTTAAGGTGAGGGAGACCTAGATTAGGTAAAAAGTGATTGAAATGTAAATATTACAGACTTACAGGAAAAAAAATGTAAATAAAACATCATGCCTGTTTTTATCCAACAGGTGATTAAGCAAACTCAGGAGTACTGCGCTGATCGCAAGATTCCATTTCCGAAAATCGATTTCAAAAAGGTGGAGTCAGAGTCACTGAAGGAAGTTTATGTGTTTGAGGATAAAGAGAATCCAGATGTTCCCATAGTGCTTCACTTTCCCTTGGTCAATGTCTCATTCAAGCAGTTCAAGTCTCCTGGTGAGTACTATCATCGCACTTTAACACTTTTAAATTAAAATTCAAAATTAAATTCTGAAGAAGATGGCATCCTAAATAATATTTGAATTGTCACTGGTATTCTTTCTTACACTGTTTGCATATTGAATTTTGACTGGTCTTATCTTCTTTGCGTGTACAGTATTATTAACCCATTTCTATTTTTATAAAACACAGACTGTCATGACAATGACAAAGCAGCTCAACAAGCCAAAGCTTACTTCAAACAATATTTAACAATACCTTTGCTACATTTAAAACACTTTTAATGGTTTAACTGCAGTATATTGTGATTGGATATTTCCATTACTTGGTACATCAGCACAAATAACCAAGAATGTGCATAAAAAATTGCTAATGTAGAATCATGTGTACATGTATGTGTGTGGTGTAGGAGTGAAGAGAGAGGGAGAGAAGGAGTGGAAGGAGGGAGCGGTTGATGTTGAATTTAACAGTAACACTTCCCCATATCTCACTCACAAACTGACCTACACCCCGGAGGACTTCCAGAGGCTCATCAACCTCACTTCCTACAACATCCAAAACAACAAAGATGTCATTTTGAATGCACTAAACAAAACATTTAACCGAAACAGACAAAGGCAGACAGGTGATGATAGCCACGCCAAAAAGAAGGCGGCGGCGGTAAGAAAGACCAGTTCAGTGGCAACACCAATTCCAAGACCACAAAAAACACGAAAGACTGAAGCACGGTGATCTGTGACATGATTACTGTGATGTAAACCTCAGCATATGAAGTCTCTTTTTATTTTATGAAGTTTTGTCAATGTTATTATTGAAAAATTGTTTATGATACAATGAAAAAGCATATTTTTTTCTGTCTGTTTAACTCATTTCTGTCATTTCATCTCTATTTTCTTCATCAGCAATCCACAGTGTACAAAACGATTCACTTGTGATTTGGCTAATTAAGCACAGAATTCTTTATTTATTGATTTTTATATATAAACACTCACGACAGCTATATTTTAACAATATCAGGTAGTGACATATTATGGTATTCCACACTTAAAATATGTGGCAAGTTCTTCTGGACAATATGACTTATTTACTGTGATTCCCTGTTGTTTCCCTTTATTAGTATTTGAGTGTTGTTGGGTTGTGTTGTTTCACTATAAATATTAATAGTTTCACTATAATCCTTGAGTCCTCCCTGGATTAAAAGCAGGCTTTGCAGGGGCATGAATGAATGTCAACTTTACAAACAAACCACAATAATGAAAGCATCAACGTCCGATCAATGAAAATTAGATACAGACAAAAGAGAATTCTTATGGAGTTGAATGATAGGGCCTGATCTCAAAATCCAAAGAGGATTTTAGTATATATATATATATATATATATATATATATATATATATATATATATATATATATATATATTAGTGCTGTCAATCGATTAAAAAAAATTAACTAATTAATCGCACAATTTTTTAAAATTAATCGCGATTAATCGCGATTAATCGCGATTAATCGCAATTAAAAGACTGAAACTTTTTGGATATGTAAATGTAAAATGTAAATAATTAATGTAAACTCAAGACAAAGAAACCATTTAAATTCAAAATATGATTGTTTATTGGAATTTTTGTTTAACTTGTAAAACAGATTTTCTCATGTAAACAACATACCTGCAATAAACCATCAATATCCTCCAAATTAACTGTTGGCTTGAAAGCCATATTTATTACAGAAATAAAAACACAGGCATGTAAGTACCATTTGAATTTCAAAACAATCAATGCCAATAAAAAACAAAAATGATTTCCATGTTGAATTCAAAGTGGACTGCAAAAAAATTCCAAAGTATAGTCATTGCCAGTGCTTTAAGTGGGCCGGTATGCACCAGTACTCAGTACCTCCACTTCCAAATATAGCTCTTGAGCGTACCGCCACCTCTCTGTGCGCCCAGAACGTGCTTGTATCGTACCGGTACGCTCATTTGGACATCTGTTTTAATAGAGGTTTTAATCTTTTACCGTCACTGCCGATTTTCAGAGCGCCCTTCACAATGCAAGCTTCCTAATTCATCCCACCCAGAGCAGAAACTACATTACCCATTCACCCTTAAGTTATACAAGTGAATAGCGCATGTGTCGCTTTTCCCACTGTTAAGTGTCAACAACTCAACGTGGCCGGAGAAGGTGTGTGAAACTCGTTGTGAGTTATACTAAAGCAAAATCTTGAGTATTTATTGTCTGATAAACATTAAAAACTGTCTGCGGAGGTTGAGTCGTCCTGCAGCCCTCGCTGGCTGTTCATTGGCTGCAGCTTCTTTTTTCTAAGTTCTAAAAAAAATACCATAGACGGCAAGGCACAAATTTATATATTCATTTATCTAATTAATCTATAGCCTATGCACAAAGACAATATGATTTTTTTGTCCCCTTTTTGTTTTAAAGCTTGATAAAGAGAGCGAGCGCAAGTTGCTGCAGCTGAGGAGGACAGTGATGCACGCGTACAGGAGTGATTGACAGTTCACGGCACTGTGTACAAAAAATACTCCGCTACACAATTATTTCTTTATTTTCGTTTAAGCTTATTAACGTTTGCGTTACAGAAAGGTCTGATTTACGCACTGTTACAGTCATTGTTTTTTTGTTTTTTAAACAATGACATTTGAGTTCATGATTTTAATGTTGCTGTTTCTTGTGGCAGACTAAATGAAGAGTAATGTTTCTTGTGGCAGACTGAAGAGTAATCCGGCAGAGTTTTATACTGAAACTTTCCGTCTAAAAGTCCTTCCTTGGTCTTATCCATATTTCTTTGCACGTTGAACACACATAGGCCACAACTGGAAATAAAAAAACTGCAACCGCGTTAACTGCGTTATTTTTTTTAACGCGTTAAATATTTCAAATTAATCGAATGCGTTAACGCGCTAATTTTGACAGCACTAATATATATATATATATATATATATATATATATATATATATATATATATATATATATATATATACTAAATATATATAAAAAGTAAAAAAGAAAAGAAAAAAAGCCTAATGAGCCTCCAGGATGTGTAACCTTTACTTTTATAATTTAAAAGAGTCCACACCAAACAAGGTATGGAATGTTGGCATGCAGCCATTGATAACAAATGTATTTTTAGCCAGAAGTTTTGTTTTTGACATACTTACAGTTTTAAACACAAGGCACCAACAGATATTTTATCAGGGGGTTGAAGGGCTGGAGATAAACAAGTTTACAGGTTTACTGTGTTATATAAAGAAAATATTTAACAAATTTAATATTTGTTTCTACACAAAATGTTCTTTTCAGTGATAATTATACTGTATGTAATAAGTACAGCCTGGAGAGTTCGTTTCAAATGAGTTAAATAAATTCACATATTCCATAAAGTATAAATGCTGCTGTTTCAGATGAAATTCAGATGAAAATACCAGTTCCATTTCATTGTGCTTCACATAAGGAGTTTATGCCCTACTGTAACCTCAGTGTCACAGTGCTTCAGGGAAAATCCACAGTCCATCAGCCCTCAAAAACATTTTGACTTGTAGTGAAATATTGATAAAACGTTTTTAAACAGGTGTTCTGGCTTTATTGTGTGTTTGTGCACCTTTGCTGACTTTAATTTACTGCATACTCCATCTAACCCATGCTCAGTGTCTTTTAATGGAAAAGAATGTGTTCTTGTTCTTGAATGAGTGATGAATGACACTAACAGTAAAATGCTGGTGTAGTAATTCTATACAAATAAGAATAATTATTTAATTATTATATGATTACTTAATAATTAGTTCACTTAACTAATCATAACAATTATTCTTCAATGGCTACATTTTTTCCATTGCCCTGGGATCTAAGAAATTCAGCTATTTTTTGGTTGTTGTTGTTGCATATTATCAGAACTGCTGCCATATTATAGGCCAGAATTCTAGAATTATTTTATCTGGTTGTTTTGCATTTCTAAAATCATTCATACTTTATGAACTTGATTAAAGGTGCTTGGTTGTGACGTGATATGATGGGTTTGCAAAGCGGAATTTTGAACCTTATATTTGAGTCCTCTAGTGTAGAGCAAGAGAAAGCATTTGAGCTAAAATTAACTCACCACTCACATGTTTTTGTCCCTTCAGAACATTCTAGAATTCCACATATTTGATGCTGACAAGCACCATCCTATTTGACATCAGTAACCTCGCACCTGGACAAAAGCAAACAAAATGCTACATTATTGATGATGAGGTATATCATTTGATCATTTTATTTTATTTTATTTGTGCAAAGTCTTTGAAGTGGAAGAGTTTTGAGTCTATTACTTTAAATCAGTGTATGAAAGTAAAGCATTATAAATGTAGATTTAGTCCCTTTTTGTTTAAGATTTTACATAAATAGTTTAAGATTTTATATAAATATGACCTTGTTCAATTGTAAAGGTGCTGCATTAAGAACTGTGAAAAATATGTGATATGTTTCTGTGTTTACTCCAGTGGAGAAGGACATGATGTTAAAACTGCAAGACGCATATAAGGAAGACTTTCAGAAGTGGATACTGATAAAATCTAATTTGAATGGTATGAATATATTTCTTCCAAAATTATAAGAAAAGCTATCAACTAATTGGAATAATAGACTCTTTTAGGGTGAAGTGGATCTGCAACTGATCACAGAAGGCCGGTAAACAATTTGAATGGCTCTAATTGCAGAAACAGTAAAAAAAAAAGTACTTTTGCATGTGATCCATCAGCCATGAATGATTTTAATTGTGTAACTGATTGTAGTTAAATGAGACGAAGCACTGTAAACCAGTCTGATTCCAGTCATCTCTCAAAATAATTGTGTGTGTGGATTTTGAAGCTCTGACGAAAAGTTGGAAGTGCATCTGGATTTTGATATTCCAATGGAAGAAAAAAAAATTCTTGTAAAGAGACAAAAAGTCATGTCATGAGCTTTTCAGTAAGCTTTGAATCTCAGCTCTGCACCTGAACCCTGCAAGGCAAGAAAACAAACACAAACTTGAGTATAAACACATTCAACAGAAACACTTCCTGGCACTACTTATTTAACCTCACTTCCTGACACTTCCAGTCCATATATATATGTATTTATTTATATTTTAAGAATTTTGTTTATATAACACAGAAATATATTTTCTGTAAATGAGAATTCCAGTACATTAGAAGAATAACAAAATAAAACTATTTTCAGTACAAACCAGTTTATATATATATATATAATTGAAATAAGGATAAGAAATACCATTCTGCAATATCAACCATTGTAACAGCTGAGAATAACTGGAAACGGATAGCACTATAAGATTTGCAAATTCAACTTTAAAATTGCCCTCAGGTTTTACAATAAAAATAAGGTGAATATGGCATGTCTTGTTCTGACAGATGCTTGTTTGATTCAGTTATGAAATATATAAACATAAGATTGATGTGACTTTCCAGGTCCCATTGGTGGCTGTGTTGTGTTCTGGCTCTGGACCACAGCGATGACGTGTGGCACATTTGGAGGCCGAAGAGTTCTGCAGCAGACACTCCAACTTCTTGATACAGTCAGCTACATCACAGGGATTTCTGGCTCCACCTGGTGAGTATAAGGAGCATATCTTAAATCAGTGCTTCATCAGGCTAAGCTTCAAAACTCAGATTTTACAACAGATGTCATAAAACATCAAACCTTCTTTAATTGTCGCTTTATTGTGAGGTTAAGTGGTCAGAAAATGAGATCTATAAAAGTGTGTTCAGTATATTTTCCCCTGAGCAACAATGGCTCTGCAAAGAGAAGATGGATGAGAGAGTAAAAAAGGATAACTAGTATCTCTTGTCAATATGTGGGGTCTGGCTATAGAATTTAACATCCAAGGGATGGTATTGACCCGTGACAGACATAATACATTTTAAACGTAAATAAATGCAGACAAGCTTCTCAATCAGAAACTTCATCAATACTTTTCTTACTCAAAAAAAGAATGGGAACACTATCTGACCAGCAGATGGCACTGTCAAAGGGCCAGAACCCTCTTCCCATCTGCACAGCTCTCAACATGAAGCATGGCAAGACAGGATCCACCATAGAGACAGATAAGAATTGGTTTTAATTTACTTTTGCTGGTTTAATTTGCCTGCTACTTCCTGTCTTACAAGATAAAGGTCCATTAGGGTTAATATGTTAATTATATTTGTTCCTCAACGGATCAATTGTAGCTCTCTGTATTGAGAGCAACTAAAAGAGCTTACTGTAGATATGTTGTCCATGTTTCTCTTTGCTCTTTTTTCATTCAGAATGGTGTGAGTTCACCCCAAATGAGGTGGGATTTACCAAGTATGGTGCCTTTATACCTGCACAGAACTTTGGGAGTGAATATTACCTCGGTCACATGGTCAAGAAACTCCCACAATCTGGAATTGACTCTTTATTGGGTAAATATATTTTAATACTACTACTAAGGTTTTTTATGTTAAATATTATGACTGGCAGTTTTATTCATATTATTAAACACATAAAATGACATTAATTACATGACCACTTAAGTTTCCTTAAAGATAGTACACTTACATTACTTTCATAACACGCTTAAGTACACTGCACTCTGTAATGAACTCAAATTAAATGTTTTACTTTATATTTTAAATCTTAATTTTTTTATATATTATATTTGATGTGCTGACTAACAAGCACACTGTTTTTATTTGATATTACTTTTAATTTAAATGTTTAAAATTTTAACATAATCATTATGTGTAAATATTAGATACATCACACAAGTGTCAGTAGAAATTATATTAAAGTATATTTAAATTTGTCATAAATGCTTGTCCGTAAATTTGGGATTACAGTTTAACCATATTTTAAAGACAACAGTAGAAAAAAATAAAATAAAAATAAAACATGCAATCAAGTGTCTAAAAACATTAGTACCTTTAGGGTACATATTACTACTCTAAGATAATAATTATCAGAATAAAAGCAAGTTAAACATTTTTTTTGCAAATATTCAGTTTTTTTTTTTTTTTGTGTAGACACAGATGACAAACCATCAGCGTCATACACACTTCAGGTCAACCCTATGACTGTTTTGGCAAAACTTCATTCCTATTTGGCCCCATTATCTGCCAAGTGTTCAACTTCCTTAGAGGCTTCCACCTGCACATGAACTACAGTGAGAACTGTGGATTCACCACATGGAAAGGTCAGAACATCATTTATGCTGTGAAGTTAAGCCTAATTAATACCATTGATTCAGCTTTATCAACCTGGGAAAGGATTAATTATAAAGTGGACTTTGCAGATGTCTTCCCAAACTCCCTGACACCAGCTGACACCACACCAGCTGAGTACAACTTTACCAATTAAATTGTTTTGTCAACTTTATTTCTACTAAAAGCAGTTGTGTTTGTCTGTTTGTGTGGCAGGAGTGAAGAGAAAAGGTAAGGCGGAGATGAAGGATGTAGATTTTGATATTGACTTCACTATTGATTCCCCGGGAACACATGATAGATAAAAATTGATAGCCTGAATGCACTGTAAGTGGCTTTGGATAAAAGCGTCTGCTAAATGCATAAATTTATTTATTTAAAATTTAATATATTCTGTCCATTCCCCACTCACAACCTTATATACCAACCTGAGGATTACCAGAAGCTGACCAGCCTCACCACCTACAACAACAAAGACGTAATTCTAAACATGCTGAACAAAGCACTGAAGAGAATCAAGGAGAGAATTCCTGTCACAGAGGCGTCGAAATTCTGGTTTGATGATGACACTGGAAGTTGAGGCTGACAGCAGGAGCAACCGGAGAGTGATTTTTGTCTATATTTAACAAAAAGGATTCATTAAAAGGGATAGTTCACCTAAAAATGTCATCGGTCATCACCCTCATATTGTTCCAAAATTGTGTGATTTCCTTTTTCTTTGTAGATTGGTTTATTCTTTTCTGTTCTATAGGAATGAAAGTGAATGGTGACAGGGACTGTCAAGCTCAGAAAATGACACAAGCATCAAAAAAAGTTTTAGTTAAATGTGTACACTATTATTCAAACATTTTTTTTGTTGTTGTTTTTTCACTCACCAGGGGCCCGTTTCACAAAGGAGGTTAAGTGAAAACTCTGAGTATGTTAACCCTGAAATGAAGGAAACTCTAGGTTTTCTGTTTCAGAATGGGAGGTTTGTCAAACCCGAGAAATCAGGGTAAGTAAAGCCTGTTTCCGAAAGAGAGGTAGCTTATACTCAGAGTCAGTTACCATGGTAACTTTCTCTATGAACCTAACCTGGTCATTAGCAGGTTTTCTTCAATAAACCCAGAGTTTCTTTCGGTCTCCTCCCCCTTTTTCAACACTTCATTAATGCACGAAATGAAAAATGCTGTTCTTACAAAGTGTTTTTTTCTTGTTCTTTTTTTCCCCAAGTACAAATAATAATAATAATAAAAAAAATAAAGATTGATTTTCTATATAAGAAAATGAAATGAGATACTTAGTCTTGTTTCCTGGGGGGATCTAAATTAAGTGCATTTTACTTAAAGGGGGGGTGCTCGTTTTCACTCAATATCCTGTTAATCTTGAGTACCTATAGAGTAGTACTGCATCCTTCATAACCACAAAAAGTCTTTAGTTTTATTATATTCATAAGAGAAAGATAGTCTGTACCGATTTTTCCCGGAAAAACACGACCGGCTGGAGGCGTGACGTGTGGGCGGAGCTAAAGAATCACGAGCGCCAGTAGGCTTTTGAGTTGAGAGCGTTTGGAAGCTGTGACATTACCGTGAGGAAAAAAACATCCAAAACACACCATGGCTAACAGTCAGATTCAGTGTATATTTATAATCCAGAATCAGATCCAGAGGCTGAAATTTAACAAGAGCAGCAGCAGCAACGACGTCTCTATGTGGTATGTACTGAAACTGTATATATTTGCTTAGCAGTTTTGGAAAATGTTCCACTTTGTCGTTTTTTTTTTTTTTTTTTTAAGCTGTACATGTGGAAAGTGCAGTTTGATGACAACATCGCATGTTGTTTACTTGATGTGCTTACGCGCCGATAGCTAAGTTAACAACACAGAGATATTTGAAGCAGTTTTACTCACCGCATGCGGTTCCAACACACAACCGTGACCCTTTTTCGTTGGGACTGCATTATCCTTAAGAAATAAACAATGTGCAAATCTGGCGTCAAACTGGGCCTTGTTTGTAAAACAAGCATCTTCGAAATGCAGGGAACAAACACAAACACTTGCACAACTCCGTTGATGCTCTGTAAAAATAAACTCCATCCACTGGTCCCTTAATGCTGTTTTTTTTTTTTTGGTAATCTGTGCAGGGTTGTCTTGCCCTGGCAACCAAAAACACACTTCTTTTGTGACATTACGCGACGCTCTTGCTCTGATCAGTGAATGTCTGTTGTGCTCTCAGTGCTCTGCTATACGGGAGCGCGCGCTCTTCCGGCAGAAGTGCCTTAGGACCCATATAAGGAAATTCCACTCCATCTAACGTCACACAGAGCCATACTCGAAAAAAACTTTCCGAAACTTGTGACAAACCTATTTTAGGTTCAAACGTACAACTTAATTTTTGAAACTTTGTCCATGAATCCAACTCTTTAACAGTGTAAAAAACTCAGTATGCATGAAATAGCATTTCACCCCCCCTTTAAGTAAAATTATATGCCAGTGTGGTAATAAAAATAATCTTAATGCAAATGGAAAACAAGATTATTCGGATTGTCCGCCCTCCATTGACACATAAGGTTAAATACGACACATGTGAATAACGGCTTCAGTGGTGTGGCAGTAATTATCCACGGAACATGCTATTACCAGAATATCCACCAACATTATCTCTTTTACGAAACCCTTTATCCACGAAACATGATTTATAAGGTTGTGCTTGATTTGATTAGCTTTTTGTTTTTAAATTTGCATATGATGTTTAACTATTACACTGATAAAGATTCACCATCCACCATCCCCTGCATCAGATAAAAAACCAAAAGTTCATTCTGAGAATGTTTACCTATGTATGTGTGCAATAGTGGCTCATATATAACAGGCAGAAGTGCAAGTATCAAACTGCTGATTTGTAACATATACATTAACAAACAGCTTCTCATGGACCATAATATCATACCTGCCAGCAGCAGTAAGGAAACTGGCAGTTTGATGTAGAAGAAGGTGAGAATTTCACAATTTCGAGTTATATATAAGCCACTATTGCACAGATACATGGGTAAACATTCTCAGAATTAACTTTTGGTTTAAAAAAAAAAAAACTTGTATACTATTTGATACAAATATTGTATTATTAACCAGTTTTGAGGTTTTACTACATTCTGTTCCTGAAATTCACACTTTTGAAAATCAAGATGATCAAAGGTAATCAAATCAAGCACAACCTTATAAATAATGTTTCGTGGATAAAGGGTTAAGTAAAAAAGATCATGTTGGTGGATATTCTGGTGATATGGTCCTTGGATAACTCATCTCAAAGTGCACCACAATGCAGTATATGATTAAAGACAAAAACAAAGTGTATAAAGACATTTTACAACCTTTTTATAACTATATAGAACATTTTATCTACTAAATGAATCATTTTGGGGCAAAATTTTTTTTTAAATAAAAAATAGAGAGATTAAGAATCTTTATATTCCAGTTCATGTGTGTATTAAAAAACATTCAGCTTTCGCTTTATTAAAACTTTTTTTTTTTTTTTTATGATTGAACTAACGATTAGGAATGACACAGATGTCTGTCCATGATTGCAAATGCGGTTACTTAAGACGACTTCCTTTTACACAGAAATGCTTTCCGTTTACACTGAAAATTCACGCACATCCACATATGAAATCACTTGCATATATGTGTGTGTGCATGTTTTTCTCATCTGAACTGTATACGTTAGCAAATGTTATTTTTTTATTTATGCGCGAGTGTGTCATGGATGTGTATGAGCGCATCGAGTTTATATGTATGTGCTAGTGTTTAAGGCGTGTATGCATGGATCAAGTTTATATGTATGTGTGAGAGTCTGTAGGTGTACAGTATGTATTATTTCATATTAGTGTTCACGTGTACCTATTTAATGTATGTATTTTTGAACATCCAGTAGTATGCATGTATATGTGAGTAATTTATATGTGTATATGCACGTGTTTTATGTATGTATTGAAATATATATACTTACTAACCCCAAACTTGAACAGTAGTGTAAGCTGATGTAGATGAACATTGAAGGTTCATGCTATGCTTGCTTACACTTTTGCCCTGCACTAGATGGAACTTATGTCTCAGACCTGGCTGTCTCCATTGGTTCACTTAAGACCAGCACTTCCTCCAATGTCAATGACTGTTGTGCTATTGCAAGCAGCCCCCCCCCCCCACCCCCCCACCCCGGTTTTAACACTCCTCTGTTTTCTTTGACTGGAATTATGAGAGTCTCTCAGGACATTGCCGTTATCTGTCACGATTTGCTCAAAAGGAGTGACATTGACACACAATATGGATAAAAAGACATGTTTTATTAATCACCAATGGGAAAAGCACCTCTGTGTGCTGTTTTGTTACATAAATTCCATAAATAGTTGAAAGATGAGACCAAAAGCAACTGAAATTGTGCTCACAACAGGCAATGCACTTTCTCACACATCATCAGTATAAAGGTTTCAGGTTTCCATTACACATATTCTGACTCATGCTGAGATTCATTCTCTGACTCTGTGCATGTGTGTTGCTGCAACGCCTTTTGCAAAAAATATGAATAAGAGAAAATAATTCTGACATCATATCAAGTCAGACTGACGATGCAGGGTGTAAATATGACTCTTCATCATTGTTTAACTCATACGGCTTTACACTCAGAGCTGAGATATTGTTTTTACATCTTTCATATAAACATCCACCACAGAAGAGTGTTGTGATATGTTTAATATTACACTTTCTAAACAAACACTAAAGCTGTGATCTAATTGAGCTATGAGACTAGTAAAATGTATTTTAATGCTAAAATAATTAAATTAAAGAAAAACAATACAAAAGGCAAAGTTTAAGCAAATAGCAGAGGACAAAAAACAACAACACTACAAAAAAAAAAAAAAAAAAAAAAAAAAAGAAAGAAAAAAAACATTCTAAGCCATGAGATTTGTTTATTTATTTCCTGTGGGAAAATTATGATCACAAAGAAGCTTTGATTGAACAGATCTTGAAAATCTCACACATGTCCAAGTTTGTTTTATGTTTCGATTAAAAGGAAATAGCAGACTATTTTCCCAAAAGCAATTTGTGATGATAAAAAACAAACAAACAAATAACTCTTCACTAGTTGATCAAAACAACTTTATCTAAATCAGAACCATGTGAGAACTGAATGGATTTGAATTTGAGTTGAAGCATCATCTGAGTTTTGTGTTTGGAAACAGCAGTGGTGTTGCTATAAATTGCAGCAATCCAGCTTCATTACAAAAAAAATATTTAGTTTAGTTTTCAGCATTTTTGCCTTGTATTTTAATAATATTCTCCCACTTTTAAAATGGCATAAGACATTAAAAATTGTTTTCAGAGAACATATCTTGAACTCTTAGTTTTTTTAATTCACACGAGCAATGTTTTCTTTCTTCGTGACAAGACAAAACCAATAAAACCCATTACAAACGAGGCATTTTTTGGATCCAGTGGGGTCATAATTACAAATTGAAATCACATTATATGAGCCCTTAAATTAAACTACTGGAAATTAATTTACTGGCAAACAAAGTGAACAAGCTGATTAAAATAATGACTGTTCCTTGCTGTTGACTTGCACGACAATAATGAACATCCATTCATGACTTCACTCAGGTTGCTGGATACATTATGGAAATGCATGCATGCATAATATTTTAAACAGCAGGGTTACCGTGCTCTGATAGCGATAATCAAGCATTTAATTTAATGTATAGGACCGAATAATTATACCATTATTAACCCATGACCCAGTTTTGTGGTTCCCTTTCAAGAGAGTTCAGAATTACACTGAGGTCAGTAAAGCTGATTTTTACATAAAAGGCGACAAAAAGAAAGAGTCTGAACAGAGGAAAGTATTGTGAAGTCATAAAATGCTGTGGATTTCTGACCCATGAACGGGGGTTCATTTTCTTTTCCACAACTCATCACTCTTCCACAGCGGTGGCGTTTTGTGTGGACAGGAAAAAGTTATTTTGGTTTGAGATGAGCATTTGGCCTCCTGGCCTTCTGGTTTGATGGAAAACTGCAGCAGTTTTGATGACTGGGGAAATGAAAGCTAAGTGTCATCTGAGGATGGAACTACAAAAATGAAGAAAGAATGGAAATTAAGACGAGACTAATGAGGTGGTGGATGTGGGGTTGGGTGAGAGAAATGAGGGTAGTGGGATGCTAAACAAGTATTTTTTAAAAAGGAAGATGGGGAAGGGAATGGAGGGTCAAAAGATAATTTAAAGCTTATCAGTTTCTGAACTGACAGTCAAAGTCAGAGGGGTTATTGTTCTCTAGAACACAGACATCTCTGTGACCTTTCAACTTCTCATTGCTCATTGAACTGTTCTTTCATATTTTCCCCAAATATGGACATTTCATGCTTAGCAGAAATGTGGTATCTGACATCTCACAGATGGGATGCATCCTGGTATAGCCTGTGTTTAACAAAATGTGAGACTAAAAATCCAATTAGCTGTGTTAAAGACGATAGATTGTTTTGTGTTTTTAGTAACTGATAATTTAATCCCCTCTCTGTCTTTCTCTGAAAGGAAATTATTGTTTACCTTTCTGAAACAAAAGGTTTTGTGGCAACTCTTTGCTCTCCCCATAGGCAAATATAAACATACATTACATTTCTAAATTGGCGTACGGTATGTAGGCATGGGCGACATGAGGAAACACCCAAGGCTGCATCTTGCTGTTGGCGGCACAGAATTGTCCTCAAAATTGACTTTGCTGACTCTATCCACTTTAAACAGGTGTAGGACAGTCTTTTTTTGGTCGATTCCAACAAATCACACATCATTTAGATTTTTTCTTTTTCTTTTATTTTTATATAAAACTCATTTTTGGAAAATGTGCTCGTTGCGACTCATTTTGACAGCACAGGTCTCATATAAACATACAGATTTATTGTGTATATTGATAAATAATGTGCAAAGCAGTTTCTATTCTTGCTATTGCTGAGTGCATCTATTTTAGAAATCTTATTACGCTCATCCTTTATCCACTGCATACTTAAGATCTCCTTATAGATTCCCAATAATAGTGCCACTGTTATGATCTTTCATTTTGTGAGGTACTTCATTGGAGTATATGTTTTGGATTTTTGTCTTATTTCTTGCTTATCAGTCTCTGAATATGTTGATGGAGAATCCATTCATTCTTTCCTCCTCTCATATCCAGAAGCTACTATATAACTCCAAAGCATAACCAACCTTCCCCCATTCTTAGTTTATTGGCATTTGGTTTTCTTCACATTCTTTTCCTTTTGATAAACCCCTAAACCTTCCAGCATATCCTTTGTATTGATGTGAGGATTACACAGTCCTGTTCTTGATAAGAATTTCTACTTCCTCTGCCATATTTTATGTGTACATGAAAACTTCCCTTTTAAAAAACCTTACTATAATTACATTACAAACCGTAAAAGCTGCAGGCAGGAAGCATATAGATGGGCTTTCTCTGCTTTATACAAGTCTGTTTTTCTCATCCTCTGCCAGCTCCTTGGAGGAGCCCATGGTTGTTGAGCATATCCGAAACACCCGAAGGGACTCATACTTGCAGTATTCATTAAGCTCTGGAATTGTCATCAGCTGACTTAGATTAAGGGCAAAAAAAAAAGTCAATTAAGTTCTGAGACCTTGCAAAAAAAAAAAAAAAAAAAAAAGAAAGAAAAAAAAAAGAAAAGAAAAAGAATGGCCGACTTTTAACACATATATAATATAAATATACTGTTTACTGAATAATATAAAATGTATAAAGTTTGTATTTTAAGTTTGTCATTTGAAGAAGTTAACAGTTTCACCTAAAACACACACACACACATATATATATATATATATATATATATATATATATGTATGTGTGTGTGTGTGTGTGTGTGATTCATTTCATATTAATTAACCACTGATGAAGTATAGTATGACTGAAGTTATATTCTTGCTTTATGTAGTGCTTATATAGTGTATTTGCCTGCATATTGGTCCTTGCAACATTTATTACCCTTACCTTTTCTTTACTCCTCCGTAGTGACAGCACACAGGAATGTTTTCTGGAATATCGATGAACTGTTCCACTCCAGCTGTGCATACATTCTCAGCTCTTTGTCTTCACCATGCCCTGAAAAATGAAGAGAGGATGGTGCAGGGTTATCTTTAAAAACACATTTTTGTTAATGTCCTATGGCATCTGTCACTGCTGTGACCAAAAAAAAAATATATAAAAAGTAAAATTGTTGTATGGAAGAACATATAATTTTTGCATTTTATTATATGGCTCTCTAGAATAGTTGACTCTGATTAATCAGATGCAGCATTGAGTGGTTAAATATTTCCTAATCTGTCATCCACAGCAAAGTATACAGACAATCAGTTACTAGAGAGAAGTGAAACAGTATTTTCAATACTAGACTGAGATTTTACGAAATGTTGTAATATGCTTTATAGTTTTTGAAACAAAGAGCTTTCTGCTTTTCAAGCCCCCAGACAAATCTCCCAGCTGACATTTGTAAGAGCTTGACAAGAGACTCACCAGAAACAATGGACGAATGATAAATAAAACACTTTTGTATATATAAACAGTGATTTGGTAAGGAAATGGTATGGTTAACTTAACTGAATGTACAGTATACAGTATATTGCAGTCTTTGAATGATGCAGGAAACATGTAGAATGCTAAAACAATATTATGGTAATGCATTTGCAGGGTTTGTTCAGGTAACATTTGCAAAGAGTGGGTTGCCTGCCTGATGAACAATTAGAGAGAGAAGACCTGAATGAAATATCAAAGTTAATTGACTTGATTAACATCATCAACTTCATCAAGGCATGCAGGTTTTATCAGAGTAGAGTGGCGAGTTGATCAGCATTCAGATGAGATGTTTATATACACAACTCACCCATCCATGAAATTACACATGCCTCCGTCATAAATATGGATGAAGAGCATTTGGCTTATTTAAAGAACATTTTCAATCAAAAAAGAAAGAAAGAAAAAAAAATCTTCTTTCTTAGAGACAAGCGCTTTGAGAGTGATCCCATGATATATTTCAGACAAAAACGATTGCTTGCTTTAGATTTGTTGTGTTGCTTTCCCAGTGCTAAATCTCCCACAGGCCCTTAGGGTTTCAAGCATATCAAATGATTTAGACTGAATGTGGAAAGAATTTCATAGATATCAAGCCTTGGACAACAGCCCTCTTTTATCTTATCACTAAATTACCAAGAGCAATGTTTAAAAACAGTTAAAAACAGCTTTATTTAATCATTATCAAAATTTTGCAATTCTATCCTGTATTTTATTAACCATTTGAGGATGCTTGAAAGAATCTGCTCTTTTGTTCTTTGCTGAAACCCTGCAGTTTGTTTCAATGCGTCTTAAGGGATTTTACTCAGCATGTTTTCAGAAGAAAGGGAGAAAAGGGGAGAATCTATGTGAAAACATCTCCACAGGCTCTCAAACAGATGTCCATCAAGTGCATAGTGAGTATAAAGTCCACACTCTTAGAAATAATGGTCCTTTACTGGCATCTGTGCTTCTGTGAAGAGCCTTTAGCATCGATGGAAACTTTCCACTTAATTTTTTTATTATTATTATTATTAAAATGCTGTTCACATTATGAAAAAAATATTGTTCTTGTCTATCTCCGTATGACAAATCATTTTATTTGCTTTGATCACCATTATCCAACACATTCCCTGTAATCAATTTCATCTGTTTCTGCATAAAGACAAGACCCAGTAGTTCAGTCTCTGATTCTGAGTTGAGAGCAGACCATTGAACAAACATGCGGATGTGACAGTGTTAGTCAAATCCCATTTGTTACAGTGAATTCAATTTTGATTACCCAGAGGGCAGCTCTCTTTGAAGAGGTGGGCTGCTGGCACTGATGGCGACACGGAGAGATAGACAGAGAGCAAGAGAGAGAGCGATTAGCTCTGAGACATGGCATCGGAATCTAGAGCATCCTGCTGCAACAAACAGACCAAGCGTGGCAAGTTTCTGAAATATGAGAAAGCTAAGCCTACAGAGCAGTGTTCAAATATATACAAATAATTCTGAGGTTCACAAAAAGTAGAAATTTTACGGAAATTATAGATAGTTGCATCACAGGAGTAATGGTCTGTTTTAGGATTTAAGTTTGAACTCCTGACTCATTTTCCAGTTTTTGTCACGGCACACTGTTGTGGTATTGCTACACATTCACTCTATTGCAAAATATCAGGGGACTGACGGAAAGAGAATCCTGTTCATGTCTATACACATATTTGAAAATGATTGCTACATACGTTATGTATCATGCTTTCATAGAATTTGATAAAAATAAATGACTTAATTTCTCTAGAATTTCTAGCATTGAGGGAATATATCGAGGGTGTTTTCTGACACAGCATTGTACCATTCCAGTGAAATAAGAAGTTTCCTGCAAAATAAGCAATGCGACAACTTACTGTATGTGTTGGTGAATTTGTCAATGATGAATTTGTTAATGAGTCAATATGACTCATAATCTCATGCTGCATACAGTCTCAGTAGATTTCCCCATAATTCAATGGTCCATCATTCAAATTTAACAGATTAATTGATTTTAAAATGATGTTTCTTGTCAAATTAATGTATTTGATTAGTAATTTAATATGCAGGATAACACTCTACTTCACAGTCATTATCAAACATCTGATCATTATCTGCTCATACACTGTAAAAAAGAATTTGTTGAGTCAACTAAAAATATTTTGTTACCCCGCTGCCTAAAATTTTTTTGTTATCTTGACAAAAAAAATCTTGTTGAAACAACTTCAAACTAGAGTGGAGTTAGTCCAGGTAACAAATTTCTTTAAGTTGACTTGACTATTATTTTCTAGTCCAGTCAACTAAATCATGTTGTGTCAACAGGGATTTTTTTTTTACTTCGATCAATAATCATAAACAAATGTTACTCCACTGCCTTAAATGTTTAAATAAAGATGACAAAACACTTTTTTTAATGTAATTTATTTAATGATAGAGACAACACTTTCATTCACATTTAAATTGAACAAGCAATTTGCTGTCAACACATCAACTGATAATTGATAAACAAAACAAAAAATGCAAAATACAAACACGTCTAAAGATCTGAACCGACACTTGAAAGTGTGATGTATAATAAATAACATTGGCATGGGATTGAGAAACAAATAGTTGCATTTCAATTCATCAGATCAAAACCACAGGGATTGTTTTTAATTTCATAATGCAATATGAAAATCAGAAGGTTGAACTCTGCATATTAACCCTGCACAAGTTCACACGCACTCCCCCCACCATAATGCAAGTCATGGTCAAAATGAGAAACCAAGATATATGTAATATAATATCACAATTAGTTACAAAAAATGAGTGTACTGTACTTCTGTATAATAAGATATAAATGGAATGAATGCACATGGAAGCACAAAGACCTAAACAGTCAGATTCTAAATTTCATAGCACAACATGACCAGACAGAGGTGTTAACATCAGAAGGATCTTGAAAGTTTCCAAACTCGTCCCCCATCATAATGATACATACTGAAAATGTGTACATACTGTTTAAGAAAATGAGAGGTGAAAAAACATTTGTTTACATGAGAACATGCATATTCCAAGTCATGACATGTAAACTTTAATGTACATTCTATATAGTGAAAGGCACAAAAGAACCTTTCCTTATAAAAAAAAAAAAAACACTACTTTTTAAGAAAGAGTGCGGTGGAGCCGATGGATACATCATGAACACTGAAAAGTGAAAGTGACATGACATACATTTGTGCTCTTCATTTAACCCATCCAAAGTGCACACACACACACAGCAGTGAACACACACCGTGAACACACACCCATAGCAGTGGGCAGCCATTTATGCTGCAGCGCCCGGGGAGAAGTTGTGCCTTGCTCAAGGACACCTTATTTGTGGTGTTGAGGGTGGAGAGATCGCTGGACATTCACTCCCCCACACCTACAGTTCCTGCCGCGGGAGCGAGCACATGGTGGGAGCACCTGGTCTTCACAAGTTTTTGCAGAGCCTCAATGGTGTATTTAATGCGCTGGAGGTGGTGGATGTTCACTGCATACAGACCCATTAGGAGTCTAAATGCCTTGGGGACATGGGAGATGTCATTGATGACAGGATGTACAAATGAGACCAATGTTGGTTATTCCTTGGGAAGCACATCACATTGCTGTTCCTCAGTTACAATCAGAATGCCCTCTTCAATTTCTTTCTCAACATCCTTAATGTCACTGGATGGCTGGGGAAAGAAAAAAAATATTACATTACTTAATAAATTTATAAACGAACACACATATGTACATACACTATTAAAGTTGTGTGTTTTGTTAAAAGCACAGCTACCAATTAATGCAAAGTGTAATTCACCTTCAAGTGGAAGATATTTAGAAAAATGTAACCAAAAATGAAAGTCAAAATTAAATGGTGCTCCTCAACGGTTTCGTTTAGAAACATTCAAAATAACATCCTGTATTAAACTGTTAAAAGCCTGTACTAAATTCTTTGTTCTGCTGAACACAAAGAGTTTAAAATCCCATGGGAAGATAAGTGTAAAATACACCCCCAGAACCAACTATTCTAAAAATGGGGGGAAATTATTTTCTTCACTGGTATTCTACATGATTTCTGAATGACATAAAATGTGACAAACCAATACAACATTCAGGTTTTTTTTCTTAATCTGATTATAAGTGTCTAATCTGTCACACCATTTATACAATGATCAGAAAATATATTGGTGTAAATAGGTATTCCTTTTAAATAATAGTCTGTTGCACTGCATGTTCAGAGTAAAGCATGACTCCTAAGGGCCGTTTCATAGTCAACGCGGGAAACGCGAGCAAGAAACGCGAGCGACGCACTCCTTTTCATAGTCTAAACAGTGAACGCAAGCGTCACGGTTGATGCGTGTATGCAATACACGGCTCACGCAACAGGGGGTAGTAGAGTCGGGTGATATTAGTAGAGTCGGGTCGCGTGATATTCAGATTACAATGGCAACTGAAGAGTAGTGTATTCTGTTGCTGATGAACTATCGTATAAATGTGGATGAATATGTATAAGTTCGTATAATTTTTCCTCTTCGCCCGCCATTGTATTCAATTCATTGTATAGACGGTTTCATCGGGCGCACGCGCCTGGAACTAAGTTAACGTCCTGTCTGTGTTGTGTATATCGGTCTGGCTGCGGTGCCATCTACAAACGCAGTTAAAGCCAAGGTGATGAGTAGACTGAAGTTGGGCTCAGGTGGTTGTGCTGCGGGATGTGTTTCCCATACATTTATTTATTTTTGGAGACTCGCCACAATTTTAAAACTGATCGATTTTCAAAAAGGCTTCGTTAAATAAACATGAGTAACGTAACATTACGTAACGTATTGCACGTTTAATAATAATTCCTTACATTTATGTTTAAATATCAAAATGAGGCACAGGTGTTTTTATATCTCTGTATTTCTGAAGGAAGACTTGCATGTTATATGCCTGATAGCAGCGTGTGAGCGTACCCGCACTGCTGTGTTTACAGCTGTTACTGGGGAAACCTCTATTTCTCGCGCTTTATGTCTATGCTTTAAAACATCTCCTGCTGGAAAATAATGAATTTGCATTTTCATTAAGTCCGCCTGATCCACACAGAAAACACATTTTGTTTGTTATCAAAAAATATCTACTCTAGAGGGACTTGGCTGTTGTTATTGATTCTATTTGGAGTCTACCGGAAGTTAAGTTAGGTCCACAAAAGCGCTCACGCGCATTAACGTTTGTTTATGTTGATGCCGTTGAAACCGTCTATACCTTCTTCTTTTGTAAACACAATATACTTGAATTAGGGGTGTCCATGGTTAACCGGTTAACCGATTAACCGTTAAAAATTGCGTAACCGAGTGAAACATTTTGCTCGGTTAAGTGACGTCAATGGCGTGCATTGAATTTAGTTGTAATACATTTTTGCACCACCAGAGACCGCCAGAGCGCTCCCAGACATTTGTAATGTCCACAAGAAGAAGTCATTTTTCTAATATGAAGCGGGCAAAAAAAAAGTACAGCGTTGGAGCACTTTAAAATTGAGAGTGACGGGGCAAAATGCAAGTATTGCAATACAGTGCTTAGATATACTTCAAGTACAACCTCGTTGTTGTAATCTCAACAGCCAACACCCGGGCATCATTAGGCCGGTCAGGACTCACTGGATGCGTGGCGATGAGCGAAAGCATCTCAGCTGCGTGGCGTGTCTGTTTTTAATTCGGCTCCCATGTTAACAGGTTAGAGCTTGCCGACTGCCTGCGTGAGACGCGCGGCTCAGGCGCGGCTCGACGCGTGCATGCTAGAAATAGAACTGACGCCTTGTTGGAAGCGTTTCCAGGCAAAATATAATAGGAAAATATGTTTATATGTCATTTTGTACACAAATACATATTAATTCATGACATTTTGATATTTGAAAGTCTATAGGTTGACATAAATTCAGATATAAATGTAATTAAAAAAAATAATTATCGATTTTCAAATATTGTACCTGTCAAACATATCATAGTCATAGCCTTAGCGAGGCGGCCGCGGAGCCTGCTTGTTACCTTCGCCGAAACACGGAAAGTTACATAACCATTACTAGAGCCTGTTCCTTTATAACATAGCCAAAGGTCGGTGTATATTTGCTTTATACATTTTAAGCTTATTCTCAAATACAGATTGTGTTAGTGGGCGGGATTATTAGGTAGTTTTAATAGGACAGTTTGACCGGTGAGATTAAATTTTGTCGGACATTTTTTTTTTTTTTTTGGCCAATGTCTGGAAATTACCGGACAACGGAAACCCTGGGGCACACTATGGTTAACCGATTATTAACCGCTAAGGGCCTCGGTTAACGGTTAATGAAAAACTTGAAAACGTGCAGCCCTAACTTGAATTAATGTACAATACTTGCAATGTCGCCCCCACCGACAACGCATAGTATTGCGTGAATCGGCACGTCGCGTATCAAAAACTAGGACCACACATTTGGCTACGCACCGACGCATAATGGCGGCCGAAGCATAACGATGCGTAGCCTCGGGGACACGTATGCCTACAGATGCGTTGACTATGAAATGGCCCTAAAGGGTTGGTTAACCCATGTATGTTTTATTCACCCTCATGGCATCGTAGGTGTGTATGACTTTCTTCTTTCAGACAAATCCAGTCGGATTATATAAAAAAATATTTATGGCAATAGGTGGGTGTTTTTTTCAACAGTCCAAAAGTATTCAAATAATTTGCATCAATTCATAATAAAAAGTACCTCACATGGCTCTGAGAGGTGAATAATGTCCTCCTGTAGCGAATCCATGTGTTTTTGTAATAAAAAAAAATACATATTTAAAATGTTATTCAAAACATATTTAAACCCTTTTCTCTCACTTTCGTAAGAGCCATTCCGGGTGGATGAAAATAGGACATAGGGGTCATGCATGCACCGGTGATTAGTGACGAACACGGAAGAGCGGAGGAGACAACAATACACCAATCACGAAGTAGAATCACAAAATTAGGCTTGCACGTATGATAGTCAGTGGAAGAGAAAAAAAAGTTTACAACTTTTTAAATATGATATTTTTCTTACAAAAAGTGCATCGATTTGCGACAGGAAGCCTTTTTTGGACTGCTGAGAAAAAAAACACACCTGTCTGCTGCCATTAAATAACTTGGAAGAGCCAGGACAATTTTAAATTCAACTCAGATCAGATTCGTCTGAAAGAAGAAAATCACATAGGGTGCCTTGAGAATGAGTAAAACATGGCCTAATTTAATTTTTTTGGTGAAACAATCCTTTAAGCAAAGTTGCTAATGGCCAATATGCTAGAACTGAACATTTTTCAGGATTCAAAACAGTATTCAGCAAAATAATAAAGAATGGCTATGTCCATAAACAGGGTTTCTGGTGGTTTTATGAAGATAAATTCAACACTTTATAAAGACATTTTAAATACCAATTTAAATAGAAAATTCACGGAATAAAACTGGGGAAAATAATGTCAAATTATGTTCTCTAAATTTTGAAGCTGTTTTCCAATGCAAATATCTACATTTTCGTAAAGGGTTCACCCAAAAAAGAAAAAGAAAGAAAATTGTCATTTACTAAACCTCAAGTTGTTTTAAACCTGAATTAGTTTATTTCTGTTAGTCCCAGTCCCAGATCGTCTAACACAGTACACAGATCGTCTAACAACGAGTTACAACCCCAGATCACCCAGATTTCTTCTTCTTTTACCTGGACCACATCACTGCAGACTGATGGTGCTCAGATTGGTCATCCACAAGCGTGATCCCAGCAGTTATGTCCTTGATGAATTCCTGCGCAGAGCCTGTGTGCTTTAATAAAAACAAAGGGATGCATTAAACAGGGCCTTCAAATTGTAAAGCATATAGACTCCAATAAATGTGCATTTATAAATAAATAAATTTACTTACAACTTCGTCCAAGCTCTACAATGTAAATGCCATTTCCATTATGTCTGCATATCTTTTTGATGGATAACTGCAAAAGGACTCGCTGTGGTCCATCCACAGGATTATTGAATTCTGCGCTGAATCTTCAGTCATTCAAAAATATCATAAACATGAAAAATACAAAAACATGTTAAAACACTGTAAAATAATAAACATACATATAAATAAATCTTTACAGAGAAAGACAAATGTATTGACAAGTTTGTATTAAATGCCAAAGACAAACTATACCATCCAGACAATGCTTTTAAATGACACAACACATAATTATAACACAATAAAAGGAAATTTAACACATTTGTGTCGATCGTTATTGTATCTCTATTTATACAAGATATATGGTATTATTACTTTTATTCTAAAATATATAGATTTAAACGTACGCAATTTACTTATGACCGTATATTCACCATAGACTATATAAACAGGGTATATACAGCAATCCTTAAGTTAAATTTACTACTTTTTAATACCTTTTTCACTACCTTCAGAATATTTTTTAAAACCATCACGACACTGAATTGCAAGTGTTAATCAGCGACCTTTCTATTATTTACACCGATTTTGACATATATAACATACAAAAAATAATAGATTAAGAGACTGATGTTGACAGCATATTGCACATTTATTTCACTTAGTAAATAAAAATAAAACAAATACCATAAAATGTGCAATGGAGAAAATGGATAGACCGAACAATAAGCCTGCCTGTTAGTGTTGTCACGGTACCAATATTTAAGTATTCGGTACCGATACCAGTGAAAATCCACGGTTCTCGGTACCAATTTCGGTACCAAAGCAAAACACAAAAATTTGCTAATAAAGAAAAAAAAATAACTTTTTAGCACTAAAAATAAAACCAGTGCCATTCTTTATACTTATTTAGAATTGTGTTTAAAGTTTTTCTACAAGTTATATAATTATGAAAAACAGTAAACAAGTTTCACCCAAATTTAATTTGTCTTTTAATTTATCAAATTTAAACACATTTTATGTTTGGTAAATAAAGGGGATTTGCTATTAAAATTAAAACATGGGAGAAATATTGAGATTTATTATTTTTTTTTAAATAAAGTTTTTTATTTTTTTGCAACAGTGGTAGCAGTATCACATACGTTTTACTAAATAATAGTAATATTTCTAGCACAATGCCCTTATGTAAAAATTTTCTTTTAGGCCTAATGAATGCATATTTGTCATTTTGAAATTTCTATTTGCGCATTAGCTCCGCCCACTACCGGAGAAACCGGTATGTCTTCTGCTTTTTCGAAAATGAATATGAATAATTCTAAATGAACTCGATTATTTTGACAGGAGAAGACAACAGATGCTGAAATTAATGCAAGCGACATGCGCTTCAGTCTATGTAGTAAATAAACCTGCACGTCTCTGCCATTCATTAATTCACACAGAGACGCGCAGAACACGGATTCATATTTCAAACAACTTTTGCGGCTTAACATTTACAGATACTGGTCCATATGGAGATTTGATTTGATTAATTTATGCTTTCACAAATTCCATGACTGTCCATATTAAAATGTAAGTTTCATTTACATGACTGGATTTTGAGATTCCGTACTCGTTTTCTGCTTCGCGGAAATCATAGCGCTGTATGCGTCAAGAACCGGGTTTGAACGGGACCTCGGTACTACCGGTCGTTAACCCAGCTATTAGAAAACTTGCATTTGTCCATGAAGACGACGATGGTTGTCCAGTCGTTGAAGATATGCCTTGAAGCAAGTCTAAAATAAAACGTAAGCCAGCCACTTCTGTTGAGCGCGCAGTGTTCTGAGATGATGCCGAACGACCACTGAATATGACGTCAGCATCAAACATTGAGTGAGACGGAGACGGAAGATCTTTGATTATGTGCCCAGATATGCTAAAGCCCATATAAACGAACTAACACGAACGCAGATAGAATTTCAATCAGAATAAGACACCTGATAGTCTGGAAAAAATAATACCTAATTTGGAAAAAAATAATACCTCTGAGACCACATTTAACACTTTTAATGGCCTTAAATTTGACCATTTTGATTTATCACTTTTTAATACTTTTTAAAACCCCGCGGACACCCTGATAAAAACAGATATTCACGCAGTATTACACTGGGTTCTAGGTTCTAGCGAGGCACTTGAATGACTAACGTTACTTCAGAAAACTGAAAGAAGAGTTTGTAACGCTACCTTCAGAACTTCATCTGAACCGTAGACTGTAAAAAAACCATCAGAACTAATCTTATGTCAGCGATATCAAATGTAACGTTAAGATACGCGCTCCAGAAGAACTCTGAGGGAGGTGCTCATCTATGGTGCTCATTTGTTTCCCTTATAACATGCAGAAAAGACAGTTCGAGTAGGAATCTTCTTTTTTCTCCTAATTTTTCATCGATGTATATTGTGACGGATGTCTTACGCTGTCAGGTTTAGAGCAGTTCCTTTTTTTTTTATTCCCGCCGTTCTTAATCCATACAGTGATCCGCGTTGAGCTCTCGCGCTCTGTTTGCACGGTCTCTAACGCAGCCCTGGGCTCAAATAATACATACAAACTGTATTTTTATCGTGCTCCACATAAGTTTAGCTCCGCTGTAACGCATGGGAGAATATCTGTTTTAATATTTATAAGGAGAATACTGTGGAACCGCCTGTATTTTGAGGCTTCAGAGTGCCGCGAAACGAACATTTACATACAGTAACTTACATACAGAATATACGACTCTTTAAACAATACTTACTCTTCTGAGACAACAAATGTAATTTTACACATTAAGCCAATAAATACGAATATTTTACTTACCAAAGTTGTATTCTAGTCAAATGTCCAAACTTTGAGGAGAAACTGACTAGAATGGCTGACGACCTTCTTCTCTCTTCAACAGCATTCAGGAGAATGATGAGATCTCGCGATAAGTGATGTTGTGAACGTGATATTGCTATTGAATTGAGTCAACAAATTTTTTTAAGTTATGAGGACAAATGACCTAGTTCAGTCAACTTTCAAACTAGTTGAGACACTGAAAACTAAAAATTTTTAGTTGAATGAACAAATTCAGTAACTGCAAGTTGTGTCAACATAAAAAAATTCATTGAAACAACTAAACTGCTAAATAATTTCTTACAGTGTATAAATAACTAAATAACTAAATAAACCCTGATAAAATTCTAATTGCCCTAATAGGGTTTATTTTGTGAGCTGAAACTTAGACTTTGGCTTTTTATGTAAATAATGTAAAATATTGTTTTTAACATCTTATTACAGACATTCATCCTATAAATACCACTCAAACCACTATAACCCATTTTTAACATCCTTCAAATTGAGTTATATATAATTGTAAATACAATACAGCTAAATATATTTTGTAGAGACTGACTCTTGGTTAATGTCTTACCTGACAAACTGCCAAGCCTGCTGTCTGAGTGCTAGAAAACCAATTAATCAATTTTGAACCAATCAATAACAACTATGTAATGACTTCTGTTCAAACTGCTCTTGCTTCTTTTCATCATTGATTTACTCTGGCAGCTCTACTGCAGTGAATTCATCTTGTATAATCATTCAGTTTATTTCCCATTGGAAAAAAGTCTTTGGTCTGCCGATATGGTTTTACGTTTTTGGTTTTACCATGTGCACAACCACACACAGGCTATCAATCTCAAAGCTCATGGTCCTTTGTGAATCCATCAAAGGGAAGATGAGCAAGGGGATGTTTATTTTATGTGAATGCACACACACCATCTTGCAGATATATAAAAACAACTAGTGCAATGCAAAGCTGGTTTCCTTTGCCGAAAGCACTTTTCAGATTAACTAAGACTAAACATAACTATCAATTAGAACAAACATGAGGGAGTTTAGACATGATTACTGAAGGGTTTATGTTAAAACACATTAACCCTAAATACTAATGAGAGACAACTATGCCTATATCAGCATTCTCAAGAAATTAAACAATTTTCAAATTTGCATATACTTCCTTCGTATGACGTTTCGCCGAATGACAGAGGTTACTCATTCATGTTTTATGTTTTAGACCAACATTTCGCTCTACTAGGCTATTCTGTTTTATTTTTAATCTCAAGAAGAGCTAGTTCATAAACAGCTGCGATTGGTGGGAGCACATCACATCAGTAGCTATAGCTATATTCCCACCCCCTCCACTGACTGAACCCCTGCTGAACGAGGGAGAGAGAGAGAGAGACATTGTGATTGAAGAGACAGAAAGGCTTTCATTAACTCAGTCGCTCAAAGTTCTCCGTATCGCGGTCCTCTTTTACCGTTATCAAATCCCAACAGAAGCGTTTATTGGATTATTAAAACTGGACAAGTTGTGAAGGTAAGTTTTATACACGAGTAATTTGAATATTAATTTGATAAAATGTTCGAGGGTTTACACTGATCAGGTTATTAGATGTAGCACACCTTAGATGACAGAGGGGGTTTTATATAGCGACGCTCCGCCTGACACTGACTGGATGTCAAAGCGTCAAAAAGATGATTTCTAAAACTAGTGCACTGAGAAGCGCTTCATAAATAGCGGCTCTCATCAGGATATTCACACGCACAATGTTTCATTCAGATCGATGGGATGCTGCTGTGACAGAAGCTGTGTGCGACCTCGGGCAAGTTCAACGGCATTATTACCCTTACAAACATTTACCATGGTAACCACAGTTTACGCAGAGATAACCGTAGTCAAAAAAAAAGCATAAATCTGTTGGTACACTCACTCTTTGCTGAACATCTCTTGTGAAACAAACGGAACTTGCAAACAACATATACATTCATGTCAATATATTTAGGCTCTTAACTTTTGTTAATCAATGACCAAAGTTATGTTGTGCATTTATGACTCATCTCAACCATTTTCACAGTCTGTGAAAAAAAGAAGCTTCTAAGCCTTACATTAAAATATAGCTAATCTCCATAATTTACATTCATATATTTTAAACATCTTTCTCCAAATTATTATTTTTTTAAAATATTTTTTTAAATAATTTGGAGTGAAATGGGGGTGAAATGCTTGTTTTCACTCAATATCATGTTAATCTTGAGTACCTATAGAGTAGTACTGCATCCTTCATAACTCCAAAAAGTATTTAGTTTTATTATATTCATAAGAGAAAGATAGTCTATACCGATTTTTCCTGGAAAAACACGACCGGCTGGAGGCGTGACGTGTGGGCGGAGCTAAAGAATCACGAGCGCCAGTAGGCTTTTGCGTTTAGAGCGTTTGGAAGCTGTGTCTCAAAACCAACCAAAACAAACCATGGCTAACAGTCAGATTCAGCATATATTTATGATCCAGAATCAGATCCAGAGGCTGAAATTTAACAAGAGCAGCATCAGCAACGACGTCTCTATGTGGTATGTACTGAAACTGTATATATTTGCTTAGCGGTTTTGAAAAATTACTAAGTTCGACTTTGTCTTCTTTTTTTTTTTTAAGCTGTACATGTGGAAAGTGCAGTTTGATGACAACGTCGCATGTTGTTTACTTGATGTGCTTACGCGCTGATAGCTAAGTTAACAACACAGAGATATTTGAAGCAGTTTTACTCACCGCATGTGGTTCCAACACATGATCGTGACCCTTTTTCGCTGGGACTGCATTATCCTTAAGAAATAAACGATGTGCAAATCTGTCGTCAAACTGGGCCTTGTTTGTAAAACAAGCATCTTCGAAATGCAGGGAACAAACACAAACACTTGCGCAACTCCGTTGATGCTCTGTAA
This sequence comes from Carassius auratus, assembly GCF_003368295.1. Taxonomy (NCBI): domain Eukaryota; kingdom Metazoa; phylum Chordata; class Actinopteri; order Cypriniformes; family Cyprinidae; genus Carassius; species Carassius auratus. The sequence goes on from NW_020528076.1 coordinate 1,261,180, forward strand.
AAATGAACTCCATCCACTGGTCCCTTAATGCTGTTTCTCTTTTGATAATCTGTGCAGGGTTGTCTTGTACTGGCAACCAAAAACACACTCCTTTTGTGACATTTCGCGACGCTCTCGCTCTGATCAGTGAATGAATCTGTGCTCTCAGTCTGTGCTCTGCTATACGGGAGCGCGCGCTCTTCCGGGAGAAGTGCCCTTAAGACCCATATAAGGAAATTCCGCTCCATTTAACGTCACACAGAACCATACTCGAAAAAAACTTTCCAAAACTTGTGACAAACCGGAAGGAGTATTTTTGGAACAGAAATACTCCTTCAAACGTACAACTTAATTTTTGAAACTTTGTCCATGTTTAGCATGGGAATCCAACTCTTTAACAGTGTAAAAAACTCAGTATGCATGGAATAGCATTTCACCCCCCCTTTAAATTAATATGAATATGTATGAAGAGCGCTAACATTTTGAGAAAGCATAAAATGGTCTAGAAATTAACCCTGATCAACCAAACCCTCTTTAATAATTTCGTTTGGTTTAATAGCCAAAAAAGGTTTCCTTTACCACTCATAGACACAAGCATATTTGTGATTGCTAGGGTTTCCATGGAAATTTTTTTCAAGGTTTGACTATTGCTCTTGAACTATTTTAGGTATCTGCAGTACAGCACACTAAACACAGTTGTGTTTTTATAATTAAACACAGAAAGTTTAATGCTATTTACCCATGTATAAAGAAATAAATATGTCATGACTAGGGGTGCCTTAAGATATCCAGAGGCCCCTGGGCTACAGCATTACAGTACGCCTTTGCATGTTTGCATGTTGACAATTATATGTCCAATTTAGTTTTATCCCTCATTGACATGCTAGTTAACATTTAAAACACTGTTCTGCGTAAAATGTGAACATAAGTGAATATGCAAATTCACTCTTTGCCAGAAGGTGGCGCTTGTGGAACAGCACGATTATAGCCATTACATAAAGTAAACAATACGAAGAGAAAATGACATCAAAACTTTCCTGGCCGAAATGTGAGTTTACAGGTATGATTTAAACACCATAAATTACACAAATTATTAATAATTCATCATCAGTAGTTCGAAACAACACTTGGCAAGTTGGGAAACTATTTGGTGATTGCTGTGTTTTATTTTTAATTTTAAAACATGGCGTGTTCAATTAAATTACATTTATTATAGCCATTTATTTATTTATTGTTCACAGTTAAGCAATGAGGTTGAAGCAGCACGTTTGATGGAACACAGTGACTAGGGTTGGGTATCTTTGAGTTTCTGTATAAGACTAAATCTGAAAGAAGTATATCATTTATGCAAACTCAGCATGGGAGTCAGCAGGGTCTCTCAAACCTCACACTATAGGGCTCAAAGCCTTTATTAACATTTCACTTCTTCTGGGATTCACAAAACCTGGCCTGACAGGTAGACAGATGCCCTTTGGCTTCTGACACACAAGCACACACAAGCACAAGCACAAACACAGCTCCATGTCAGACAGACATGGAGCTGTGTTTGTGCTTGTGTGTGTTTGTATTTATGTGAATGTCTCCTTCATCATACCTAGGACTGTCTTTGCCCAGCCCCTGGCAAATCCCCTTTTCTTTTCTTTTTTCATCTAGAAAATGAAAGCTGCCTCCCACAACTTTTGAGGAAATTAAAAGAGGATGAAAGTGGGAAAAAAGCAAATGAGAGTTATTTATAACAGTTATTTATGGCTCATGTCATTTTTTTCACTGGCACGATTTATGCCCTATAAAGGCTCTCCATTCTCTCTTTTTGCAATTTCATACCCCAGCAAATCAGATATTACACAGCTTTGAATTTTTAATATTGTGTGTTCTGTGCAAGACAGAAAGAGAGATCTTTTAAAAACTTTGACTGTAGTTTAATTCAAGCAACATAACTTTAATTTTACAAGAGAGAGAACAGGGATAGTAGTCACAAGGGCTGGATATCTCAAGAACTATAAGGTTTTGAGTCAAAATTCCAAATGGTTGGTTCTAAACAGTTCAAAACCCTTTAAATTAGAATATATATATATATATATATATATATATATATATATATATATATATATATATATATATATATATATATATATATATATATATATATATATATATATATGAGTCATGATATTATATCATATTTCTATATCAAATAAATGCTGTTCTTTTGAACACTCTATTAATCAAAAAAATGTGTCATGGTTTTCACACACAAAAGAAGAAAAGGTACAACTGTTTTATTTAATTATAAATGTTTATTAATGCCAGTATATTAGAATGATTTCTAAAGTATCATGTGACAGTGAAGACTGGAGTAATGACTGATGAAAATTTAGCTTTGTCATCACTGGAGTACATTACATTTTAAAACATATTAAAATAGTTATTTCAAACTATTACTGTTTTTACTGTAATTTTAGTCAAATACATTTATTCATTTTAGCTGACGCTTTTATCCAAAGCGACTTACAATTGCTATATATATGTCAGAGGCCGCACGCCTCTGGAGCAACTAGGGGTTAAGTGTCTTGCTCAGGGACACATTAGTGTCTCACAGTGGATTTGAACCCGGGTTTCTCACACCAATGGCACATGACTTATCCACTGCGCCATCACCACCCTCTCACATGACACATGAGAAAAACAAGAGACTTTGGACGGTAGTATGTACGTATAGTAAATAAACATTTGTATTAATTTAAATATATAAAAAAATATAAAAAGTAGCAAATATATGAAGAATTAAACACAAAAATATATTAATAAAAAAATGACAGCATTCAAATCATGTGGAAACCTCCATCCTGTGGAGTTCATGTACACACTTCATCCAAATAACAAACTTGACCTTAAACTCTTAAACTTGTCTTGAATCATTCATTGCCCAGCTGGACTCACATCCACTGCAGAGTTAAAGTAAACAACGAAGATGCTACCCTAAAATATTTCACTCCAAACTTAACCAATTGTTAACATCAGCCAAGTCAATGATTTATTTGGCCATCTGTGGGAATATAAACCAACATTGCCTCATGCAATTTTGTGTATTTCAAAAATGTTAACAGAATATCCTACAAGTACAGAAGACATTGAGTGTCGTTGTAGTCATTTGAATGCTACAGTTAGTTACATGAGTTATTTTTGCTAGTCTTAATGGTGTTGGCCTGAGTGGAATTAATCTCGTGTTGTTTTAGCCAGTGTAAGCCTGTCTTAAATTGCCAAATAGGGAGATGTGTCTGCTTGCCATAGTGAGCTTATGTTAATGGTCTGATGAGTTCAGTCATAAAATATTTCTGGTGATTCTTAAGTGACCTTTTGACATTTACTATAATGGATGTGCTACTCACTCCATGCAATACTTGCTCCCTGTTTATCGCCGAATCGCTTAATTTGGGTTTTAAACTAACTGAATTCTTCAAACCTTTGATTATATGGATTCTCGCCAGAGAAAGGAGAAGAAACAGAGTACGAGGGGGAGACAGAGTCAATTTAAGGATGATGGCCCACTCCACTAGGATGATTCGTCATGCGGGGCACCTCTAGGGTTATGTTGCTTTACTTTTTGAAAATATAAACACACATTTAGCCTAGTCTGATTTATGCTTTATATAAAAAATGAATGTACTGACTGTAAAATATGAACTTTAGAGAGTTGCTGTAATGTGATTCCTGGCTGTATCACTCTATATCTACTGTATAAGATTAAATCTGAAAGAATTATATCATTTATGCATATTGTTGTCTAGTGTCTTGGCTCAGTAACTTAAATGCCCATCTTCATTTCATTCCAAGCAAAGAGAGAACTCAATTTTGCAGTTTGTTATCCTAAACATAGTCACAGCCAGATGGCACACCCACGGACCGCCCACAGTCCACTCACTGACCGTCTGATGCATATTGGACATAAAACTGAAATGTACTTTCACAACCTTGCAAGCTACTATCTAATTGGATGCCTTTGTGCAGCTTTAACTCAGTCCGCAAGCAAAATTATGTTTACAAGTTAATGGATTCAGCAAGTGCTTTAGTGATAAAAAAAAAAAACAGTGGCAAGTTAAGTAACATTTATATGGCACTTACAGATTATGTAAAATCAGCTTCACAGTAATAAACAGGAAAATAACAATCTACCGGTATTTTGCAAAGTCCATTGAGTATGAAACAATTTCAGCTGTAAAACAGGTCTACAGAAGACCAGGGTAAGTTTAGTATAATTAACATTAAGAAACTAAAATAGTTTCATTTAAATATTTAAGTTAAATGTGGAGTGTCACACAGGTAATTTGGGGGATATCAGTTTACAGTTTTTGACTGTAAATTATATGATTGAATTGTTCTTTGTACAGTTAACTGCTTTTTACTGTAAAGTTACATAAAATGTCTGGTTAGATATTTTACTTTTTCCCCCTGCATATAGTATGGGAGGGTACTAGTAATCTATAAAAACAAATTCTGTACTGTCTGTACAATATCTTACAGGTAAAATTACAGTGCAAGCATTACATGATGGCAATGGTAAACTAAATGAAAAAATGTACATGATCATGTATTTACACATATTTACACAAATACACACACACACACACATACACACACATACATGTTTGTTTTTGTAAAAAGAGGGACATCCCATAGTCGTAATGGTTTTTATACTGTACAAACTGTATATTCTATGGCCCTACACCAACCCTATACCTAACCCTAACCCTCACAGGTTTATAAGCATTTTGAAAAATGGGGACATGGGTTATGTCCGCATAAGTCAACCTCTCCTTGTAATACCTGTGTCATACCCATGTCAATATACAAAGTTGTGTCCTGATATGTCACAAAAACATGCGCACACACACACACCCACACACACACACACACACACACACTGGGAAACAGGGAAACATTCCCCTTCCCCCAATAAAGGGTATTTATAGCACCTGCTCTCGGCAGTGAATAGGTATTATTAACAGGCACAGAATTGGATCAGATTAAATCCTAATATGATTTTACTTGCAGCGTCAGACCCCCTGAAGCTCAGTTCTGCACTCAGTCTTTCATGTCTATTTGGAGCAGAAACATAAATATTGTGCAACAGTATTAATGGAGGGAGGACAGCCTCTGAGAGAGTTCACTTCTCCCCCTTCTCTCTTCTGGTCATCTGTGCCAGGAGCTTTGGTCTGCTGCCCTCTTTAATGATGCATGGAACATTAGCCAGTCACTATCCCAAGACAGGACGAGGCAGATGGCATTCTCTGGTCAAAGCGGTTGCATTGTTTGGGTTCAGAATAGCATGGCCTACTGAGAAAAGGGAGAACAAAGTGTGCTGTCTGTCGAGTTTGTTTTCTAAAATTGTTACTACAATCATAATTTGTGATTGCTGAAAATTTCATATTCAATTTTCATATTCAAGCACATTTATGCTAAGCACAGAGCGTTTAATTACGTTACACTTCACTGTGAAAGATCAGATTCACTATTGTCTTCATTTTATCCAAGGGTTTTCCAGTTGGGGTCAAACTTTGTAATTATGGAAGCTTGTTTCTGCCATGCAATAAAAATATAAACTTTTTTTGTTAGATATATAGTAAGAATTGCAAGATATAAACATATCCTTGATTGACTCCCCTGAAGAGGGACATTCTCTCCAATATGGGCACAATCTGGCACCCACGCCAAGATCTCTGGAACCTCTGTGTTTTGTCTGTCACCTGCAGTGGTGCATATAATTATGCAGGCTAGACCTGAAATGGCACATTTTCATGAATTGGTGTTCTTCCCATGGGGAGACTGTCTGCGTGTACACTCAATGTGTACATGGCATCTATTGCAGCTAACTATGCCTGGAGGTCTACTCTACTGTCTGCTTCGGATGTGAGCAGAAGAGGAATGCTGTCTCCAAACAAAGGATGTCCCACTGGATTGTCGATGTGATCCTTACGGCCTATCAGACCAGAGGCATACCATGTCCACTGGAAGTGAGGGCACACTCAACCAGGGATGTTTCTGCTTCATGAGCTTTAGCCAAGTGTACCTCATTAGTGGACATTTGCAGAGCTGCAGGTTGGGCTACACCTAATGTATTTGCCAGATCCTTAATTCTGCAAATTGGACCAGTTTTATTCAGAGTTTTGACCACTAACTCTTTAACTCCGGTGGTTTGTAGGGTGTATAGCTTGCATTTAGTGCCTTCCCCTTTCAGAGGTCATAATGTGGGCTTATTGAGTCCAGTCTAGTTCATTCTTAAGAACCCTGGACTACCTTTCCATCACTCAAGCTTTGTTTGAGCCCCTTCAGTCAGTTGGACTTATTACCCTCTCTATGAAGATGGCCTTTCTGACTGTGCTCACTTCTCTCTCCATTAACAAATCAAGCCTAGAATTTGGACCGGGAGACTCTCACATTGTCCTGGACTCTGGCCTGGATATGTGCCCAAGGTTCTCACCACTCCTTTTAGAGATCAGGTGGTAACCTTGCTAGCCATCCCCCCTCAGGAGGGGGACCCAGACCTTTCTCTGTTGTGGCTGGTTCAAGCCCTATACATCTATTTGGAACAGACACAGAGTTTCAGACTGTCTGAACAGCTCATTGTCTGCTTCGGAGGTCAGCACAAGGGGAATGTTGTCTCCAAACAAAGGATCTACCACAGGATTGTGGAAGCGATCCTTACGGTCTATCAGGCCAGAGGCTTACCATGCCCACTGAGAGTGAGGGCACACTCAACCAGGGGTGTTTCTACTTTGTCAGCTTTAGTAAATGGTACCTCATTAGGAGACATTTTTAGAGCTGCAGGTTGGGCTGCACCTAATGCATTTGCCAGATTCTCCATGCTGCAAATGGAACCAGTTTCATCCAGAGTTTTGGGCACTAGCTCTTTAACTCAGGTGGTTGGTAGGGCGTAGAGCTTGCATTTAGTGCCTTCTCCTCTCTCAGGTGATAATGTGTGTTTATTGAGTCAGTCCTTCTTATGAACCCTGGACTACCCTTTCATCATTCAAGCACAAAAACTGATCTCTCATAATGGATTCGTGCTCCAAACTGCATGTTGTGGCTCCTTTGGCAGCCCCATATGTGTATTAATCCACTTCTCTATTCCGAATAGGATTCAGTTTTTAACCCTAGGTAGACAGTTGATCTTGTTTATGTGTTTGGTATAGAAAACTTTGATATGTAGTACTCACTTTTAGTAAGTCCATAAGATGTATCTCGACATGTTACCTCCCATTTGGGTAGTCTGTGGTCTCTGTAGTGTTTTTCCCACTTGGCAAAATGAAACTTCCCCAACATTGCAACAAAGATTTTCAACCGCTATTTATTGTTGTATCAATCAGAATTTGAAAAGGCTTCAGCTGGAGGTGACCTCTGCTTTATTATGGATCTTGGAGAGTGAGATCATAAGTCTTGGACGTTGTGAGGTTATGAGGAGGTGTCCCTTATGACACAACTCTGAACTGCTTCTGAGGGTTGAGATGCTTCTCGAAACCTAAGAACAAAATGATTCAACAAATGCCATGCTGATCTATAAATAGAGGATGTCTGGATACCAGAATGTCTGGTGCGTGGCCAGCTAGGACAATTTTGCTCAGCAATTTCATTGGCCTTTTCTCAATAATGCCAGAGGTGCCTAGGCTCCCAAGTGTGACCCTTAATATCGGAACTTCAACTCAACATCTCCGTTCACTATATCAGGGAATGAGGGGTACTATAGAGTACCTAACCAAGATGTTCTTTGGAAAACAAAAGTTTTGAAGAACCCTGGTTTAATGAGTGACGTTCTGACTAAACTACAAAAATGCAAAGAGATTAGTAAAAACATAACAAAGAGAAGAAAAAACAACGTTAAAATATATTGTGAAATATTTTGTGATAGGTAAAACCTTTTTTTTTTTTTTACAGAAAATTAAAGCTGCCTTCCATAACCTGCATTCTGGGTGGAGAAACACAAAATTATAGAATGAGAGAGAGAAAAAATAAAGCAAATGAGAAAAGATTCTTAGAGTTATTTGTAGGTCACGCCTGTTCATTCACATAACAGATGCTCTATAATGAATCTCCCATCCCTTTGTTTTCAATTTGTATCTCAACTCTATATATCTTAAGTCCTAGGTAGCAGATTTAATTAAGGACCCAGTCCAACACATTGTTTATTTATGAGATAAATTCAAGTGGCTGTTATCTGACATTATAGAATCTGCGTGACTTCACATTTTTATGCACTGCTGACATTTGCTACATATTGGATGGTAACAAAGAACAGGCTATTGATTAACTGGAAAGAGGTACTTGGATCTATTGTTGTACTGTGTGCATATCTGGGACATAAAAGGTCTAGGAAGAGGTGTCCTGAGATTCCCATCAAGCACACAATAGTGTTTTCAACATTGCACTGTCAGGAAACACATCGGTTGAACACATGACCACAGAGCTGTTATTTATAGCAAAGTTAAAATCTTATAAAAATCTAAAAATAAATATAAAGCAAAAAGCTAATTATAAAAAATGTATAAAACAATAAATAAAGTATAGGCTAATAGTTATTTAATATATATATACACACCCACACATATATACACATAACACATTATATATACATAAATAAAAAATATTGAATTAATTGTATTTGAATAAGAATGTGAAATATATCATTGTACTAGGTTGCAATCATCTTAATAAAGATGGTTCAATCTCTTTTTTTCCTTCATAACAGAGAAGTGTTTAGTCACATATAGGCTGCTGAATGAAGCACCTGAGGGAACGTTTCTTCTCTCATCTCTGTTGTTTAATTACACTTCTTTTCTTCTGCACTACTGATCTTTTCAGTGTGGATTACATGAACAGTTCTCCCCAGCTTCCCTGGTGCCACACACGCTGCACAGCATAACAAAATAAAGCCTTCCATCAACACGCTGACAGTCTGAAATCAACAGCAAACCACATGCCTCATGTTTCAAACGTTGAGACACAAACATCTTCTTCAAACTGCAAAACAAATCTACCAGACAGAACATGAGCCTGTCATCATACATATGCATGCTGGAGTATCAAAGTGAGGAATAAAGGGGCATTTAAAAAGGCCTACTTCAGCAAAAGTTCACATAACATCACTCATAAGCGCACCTGTCTGCCAGATGGGTTCCAAATGACACAATATGTCACTAATAATAACAGCAGTATTATTTATGCCCTTGTATTTATCTGCTTAGGAAACCGCAAGTAACATTTTAATTAGAAAAGTTCAGGCTTTAATGACCTGCTGCAATAATAAATACCAAGTGTTATAATTTATAGTGTCACATGGCCTTGTAGTGACAAATAATAATAATTAATCCATTGATTTAGTAAAGTTTTGCATGTTAACTTAAAATTGTCTAATAGGATATCTTGTCAGTTATTGTGGAATTTGAAGATGTTTAAAAACCATAAAAGTGCACAATAAAGGGGAATGTCAATGCAGATAGATTGCATTTCACCCACAAAGTGATTTGTCAAGCCTGAAAGTAATTTTGGAAACTGAAAATAAATTATGAATGAATGAAAAATGACTGACTGAATGGCAGGAATTAACCTGTTAGTGTTCAGTACATTGCATGTTTTAACTCTTTGTTAACTTCGTGACATGGGGAAGTCGTGGCCTAATGGTTAGAGGGTTGGACTCCCAATCGAAGGGTTGTGGGTTCTTGTCTCGGGCCGGACGGAATTGTGGGTGGGGGGAGTGCATGTACAGTTCTCTCTCCACCTTCGACTTAGGTGCCCTTGAGCAAGGCATCGAACCCCCAACTGCTCCCCGGGCGCCGCAGCATAAATGGCTGCCCACCGCTCCGGGTGTGTGCTCACAGTGTGTGTGTGTGTGTGTGTGTGTGTGTTCACTGCTCTGTGTGTGTGCATTTCGGATGGGTTAAATGCAGAGCACAAATTCTGAGTATGGGTCACCATACTTGGCTGAATGTCACTTCACTCACTCACTCACTCATACAACTAAAAAAATAAATAAAAAGAAGCTAAACATGTCCTGTCTTTGGACAGCTCAGATTCATGTGATTCAAATGTTGCAAACCCTTTTAAGATACAATCAACACAGCAGGTACAATCAGTGTCTTTGTCAGAGTGCCATTGTGCTTTCCAGCTAATAGGTCCCAGCAATAGTCATCTGAGGGTATCTGTTTACAAAAAAAGTAGGCTGAATGTTTTTTTTTATCTATTTCAGTGTGTTCAAAGTTCTATTAATCAATACCAGTAATAGATTACTGTAATGTACTTGCAGTGATTCTGAGGTTTGAGGAGTGTCGTCTTTCAAAAGAGACCAAAAGCATGCATACTCCAAATGATTCAAGAACAGCATGCAGTTTACTTTGGGTATGCCTATTTTAGGAATTTTGGGCACATTTTACAGCAAAGCTTAGGGGTTAATCTCATTCGGGCTGTGCACTGGCAGCTGAGAGAGCACATAGATGTATACTGCTTGATTGCAAATTAATTTCTTTTGAGATTCTGGTATGCAATTGTTTTATTAATAATTACATTCATCAGGAAAATAATAATAAAAAATTATTGCTGAATGGAATGCATTATATTCAGGACCCTATAACTTAATTTGTTTTTCCAGATTCCATACAGTACTTCCTACTGACCAGTCAGCCTTGTTTACTCAAACTTGTCAAATGTTTTCCAGCACTACAGTGATAGATGGTGTGGTATGCTGCGCACAGAACCAGTTTTTGCAAACCTTCTAGTGCATTGATATTAAAGGGATAGTTCACCCCAAAACAAAATACATATGAGGATATTTTGAACAACACTGTTTCAGCTGTTTTTACCCATACAGTCAGTTTTACTATATGTGCAAACAAAACAGCGTTTTTCACAGTAGCTTCTTTTGTGCTAGGTTTGGAACAAGATCACTTTAGGGTAAACTGTCTCTGTCATTAAGGATGAATGTAATTTCTGTATCTTTGTCTATTTTACCATTCTCTTCATGGAGAGACATTTTCATATGCTCTCTAGTGTTGGGGAGGGAACTAGAGCATCTGAAGTTTTTCATATGAGATTAATTGAACTGTCATTCTCTAGGCTTTTTCTGGGTTGTGTTTGTCAGACGTCACATCACATCCTTCTACCCAGAGCCTTCAATCATAATGTCAGTCGTTTTCTTTTCAGTTCGTTTGCAGGACATTTAATCAGCACAGTCAGGAAACAAGAAAACAGAAAAAATGTATGCATTAACATTGAAGACATGCAACAAATGACACATGTCACAGATTTGAAATGATTATTTAGAAGTTTTTGCTATTCTCTAAAGGGGTTAAAGGGATACTGTAGTTCACCCAAAAATGTAACTTATTTACAACTGTTCAGACAACATATTTCTACAAGCAAAATAAATAAATGAAAAACAGGCAAACTAAATACTAAGACTAAATACTTTTCATATCAACTTTTTGCTCAGTTTGTTATGCTTATTAAATTTATTAAATATTTTATTTTTAAATAAAAGCATTTTGACCTCTGAGAGATGTCACAACACTTTGAATAGGTGACTTCAATGAATATATAACCAAGTGCATTAAGCAAAGATTATTCAGTTTTATCTAATAAGTATTTACTAATATAACTGACTGATGCCATTTCAGACTCGGCTCCACCAAGCTTCATTATCCATCTCTATTGCCTGCTGCATTCGTTCATTTCCTCTCACTTGTACTGACTGTGGAATAGATTTTATCCCTGCGTGTTTTGCATCTATTGAGACTACACAAATGGTATGTGTACTTGTTAGTCTATATGTGTGTGTGTGTTTGAGCTTGTGTGTATTAGAGGAGAATTTAGATTAACTCGGAAAGAGATGATAGCGAGCGTTTTGCTTTCTGTGCTTTTTTTGAGCTGGAGAGCTGGATTGTAATTTCACAAACAGATTCATAAATAATTTTTTTAAATAAAATCCTCTGACCTCTGTCCATGGATGGATGGATAGATACTTAAATCAGACTTTAAATCAGAAATGTTAAATTCCATAGCCTTGTATACAATTATTAAACCATTTTGCATCTGGATGGATAGACTTATATTTATTGTAATTATACTAAAAACTCTATTCTTTCTTGAAAAATGTGATTGTGCTAAGAAAATGTCACATTTCTGGATACTTTATATTTACTGTACTGTAGTGACATCCATACTTTTTAAAGTGTTGCTTAATTGTCCAGATACTTTTACGGCCACTGTACTGTATATGCAAAGGCATCCACAATAATATTGTAACGTGCCCCTACTGCTACTTTGCTGTTCCTCCTGTGATTATCAGATTTTCTCTCTGTGGTATGTTTTGGGCTCCAACTTGAGCTACTACTTTATCCCCAAAATCCTTGGCATTCCCTTCCATCCACCTAGATCCATTACTGCATACCCTGATCAGTTAGTCATGGCATTGACTGGCAAAGACAGAGCAGCCACTGTGCTCGGTTCCTGACAGCCATGCAACCCTCTTTATATGACTATGGAAATGGTTGAGGGAGGTGGTATAGAGAGATGTATGGGAAAGATGTTCTGCAGCACTCTCATAAAGGAACATCATAGCATCCTGACATCAAAAAGTCCTTTAAGTGATAGTATCTTTGCGTTTTCCATCGACCAACCTTACACTGCAACATTGTCTCAGTCAGTGGTTAAAATTACATACTTATGGCTGTAAAATAAGGTAAACAAATAAATAAAAATAAACTGAAACTAGAACACTACAGCTGAACTAAAATTAACAATGATATAGTGACAAAGACTTGATCAGCTTTGAATAAACAACATCAGAAGCATCAATAGGCACATACTTTGTAGAGCTCCTCAGGTGTCATTTTGATTGACAGGTATAATGATGGAGCTTCTTAGTAACGAATCATTAAGCTGTGGACTGCTGTGGCATTCCCACAGTGTGTGCTCATTTCAACAACTAACGCGTCCTCTCTCTGCCCCGGACTCCTCCTCTACTTCAGTCAGATCTGTAATGAAAACACGCTCACAGATGCCTCACCTCTCCACACTTAAAGCTGGATTTTGTTAGTCTGAAATATAATTAAAGTGGCAGCACACATAAGCCCATCTCCGTGCTAAAGTCATCAGAAATTTAACGCTCATGATTAAAATAGACACCCACGCTAACAGCGATGGAGGTCTTCTTTGCTATGGTTTACCTCAAACTCATATTTTCGACAAAGGTAGCAAGACCTCACTTATTGCCGATCAATGTGACTCAGACTCACAATCTGTCACTGGAATGTCATTTAAGGTCAGCTTACAAATACAAACACTTCCAGAGTCTATTTTCCATAGCAACACTGATCAATGACACCTGCCTTCATCTCCATGGGAACACACATGTCCTCCTTTGACTACCTTCCCTCTCTTTTTCTTTCATCAATCTCTCCCTATTTCTCTGTCTCTCACTCTCTCTATTTGAGCATTATACAAACCATTTATTTTTCCTAAAAAATAGGAAGTTATCAATAATTTATTAACCCTCACATTTATTTATTAGTTCAGCATGGATTACTGTGGTACAGTATGTGTGGGCTAAACAAATAGATTTTTTAGGTTTTCAGAAGTCTTGCTCTAGAATTTCCAAACCCTGCACATTCAGCAATAACAAGTCGTTAGGTCTGCATTGAGGAGCAATGTTTTGTTGTAAATGTTTGTGTTTTGTTTCCCAACTTGACAATTGTAGGAAGAGATAGGTAGGGAGCATCCTTGAGTTTAATATAAACACACCATTAAAAGGAAAATAATAATTAGAACGTACTGGTCCATTATTTATAAAAATGAAGCCATTAGTTTTACCAAACACGAACAAACCAGAATCTCCACTGGATAGAGAAAACTACTACTACTACACCTTCCAGAAGACAAAAGTCTGAAAAGATTGTAAAGGTATGTAAGTATGTAAAGGATCACGGACAATCCTCAGAGCCCATTTCTTAAAGGGGGGGTGAAATGCTCGTTTTCACTCAATATCCTGTCAATCTTGAGTACCTATAGAGTAGTACTGCATCCTTCATAAATCCAAAAAGTCTTTAGTTTTATTATATTCATAAGTAAAGATAGTCTGTACCGATTTTTCCCGGAAAATCACGACTGGCTGGAGGCGTGACGTGTGGGCGGAGCTAAAGAATGACGAGCGCGAATAGGCTTTTGCGTTGAGAGGATGTGGAAGCTGTGACATTACTGTGAGGGAAAACCCATCATCCAAAACAAACCATGGCTTACAGTCAGATTTAACCTGTTTATTTATGATCCAGAATCAGATCCAGAGGCTGAAACTGAACGAAAGCAGCAGCAGCAACGACTCGCTCCGAGCGGGGCTCGAACCTGGGTCTCGGCATGGGAGGGGACGCACTAACAAGGAGGCAGAGATATTTGAAGCAGTTTTACTCACCGCCTGCGGTTCCAACACACGATCGTGACCCTTTTTCCTTGGTATTGCATCATCCTTAAGAAATAAACGATATGCAAATCCGTCGTCAAACTGGGCCTTGTGAACAAGCATCTTCGAAATGCAGGGAACAAACAAAAACACTTGCACAACTCCGTTGATGCTCTTTAAAAATAAACTCCATCCACTGGTCCCTTAATGCTGTTTTTTTTTTGGTAATCTGTGCAGGGTTGTCTTGCCCTGGCAACCAAAAACACACTTCTTTTGTGACTTTTCGCGACGCTCTCGCTCTGATCAGTGAATCGCTCTGATCAGTGAAATGTCTGTGCTGCTCAGCCTCGCTATACGGGAGCGCGCGCTCTTCCGGCAGAAGTGCCTTAGGACCCATATAAGGAAATTCCGCTCCATCTAACGTCACACAGAGCCATACTCGAAAAAAACTTTCTGAAACTTGTGACAAACCGGAAGAAAAAAAATTAAGTTGTACGTTTGAAGGAGTATTTTTGTTCCCAAAATACTCCTTCAAACGTACAACTTAATTTTTTAAACTTTGTCCATGTTTAGCATGGGAATCCAACTCTTTAACAGTGTAAAAAACTCAGTATGCATGAAATAGCTTTTCACCCCCCCTTTAACCCGTGACAAATGCAGATCTTGAAGGGAAGGTAGATCAGTCCCAATAATGCGTTCTTCTATTCTCACTACTCTCTGAAGCAGAGTAGCAGAGCTGTACCAAACAGTAAATGGAGAACACAGGACAGATTCAATCATAGTCCTGTAGAACATAGTTCCACTAGACAGATTTCCATTTACAAATGTATAATTTCAAAGAACAACAAAAAACAGTAAGTGAGAAACACAAAGAGAGATTAGGACAGAGAGGGAGAAAGAAGGAGTGGAGGTTGTCAAATAAAAAATGTATCTATTAGCTTGCATCTGGTCTACTGTGTTCATAATTAGGCATGTCCTGAGGCTATCATGTCTGAATGGATTACGCCCTAAATTCTCCAAAACACACACAACACACAAATACATACTGTAAATACCCTCACACACCATATGCCACACTGTCTGTGGTCTGTGTGATCTTCCTGCCATCCTTTCTCTGATGCTTATCCAAACCCCATCACAGAGTTATTGGCATGTGTGAGAGACAGAACCATCCTCTGCCTCCTAGACTCGAATAAATGTACCGTCTTTGAGTATTTACGGTTTATTACTATTTTTTTGTCTTGCAGGAATAGACCTTGTTGTCTAAGCTGCTGTTTGGGTGTTTGTGACCTTGACAACCAAATCTGCACTGTTTGTGCTGGTGCGCTGTCAACCCCGCTGCCGCTGTGTCATTTGTGGCTGCTAAATTGAAGGAATGCTGTAATCGTCTCCCCACACGTCTTGCCCCTCGCCACGTGTGCGGGAAGCCCCGGGCGCCCAGCCCACTCAGTCTGTCTAACTGCCCACAAACATCCCATCATAAACAATGACCTGAAGCCACACGGCATCTGCTGCATGAAAGATGTTGATTTTTATTGGCAAAACACAGCGCTTTTGGGTTATTGTCCATTTCATGTGAGCAGTATGATGAAGACCACATGCTATAACTCACATCGATGGGATTCACTTCATATGTGAAGAAAACACAACTAACGCAACACACAAAAATGGGCCACAGGCATGGGATACTCAACGGCCTGGATGAAAAATTGGAGTACTCCAAAAACAAGCCAGCATTTTTACACCCTAGCAACAGGTGGACGAGTGTACTGACTGTCAAAGAGAACAACAGAGCACAACATCAATCATGGAGCCTGTGGACACTCGGGTCTGTACGGAAAATCAAAATCTTATGCTTCCTTTTCGGACTTATGGTCACCGTTCTCATCATGGCATCCTACATCTTGACGAGGGAACAGAAAGGGCTCTATTTGACGGCTTCACCGTATCACCTTGCTGTAGAGTCTCATCCGGCACAGCTGCCCCTTAATCTTTCCTTCACTACAGACTACACAGTTGTAAGAGAGGTGGTGAGGAGTATTGTGTCCAAAGTGGAGTTCAGTCAAAGAAAAGTGCCTGACCTGAGAGAAGTGAGAGAGAAAGAGCCAGACGTATGTGGATTTGAATTATATTGCTAACAACGCAAAACATATTGAATTTTTTTAACAATTAAAAACAATATATAAATAAAAAAATGGCATATTTGATTGTTTCTGTGAATTTCAAGATTAAGATCATTATCTAGAATTACATCTGATCAGTCATTACATTAGTCTGTAATGTTTTACATGTTTTACAGAATAGATCTTCAATATTGGTGACAGTGCCATATATATATATATATTTTTTTTTTTGTATAAAAATGGGTGGCTGAAATAATTTACATAAAGAGTATGTCAGTAATTCTACTCACCAGGGTTGTGCAAAATTCATAATAGAAGAATTTGCTACCTTTCGATTCATGAGTTGAACTGGAATGACAGGAAATTATAATGTATTTTTCAGTTCAACAATTACAATAACTATACAACAGGTAAAGGCATTGTCAAAAATAAAGTGTTCTTTCACCCTGGTCCAAAACATTAATACAAAATAAATACAAAGAAGCACATACTCTTCCTTCAAAAGTTTGGGTGGGCAAGAATTTTAAATGCAAGAAATTTTGCAGTATGCTCACCACACTTGCATTTATTTGATAAAAATTCAAATTGTTAACATTTTGAAATCTTACTACAATTTAAATTTAAAACAATTTAAAACGGGTTTCTATTTAAATATATTATAAAATATATTTTATTCCTATAATGGCATAATGTTCTTCAAGTTCAGCATTTATTTAAAATATTCATATTTTGTAATATTATAAATCTTTGTCACTTTTAATCAATTATACGCATCCTTTTTAAATACAATTATTAATTTCTAAAATAAATAATACATCTTACTGACCCCCAAACTTTGTTCATAAATGTTGTACATACTACAAGCTATGCTCTGTCAAGTCTTAGTTTGCTAATAAGACTTCTGGTCTTTCT
Source organism: Carassius auratus (assembly GCF_003368295.1). NCBI lineage: Eukaryota > Metazoa > Chordata > Actinopteri > Cypriniformes > Cyprinidae > Carassius > Carassius auratus. The sequence continues at coordinate 1,278,631 of NW_020528076.1, forward strand.
TATCCACAGATATTCTCTGCAATTCCTCACAAATATCTTCCCCATCTCAAGAACCCCTGCTGGTATGAAGAATTCTTTGGGAATATCACAGCTGATCCATATGGGAAAAACCTGTATGCTCTTTATTCAAAGCGCTTTCAAGCAATATACGACTACCTGTGCAGAGCATTTCCAGCCCACCTTCATCAGCATGCAGGTAGACTGTATCGCCTGCGCTGTCTGCCCTTCTTTTATATCATCGGCCAGCCCAAGTGTGGCACCACAGATCTCTACGACCGGTTACGACTGCATCCGGAGGTCCATTTCACCACTATGAAGGAACCACACTGGTGGACACGAAAGAGATTTGGTGAGTTCTGGGTAAGAGATAAATCACAGGGTTTAAAATGTGAATTCATGATGCTTGATGTTCTTCTTTTGAAAGTTGGCAGAATGTTCATTACTCCCATTTTTTTGTAATGCAAAGCATCTGCTTAATGTTAGACAGATCACTGAGTTTTATTACACTCAGTTTTATTTCACAAATTTAACAGCTACAGAACAGCTGCCATGCAATTCTGTTTGCTATTTTACAACTGAAATAAATGTACTCTGTTTTCCCCTGGTTTAAGGTATCATCAGGCTGAGTAATGGTTTTCATAAGCCCTATCCACTGAATGACTACCTGGATCTTTTTGATCAAGCAGCAAATCAGATTCGAGATCATTTGACAAGCAACTCCTCCAAAAGCCACAAAAAAGTTAACATCATAATCGGTAAGCTTTTTTTTTTCCAGTTGATTTTATGAGTGGTTTTGTCAGCCAAACTTCTTTGACCTTAAATATTTATTTGAAATTCCCCCTGAGATTTTATAAATTCAAGTTAAGTTAATATTTCAATAATTTAACACATTCACATTTTCACGGTTCTCTGTCATCAGTTAACAAGGCAAGAAAAAAAAAAAAAAAAATCATGTTTTTTAATCATTTAAGTTAGTGTTTGATTTTGATTTGTTTAATTTGTTTTATTATTTTACATTTATTGTTAATATACTATTTTATAATATTATAAATTATTACCTTTTCATAAAGTCAAACCCCCCATAGTTCCTTCTCGAAACCCAGTTTGAAAAACCCTTTGTGAAGGAAATGTAAAAAATTTTATGATGATGAAAGAGCTCAAATTAAATACACATCATCTAGACTTTCTAATTAGATGTGCCAGATGCTGTGGTAAAGGTCTGTCCTCTTGCTATGACTCATAACAATAAATAATATTAGAAATTCCAGTCTTTGTCTACTGAGGCCTAAGAAATTAAATCAACTAAATCAAAAACAAAACAACCCAACCATAAATAATCACTAATGTCATTCATCCGATTAACACTATCTTCAATTAAAATATTAAATTGGTTAGGATCAAGCATGATTGCAAACTTTAACTGATAATCTAATACACATTTTATGATTGACAGGTGAGGCAAGTGCATCTACAATGTGGGACAATAATGCTTGGGTCCATTTCTACGACAACGGAACGGACGTGGAACCTCCTTTCCTGGTCCAAGACTTCATTCATGCTGTCCAACCAGATGCCAGATTCATTGTGATGCTCAGAGACCCAGTAGAGAGGTACTACTCAAATAAGATTCAAATAAGATATAATGATGATTTATTATTATGGTTCGGATATCATGTGAGAGATGCTTTTTAGATTGTCCTCTTACCTCTTGTACTGTGTATGTGTGTGTATTTGCGTGTGAGAGAGCAGGCTTTACTCAGACTATCTGTACTTTGGCATGGCTAATAAATCTGTGGAGGATTTTCACGAGCGAGTATCAGAGTCGTTGCACCTGTTTGAGGGCTGCTTAGCTGAGAGGTCCATCCGGTCCTGCATTTACAATACCACCCTCAACAACCTGATGCCTGTGAGTGCAGTATGAATCATGATCATATCAAATCTGAATATTTAATTTGCTGTTGCTATCTTAAAGGAAAAGTACACCCAAAAAAGAAAATTCCATTATCATTTATTCCAATCGTATGTCATTCCGAGCCTGTGTGATTTAAAAACAGATGTTAGGTGATCTAGTAATGATGCACTGAAAGTGAATGGGGACCAAGTGCTGTCAAGTTGCAAAAATGATTCTTTCAATTCATTAAAATGTTATCAGATCTTCTAAACGATAGATGGATATGTCTAACCAAAGCATCTCAGTTGGTAATTCTGATTAGGGACCGGAACCAATGGTGGCTAGTATGAGTCAGAGTCAGATTTTGTTCAGTCTGATATGATGTAATTGGTTCAGCCACCAGGTGCAGCCGTGTAGATAATATTCTTTCCCACCAGAGTATGAACTGTTCTGGCTGTTTCCCAAAGCTGTGCAGCTAGTAGATGATCTTCACCTCTGGAGAAAGCTGTTGGAAGCTGAAATGAAATACATTTTTACAGAAATCTAAATGTGTTGTGAAATATACATTGTTTTGCTGCTCTGACCTGGAGATTAAAGTCATGAAAGTTTGATTTATGGCTTTGAAGCTGTTTAATCTGGTTGATGAACCAGCAAAGGTCTGGATTGCAGAATCATTGCTGCTTAGTCTGGTGAACTGGATGTAAGATAATACAAATAGAGGCTTTTGTACCGTCCAGAAATGAAATGAATTTTATTAAATGAACTGAATTTGAACTGAGGTACTGTAACAGAATGCAGAATTGTTATTTTGATATAATTAAATCAAATGTCATTTTGTGAACCATAGTATGCCATTTAGCATACATACCTGTACCATAATTCTCTCATTTTATCTAGCCTATACTCTTCAAAGTGGAGCCAAACATCAACATATAATCAATAAATGTAAATATTTATTGGTTCAAAGTTATCTGAGAACAATGTGGTGGACATTTTTTTAAGGTTGTAAAAATGTTATCTACGTTTCAATAAATAAATAAAATTTGTCAAAATTATTTATGTACATATATTATAATTTGTACAAAACTTCTGAAGGAGAGGAACTGTTTTCTTGGTATGATAATACAGTACTTTTAAATAGATATTATACCAGATGTTTACATCAGAAGTTAGTTTTTAAATATGGTATAGTCATCATATGTTATAGCAGTGCATAAAATTCTGTTATAAATCAGAAAAATACAAATAAATCGGGGACTGATATGCTAAATGTTATAGTGATCCTTTGGATCCCTCTGTTGGTGAACACATGAAATGAATGCATTATTTTAAGATGTTCTTGATTCTGTGCTTCTCAATCAGGGAATCGACAGCCACTTCCAGGAGGCCAAAAGAGTGTTTTTTTATTATTATTATTATTTATTTATATATATATATAAAATACAACGTTTTTAAAAGTTTTCACAATTTCATCAGAAATACCAGAAAAAAGCTTAGCCAATACTGATGCTATGCAGTGTTAGGTCTATGCTGAGTACTTTCTGAATCTCTTTAGAATGAGTTTGCTTGTCAATGACCAGCTTGTGCTGTTTAAAAATGTCTGTCATTAATGACAAAGAGGGTGACACTGCGGTTCTCTGTTTTTATAGGTGAGGCTTCAGGTGGGTCTATATGTAATATACCTACTGGACTGGCTGAGTGTTTTCAGTAGAGAGCAGATACTCATCCTTCGACTCGAGGATCACGCTGCCAACCGGAAAATCACTATGCGAAGAGTCTTTGAATTCCTACAGTTGGGTAAGTTAGTTTCATGCTTCCACATACGTTACAATAATGTGTGTCTGTTTGTTTAACCAATTTAACTCTCAACTCTTGAAAAAATGTGTTATTATGTGCAAATAAGTGCACAAATCTGTTAAATTACTGATCAAGTTTGTGCTCCATCAACTCTACAGGACCTCTTACTCTGCAGAAGGAAGCAGACATCACAAAGAGCCCTGCCTCCAATACCAGGCGACCAGCCAATCGAAATCTTGGCCCAATGCTGTCCATAACAAATGAGATCCTGCAGAGTTTCTATGAGCCTTTTAACCAGCGGCTTGCCCAAGTGCTAAGGGACCCTGCCTTTTTGTGGACGTAGCCCTGAGGAAGAGGGAATAAACAGACATGTATTATTGAAATAGATAAAAGTTACACAAATTAAACTTAGATTTAAATCCAAGTTAGATTTGTTAGGCCAATTTTGGGTGGCTGGTATCACCTTTGGCCAGAATTCAAATTTAAGAAAATATTTTCAGTTATAGTCAATCATATACCACTGACTTTATTTTTATTGTTTTTTCGTTGGTTATTTGGTGCTGGACATGTTCATTATTGCACTTTGATACTGTAGGAGTATTTGGTCATAATGACCACTGAGAAATTAATAAACAATTTATTTATTTGTTATAAGGACCTGGAAGCCAAGGTGTTTCAACAAAATGAAAGGATAAAGAAACAGAAAAGATGGCAGTAAAAAAAAAAAACATACATTCAAAAAAACAAATAATGTAAAAATGTTTTGGATTTTAGCTCTAAGAATGTGAAAGGGCCCAGTGTTGCCTGCAAATTAGACATGGACATATAATACAAAGGACAATATAATGGGTTGAGCACAAAAAGAGCACAAAAGCCATCCTGGACACTGCGAGTGAATGAATTCTGATGTCAATATAATCTACTTGTAATGATTTCATCTGTTATTCTGACTGTACAGATATACGGGCAAGAGTAGATTCATTCCAACTTAATACAACTTTGATATCTTCTGACAAGATTGTAATAAATATATATTTTTCTCTCTCTAAAACTCAATAATTTGACGGGAGAACTGGTGATGGTAAGTTAAAAATAAACAGATAAATACATTTTAACTATTATTTGAGTATTTGAATAAGTATCTCAATAAGTCACTGATAATATACATGTATAATCATATTTTGACTAATAATTATTTTTTTCTAAGGCTGTCAAGTTAATAATTACAATATTTTATCACTCATATGCTATATTCTTTTTAGTATAATATAGTATTTACTTTTTACTGAATTGCAACAAACCAAAAGAAAAACATGAAGTTTTCCACCTTCCTTACAGTGCATTTAAAGAACTAATATGTCCTTCATGAACGAAGCTTTTGTTGGTTTGGAACGAGATAGGGGAAAGTGATTAATGACAAAATTTTCATTTTGGGGTGGAGTAACCCTTTAAGGTTTATAAAGTTGTAAATATGGATATTGTTCTTGCACAAGCACATTGTGTCGCTTCAGAAGGCCTTTACTATGACTATCTCTTGGCTGGCCTGGGAATGACTCTGTATCACCCCGGAAGAGCTGGAGGAAGTGTCTAGGGAGAGTGAAGTCTGGGCCTCTCTGCTTAGACTACTGCCCCCACGACCGGCCCCGGATAAGCGGAAGAAGATGGATGGATAGATTTTCATTTTCTGGTGTACTATCCCTTCAAGCCCTGTCCCAAATATCCCATCTTGCCGTCCTTTTTCTAAATCCAAACCCGCATAGACTGTCGGGTATCGCGACAAAGGCAAAAGTGACATCGCGCGTGTGAATAGATAAAAACAGATTCCGTGACTAAAATAACAAGAAAACTGTATTCGCAAGTACCTATTACTCAGACTTCCTACTCATTTGACCTTTAGCTTTTAGCATACCTTACAGTAATAAACATACGTTTTCAAGCGCCAAATATGCGTCGTGCGCGCGGCATGAGTAAGATTAGATTTCTCAAGATTTTAATTTAACAACTTAAATTACAGTCAGTTGCTCACACGTGGCTTTAGAAGTTTTGGAATAGTTTATAAATCACATGGATTACTCCTAAGGACGGCGAACTTTCTGCTCCATCGCCTAAGAAGAAACTGACAGGTGAGCATTTTTTTCCCTTTCACTTAAATTGAAGTTTTACACTTTATAGCTAGTTTTAAAAACGGTAGGCTTATTCTAGGTTGTATATTTATTAGTAGGCTATGTCTGTTTTTATTTTCTTCCTTTTTTTTTTCTTTTTTATTTCTCAGTATTTTTTCACCCAGAATCCTATTCGGACCCCAATCTGTGGATTTTTTTTCTGGTGGGATTTTACGGTTAAAGTGTAACTTTAGTTATGCAATATCTTCACTAGAGGGCAGAAAAGGCCGATTAAAAAATTGTGAGGTCTCTGCAACAGAACTTGAAAACAAACGAGTTCACTCCAAGAATCATATTCGCAATCAAACACGGACAGAAGACGGCATGGCATGATAAATAATACATTAATGAAAATGTAAAAATGAAGACTGATGTGAGTATTAGCTTTAGAGTTAAGAGACAATATCATATTAGCTCAGTATAAAAACAATGTAAGTCAATGGGAAGTCCCCATAATAGAAATACAGTAAACATGTACTATGTCAGTGTACAGTATTGCTTTTGACAATAACAGAATACAATCATAAGTTCATTAATCAAAGAGCTAGCATGACAAACTGTGTTAAATCCACCGTTTATGTAGCCTAATAAATCAATATAAATGACACGAGTTAGAAGGTTGAATTGTTTTTGGAAATAAGATTTTCTTGAGTTATTCGTATGTTGTTTTTGTTTGTGGCAAAGAGCTGAAAAACAAAGCAGACTTTGATCACTGTAATAAGCTTATTTAAAGCATCTGTATCCTTTTGTCTCTTCCTTTTTTGCTCTTTTATGACCCTTGCCCCAGGTCACATTGTCCACTCCAATTGGTGATTATATTTTTTGCAGCCGTTTTCCCCACAGTCTAACCATTATTGATAACATTGAGCATTGGTAACCAACAGATTTGTAGCTTTGTGAACCATTTACAAAATGAACTCTTAAATATCACTGTGTAAGACAGGAATCATTATACATGTAATTACTGAGATGGAGAAACAAATATATATTTGAGTGCAGTAAGGTGTTTGTGCAAGCAATTTTATGTTCATAATAAAGCAAACATTTACACAACACAGCAATATCTGAGGATCAGATAAGGCTGTTTATGAATTATATTGTTGATAGTGAACAATTCAACTGACACAGATACTGTGGTTCAGTATAGACAAAGAACAATATCAAATCAAATCTTAACATCTTTACTGGGTCAGAAGCATTGTAAGCTTACACGTTCTTCTGCAATAATGCAGCCCAGCACCTTGTAAATTCACAATTGCTATGCTGAGGCTTTTAATGTTCAGTCAGTTGACCTAAAAATGTCAGGCAATTCTTACATGGAGCTCATTTCTCCTTTTGGTTTTTGTATGCCTAGGAAATTAGGACACCTGAAGATACACATAAGATGTGTTCACACCTTACCAAGATGTTTTTTGACCGCTTCTTGCTATATTGTAGGAGAGGTTTAATCCAAACAGCACAAAACCTTCTCAATTTGTTACTGAAAAATGACTATATATATATAGGACACGAGTGTTTTGGTGAAGCATAAACCTTTCTTTATATGACATGTCATCAGTATACCTCACAGAGATTTGACTCACGATGAGCTGGCTACACTGATGGAGTATGACAATGCAGACACACACACATTATTCATGGCTCTCTGCTCCATTTCCTCAAACACATTTCTCACTGTCTGCCTCCTTTTCACCTGCTCTTCGTAGAATCCTCAGAGAAATACAGGGGTGCCATATTTCTGTGGGTGGATGGAGAGACAAGCGTGCACATGACTCATCTGTTGTTTGTCTTTAGCTGGAATCTCTCTGAGGGAAAAACATATTGTTTTAGGGAGATGGATTTCAGGTCTGGGCTTATATCTGGCTGACCAAAGTAATGTAGATAAAAGTGACGTTTGATTGGCTGCCTGGTGCTGTTATGGGGTTTTGTGTTGCAGATAAGAACATATTTTCTCTGTATTCTGTTTTTGGTGATAAAAGAAGCTCAAAATGTGGCATTTTGGGGATTTTGACATCTTGCGGTGCCTGTATGTGGCATTTGGCTTTGGAGTGGCATGTGGATATACACTCTCAGGACAAAAGGTACAAAACTGTCACATTGGGTAGTATACTTTCCAAAAACTACTAATATGTACGTCTTTACGTAATAATATGTAGGGGTAAATAAGGTACAAAGATGTAAAATTTCGACAAAATAGTGTATGACTTTAAATAAATAATACATAATTAGTTTCAATACATGTTAAATATTTGCATGGGTTAGAGATTCACAGTTTATTTATTTAAATGTATCAATAATGACCAATTAATTTAATTGTGCATGCTTGTTTCCCTATTTTCACTTTTAAATTACCCTACCTTTGCTGTCATCTAACACTCACTTAATCTTTAAAAGGCTAATAATTTAATAACTCCGTCTCTGTTTAATTTTTCATTCCTAAATGCAAATCTCAAAATTATTATCCATTTTTTTCATACTGTTGTTTCTTAATAATGTTGCGATGGTTAAATCTCAGTTTATTTTGACAAATTAGTATTTTAATGTATTCCAAAATTTAGAATGTTAATTAATAATAAATGGTTTGCATGTTTATATTATTATTTGCTTTTAAAGTTCAACATGTACCTTTAAGGTACAATTTTTTGTACCACTTAGGGGGAAAGATGTACCTTTTAGCCTTTGTACTGCCCCAGTGATAGCTTTGTACCTTTTTTTTTTCTAAGAGTGTACTCCCATTTTAAAAACATAATTTTATCTTGTACACATTCCTAAATTCAGAGTTAAATGGGGCTGAAAAGGCTTGTGAAGTTTTCAGCACCTCTTTCCTGATTTCAATGTGCTAGCATGCATCGAAAAGCACACAGACACTCACACATCGACACATACATAAATACCACTTTCACACTGCCCACAGTGGTAATTTAGGCTTGATAGAGAGGGCTTCAGGCGGCAGGGCATCCTCAGAAGAATGATTGTGTGATCCATTCAGACAATGAGTATGAATTTGCTGCTTTGGCCACTGTGGGGGAGAGAAGACCGCTGCAGATGAGTTTGATTGGTTCAAATTCACTCTTTGACTTTATGATCTTTTTCAAGCCTGTTCAATTTACTAAAGGACACCTATTCCCAAAGATGCTATTGACTTAAAGGCTTTCTACCATTAAATAATGATTAAAGATATGAAAATGTAGACGTGAGAAGCATGCAAATAAATTGATATATAAAATGCTGAAAATCCTGGAAATGCTTCTTTAGCATTGGTTATAATGCATTTCTGGCAGGTGTATTCCCTGTGTATGTTCACTGGCCATGACCTGTTATTGAGACTTTTGCATTTTATTGGTAAATGCTGCTTGAGGCTCTATATTTTGAAAGTGTGGTCTTGTATATTGCCTCGTAGCATGAAGCAGTAAGTGATAAGAAGCTAGAGAGGGAGCTGGTGTTATCTATATGTTTCCATTGCAACTTAATTAAGTGGTTTTCACTAATTTAAAGAGTACATGTATTAAGATCCTTAAATTAAAGCTCTGCCAATGTAGATTAGCATTTGTTTCTTTAAAGACCAACCCTGGTGATGTCATGACACATTAATTTTTTTAATGACACTTTTATTTTCATCTGAATCTCTTTTTTCTAATTATTCAAATGTGCTCCAAGAAGTTAAAGTTGATGATTGAAAAATTATGTTTAAAAATTGCATAGGAATTTTATTAATTATTCGTGGAATTGTTCAGCCTAAGAGGGAAGAAAGAAAAAAAACTGTTGACAGAGTTTGTAGCTCACATGAAAGATATCTGAAGGCTTGCTGTTTACACTGGGTTATACAGAAACATCTTGGAACCATAGTAATTTCACTTTGGAAAATCTTAATGTCTGTTAAGGGTGTGTTTACACTTGGTTCTTTTGGTCCAGACCGAAAAAGTATATTGATTTAGTCCTGATTCGCTTAATTCAGATTGGCTATATTTACATGCAGCCAAATAATCTGTTAGTAGTCGGACTGATGGCTCCATGAGACTGAAGGGGTGGTGTAGACCTTTTCTAATCTGATCGAGAGGACATCTTAACACTTGATTTGATTGAAAACTGAAACGGGAAAGTACTGCACTTGTGCAATGACACAGAAATGGTAATAATAACGTAATAATAATAACAGTATGTGTGGAACAAGCTGTTGTTTGTTTTTGTAAAATGAAGTGTCTTAAATGACTGTCATGTTATTTAAAAATTCGCCTTCCACTTAATCGTCGAGCAGGACAGCTCTCCATCAGTCCTCACTTTATACTCTCAACAACAGACAGCTTGTTTTGGCCACGGGAATGGGAGGCTTTACTGCTTGATAAAAATAAGCAGCACAACACAAAACTTATTTGCTTGTCATCTCCTATTTAGGACCCAAAATAGATACATTTTTAAATCTGCTATTTAAAAAAAAAAAAGAAAAGAAGCAATATTAGGAGAAGGGAAACTCTGTATGTGCAGCGTGTGATGCAAGGAGATGCCTGTACTGAACTGTAATGGGCAACATAGCTTGAGTGTTCTGTCTTTTAGGGTCACATCTTGTATAGACACAGTATAGACAAAACCAATACAATATGTGCACTTTTTCCACATTTGTTATTTTTTTGTACACTGCTAATATGTTAAATATCTCAGGACATAAATGGATCTCATCTAAGCTGCACTTTAAAAAAGGAGAGCATCGGTGAAGTTTCATCTCTGAGTAATTAGAATCCACATTGATTATTAAAACTGCACCATGACCAACTACTTCGGACAGACCCTTTTGATGTATGAAGAAGAGCTGTTCTTTGCATTGCTGTAAGTTTTATACAGCAGATCTTGTTGATGTCATAAAGTGATTGGGGAGCCTTAAGGGCATCGCCGTTTGAATTTAAAGCAGTCATTATGAATAACTAAAAATTATTTTGTAAAAAAATTTACATTTGTATTTGATAGTAAATCTGAGATTTTGTGAACGCACATGTGGAAATGGTACATTATTGGTACATATTTGACTCTAGTTGTGAGAGACAAGTCTGTGAAAGTCCATTTGAACCATAAGATGAGATAAGATTGAGATAAAAAGATGTTTTTTTTTGAAGATGTGTCAGAAGAACGAGACACTCCCTCATTATTTGTCATCTTGATAGATAGCGACCTTTAGTCTTTAAAATGTCATCGCAAAACTTTGATGATGCTAACTGTCCAGTGAGACCATTATGTAGCCGGGAAATGAACCAAAATGACAATTCATAGCAGGAAGCAATAGGAAGCATTCTATGACGTCAATAGATTAAATATATAATTTGATTTGTTATTCACAGCTGATACGTTTTTTTAAGCATTTACGAAATAATCCAGGCTGGTCAGACATTTGGTACATTTTCCTGTTTTGACATTTGTGGTTTTTAAATAACTGGAGTCTTCCAGATGATCATGCACCTGCAGATGGTCTCTACTCATCTGTGTTGGGTTTCCTGAGGAGGTTTGCAAAGAGAGAAAGAGAGACACATAAGAAACGAACATCTGTATGAGAAATATTTGTCATCGTCATATATTACAAAGTAGATCCTTTGCCCCTCTCCAAACATCTTTTTTTTATTCTCATTGAAATCTAATCCTTATATATGAATTTAGTTAAGAAAACTTTGTTTCCTTGGAAAATATTTTATTTTTCACTACTGTGACTGTTTTATAAAATGTATAGCTTGAAATAATTCAAATACTTCAAATTAGTGAAACAGCTTTAATATTTAGCTATAAAGAAACAAGAAAAATGATTTTTTTGTAGCTAGTTTTAGGGTCCTTGAAATATTAATGCATGATGATATTGCAGCTGCTCCCTCTGCCAAATAAAGGCCTCAGCCCATTTGCATTCTTTTCTTCTTGTTTTTGCCCTTGTTCTACTAAATCTATTTTAAATTGCATCAACATTTTAAGAGAGCATTTCTATTTCTATAACAGGTCAATGCAGTTACTGAGTGGGTTTTATTAGCCTTTTTATTTCACATGATTGTGACATTATATCTCACAAATAATCTTTTTTTTTCAGAATTGTCAATTGTTGGATAAATCTGAATCAAGTTAGATTTATCACACACGTTTTTTTTTTTCTCAAAAATTCAGCTTTATGTCTTATAATTGCAACTTTCTTGTAACTTTTTTCTCATAATTGAACTTTATATCTCACAACTAAATGTTTTTTTTACTATGTTTTGGTACTGTAGCTGCAAATCTTACCTTGCAATTTGTGTCTTAACTTTATTCAGAATTCAAGGGTACAACATCATGTAATATATATTGTGGAAAGAAAAATAGTTACTACTTTTAAAGGGGGGGTGAAATGCTATTTCATGCATACTGAGTTTTTTACACTGTTAAAGAGTTGGATTCCCATGCTAAACATGGACAAAGTTTAAAAAATTAAGTTGTACGTTTGAAGGAGTATTTCTGTTGGCTCTGTGTGACGTCAGATGGAGCGGAATTCCCTTATATGGGTCCTAAGGGCACTTCTGCCGGAAGAGCGCACGCTCCCGTATAGCAGAGCACTGAGAGCACAACAGACTTCACTGATCAGAGCGAGAGCGTCGCGAAATGTCACAAAAGAAGTGTGTTTTTGGTTGACAGAGCAAGACAACCCTGCACAGATTACCAAAGAAAAAACAGCATTAAGGGACCAGTGGATGGAGTTTATTTTTACAGAGCATCAACGGAGTTGCGCAAGTGTTTTTGTTTGTTCCCTGCATTTCGAAGATGCTTGTTTTACAAACAAGGCCCAATTTGACGACGGATTTGCATATCGTTTATTTCTTAAGGATGATGCAATCCCAACGAAAAAGGGTCACGATCGTGTGTTGGAACCGCAGGCGGTGAGTAAAACTGCTTCAAATATCTCTGCCTTCTTGTTAGTCGACCGCCTCCCATGCCAGAGACCCGGGTTCGAGCCCCGCTCGGAGCGAGTCGTTGCTGCTGCTGCTCTCGTTCAGTTTCAGCCTCAGGATCTAATTCTGGATCATAAATAAACGGCTGAATCTGACTGTTAGTAGGGATGCACCGAAATGAAAATTCTTGGCCGAAACCGAAAACCGAAAAAGAGAAAACCAAGGCCGAAAACCGAAACCGAAACACCGAAAGAAATTATGCCAATTATTAGTACCATTGCATTTATTGCTATGACCGTGTACTAACTTTACTAAAATTAAGACATTGCAATTGCATAAATTAATATTAAAGTTTCAAAGATAATTACAATTACATAACGTATTTAAAAAAAACATAAAAATACATAATTACAAATGATGCAAATATTTATTAAGCATATTGCAACAATGCACAGTATAAAATAAAATTCAAACTACTGGCCTGCAGAAAGGTTTTAAAATGAACAGTTCTCTCATAAAAACAAAGTGCATTTAGGTGAAGTGCATTTGAAATTTTTCTATGTAGGACTAGAAAGTGCATTACTTCTCCAGTTGGCAAGACTGTTATCACTTCTGCGGATGGGGACTTCAGACAGATAACCATCTAGCTGTTGAGCAGTTGAGCTTGTCATCTGCCTGACATTTGAGAAATATTTGAGAGAGTGTATTTAAATAGGGCCAGGGCATAAATAAACATTTTTATCAAATTAAAGCAGAAATCTAGCATAAATACGGCTACAATCTGATATTATGTATGTGTGTGTGTGTGTGTGTGTGTGTGTGTGTGTGTGTGTGTATATATATATATATATATATATATATAGTAGCCTAAGAACAAAATAGCCAACGTATTATTATTATTTGAGGCACTTTCTTGCAGAATTCCACTGAACATATCAGACAACGATGGTGCATGCCACTCATCTGGTGCAGAGACCAGTCTTTTTTTCTGCGCTCTGATCTGTCTCCTGCGCTTGGCGCTTCTCCGTCTCCACGCGGGTTCTCCGCATCCAGCGCGGCCTGGATCATTTCTTGTGCGCGCTGTCTTATTTCCGCATCCAAGTAACGTTAATGGTCTTTATAACGCGGATCAAGCACATTCGCGATGAAGTGCAGAGGATCCGAAAAGATCTCAGTGAGACGTGTGTTAACAGACTCTATAAGACTGTACTTTTCTTTGTTTTTACTTCGTGGTCCATCTTAATCTCTTTGTTAGGAGACGCTTTAGTGCTGCGAATAAAGGAGTAAGAAGAGAGAGAATGTTCTCACTGGTGTTAAGTGAATGTCGCGGGGAGCTCGTAGTCTGCGCTATGCAGCACGTGCAGGTCGCGGTTTCTGTTTGCGTCATCACAACATTTCGGCCGTGTTGTTTCGGTGATAAAAGTCTATCGGCCGAAAACCAAAAAGGCCATTTTCGGCCGAAAATTTTCGGTGGCCGAAATTTCGGTGCATCCCTAACTGTTAGCCATGGTTTGTTTTGGATGATGGTTTTTTTCTCAAGGTAATGTCAGCTTCCACATGCTCTCAACGCAAAAGCCTATTCGCGCTCGTGATTCTTTAGCTCCGCCCACACGTCACGCCTCCAGTCGGTCGTGTTTTTCCGGGAAAAATCGGTACAGACTATCTTTCTCTTATGAATATAATAAAACTTAAGACTTTTTGGAGTTATGAAGGATGCAGTACTACTATGTAGGTACTCAAGATTAACAGGATATTGAGTGAAAACGAGCATTTCACCCCCCCTTTAAAGTAATATTAGACATTATTTTACTCATATATCTGTTACTCATCTCTTCTGGTTTCAGGACTACAAACTGAACCACTAACTGAGCTTTACTCATTTAATGAGAGCTGGTGAAATAGAGATGGAGGAAGCCAAGAATATGTTTCTGATGCTTGCACACACGCTTGTAATGATGCCTGGCCTTTAGCATGTCTACCTACACATGTGGCCTCTGATAAAACTATGAGTCATTCATCACTGTCTTCTTGGAATTTAATCTCTGTCGTAACCCCTGTATTCCCTCTTCAGGGTGACGGGAGCTGAAAGGATAAAAACAGAGGGATATTTTAACCTCTCAGTAATAGACTGTTGTGTGGAGTCCTTGACATTAACGTCCATAACATAAATGTCTGACAGCAATTGAAAATGACACATTAAGGCTTTATCAAAGCTAATGCACTTCTGAAAACAGAAGTTATTTTATTTTTTATTGCAGAATATTTATAGTTTTGTTAAATGCTCTTAGGAACACATTTTATCAATATCCACATGCGGAAGTGTACTGTACAACTGTATATTTTTTTCTGAAATATCTCTGTAAAATAGTCAGTACTTTTGAATGAGAAAATCTGATCACACATTTTCTACTATTTTTCATATCACTGTTGAAACACATTTTTCACATTGCTCTGTTAGTGTGGTTAAAGGAATAGTTAACCCAAAGTGAATGGTTGCTATCAAACTGAGAGTCCAAACAGCTCATAAATCAGAATAACATTAACATCTTGTAAAATGAAAAGATGTGTTTGTAATTCATCAAGCTGTTTTAAACTTCAAGTTATTGCTCCCAGTAAAAATGAGTCTACTATTCACAATTTTGCTTTAGTAAAAAAGTAATATGATCTAAATCAGCAGAGAAATATGCACAGATCAAGCATCATTTACAATCATAAACAGTTCAAAACATGTTGGTGGATTTTGATGTGAGAGTACAACAGGGGATGGACTTTTTCTTGGGATTATTGAGGATTATTAATCCATATTTTTCCCAGAAGTGTAGGATTGATGTTAAAATGCCTTAATGATTTTGCTTTATACAAACAAAGTTTTTCACTTCACAATGAATGAATTGATGGACAGAGGTTGTATGGATTACTTATGATTATTATGATCATTTATTTGTGAATTTTTAGTTTTGGGTAAGGAAGTAAATATTTCTCCAAATTTGTTCAGATGACAAATCAAACCCATCTACATCTTGGATGGACTGAGGGTGAGTAGGTTTGCAGCAGATTTTCATTTTTGAAAAAAAATCTATTTCAGATAAAGCATCCTTTTTACTCTCACAGCAAACAGCAGTCTGCAAACTAGTAAAGTTTCTGCAGCAGAGTCGCCTTCTAGAAACCAACATCATCTCAACACTGAAGTGAATTGCTACACTGACAACAAAAAATGTAAAAGTAAATTTAAGTGAACAGAATAAATCAATTTAACTTGGCCAGCTAATTTGAATAATTTCTACCTTATCTATTCAAGTACATTTTAGTCAATCATTGTTTTACTCTAACAGTGAAGCAGTGAAAAAAGCCATGCTATTAAAGCTTATGGTTCACTTAGTAACATGATAAAGTTAATACACAAATGAACAAGGTCCCTAAATACTTGCTACACAATGACAGTGGATAGCTTTTGAGTATGAATAGCTAATTTATGAACCCCAGATGTCACAAAAAAAGCAAGTTACTACATCTAACAACAAAAGATGAAATGAACCTCAAAAACAGTGAAAAATTCAACCTTATATTAATTATTCATGCCACACTGCATGATGGGAACACTAAAAGTTCAAACTTTAATTTCTATAAGCTTTAATTGAGTACTTATATAAAATTCACTATTTTTGAATTCTTGTCTGAACTAAATTATTTAATTTAAAAATGAGTTTTATTTTTTCATAGTATTTACCACAGAATCATTTTAATTAGTGTAATAATTTTAATTAGTGTAGGGTTCATAGAGCTTCAGTTGGCATCAGTTTTTTTTACCAATGTGGAAAAGACTTTTTGCCATTTAGCTAAAGATGTGACTATATGAGACAGCAAAAGAAGTGAAGACACAATAACTAACCTTCATTAGAGTTTGAGCAAATGCAATCTGTTGAAGTTGAGCTGAGGTACAACTTCATTTCTGAGTTCATTCCCACAGCGTCACTTTAATTAACCTGTTCCATTCTCATTTTCTGAGAGGCTTTGCAAAATTAAAATTAACCTCTCTGGAAATAAGAGACTGTGCACATATTAATTAACTAATAACTAATGTGACATCATCAGGCATCTGTTTAGAAAGCATGGGACGGAGACGTTGCACTTCTCGTAACCTGACACTAATATTTAAAGCTGTAATTTAGTTTGTATGGCAGTGTCATTAAATGTTTAATTAATTTTGTGTTACTTCTTACATTTAATGTGATTAAAAGCAGATTCATTTGTGCAATATCAAAAAAAGAAAAAAAAGCAGTATAATAAATATTGTTACCATCTATCTTTCGCTTTGATTTCTCACCAAGCTCTAACTTTTAATGGTAACTGAACCAGATGACTGTAGTTAGTTATTTACTAAAACCACACAACCATTATTTTTTGTTAACAATCTGAATGCCAAAGAGAGCCTTTTAACTAAAAAAAAAGCCCACCCATTTTTAATTCACTCCATTTATTTTTTATTTTTGTTGTATTTAGAAGCACCTGTCTAATAACCCATTATTCAGTGTATTTATGGTTTTAGCTCTGAGGAATAGTACCATGAGTAATGCAATGCAGGGGTTGGCTGTTGTCTTTCCAAGGCCAAGTGAAAGCATTTAAAGATGCGTTGTACAAAGGAAACTAAGAAATAGATATTGTTTTCTGGCTTCTTTAACTTACACCTTGTCATCGATGACTTTACAAACTGCAAAAACTAGTCAGTTGTCATAATGATTGAATTCAGGGTTAAGGCCCGTTCACATCAAGAACGATAACCACAAAGATAACTATATTTACACCAGCAGACGATGTTGTCTGTTTATTCTATAGCTGTGGTGTGGACTGTATATTTAAAAAAATATATATATATTTAAAACAATATCTTTATCGTTATCTTTATAATTATCGTCCTTGGTGTGAATAGGCCTGTACTCATTCCTATTCCTTCATGTGGAGTTCAGTTCTGTGCTGCAAAATAACTGGCAGCTAATTTCAAGTAGACCTTGTCTGTTCAGGTGCGTTTAATTAGTGGAACTAAACTCTCCTAGAGCAACCCTGATTTAATCCGGTTCTCATTTACTGTCCTGTGGTCTGTTCTTTGTACCTCGCTCAATACGTATGATATGATTTGACAGATGCCTGATATTTTAATCATGATAATTGATCTCTGGCTAATTTGTGGATTTGATTAAAATATCTGGATTAAGTTGTCTAAAATTACTGCATGTTCTTGTGTTCATTATTTGTACACTTGAATCCATGATCAGCAATGCAGCGATTGGCTGGTGGCAAGATAGCAATGTGATGACATCATATAATTAAGCTCGAGAAAGCAAAATGACATTCAAGTCCTAGCTAACAGATAAATCTAATGTGTAACTGTTTGTTACATGATGTCTTTATACTTTTCAGTGTCAAAAGTATTGTAATTATCAATTCATTTAATTTTGCCTTTGAAGTGGATTTGCTACACGACATCATTAAATCATTTAGTTTTTTTTATCCCGTAAGACATAAATGACTATTCATATTAATTTCATATCATTAAAGCATTTTGAGATTTGAGAAGTCCTCTGCATCTCCTGCACTGCATCAAGCCACCCGCATAATAACTGTAACCATTCAAATTAATGCACATCTCAGACAAAAATGTATGTATGACTCCAAAACAATTATGAGGTAATTATTCCTTCATGGATAAATTCCTCAATGAATAAAACTGTCCATGTCTACTATTACAGATTACACAATATTTTAATTGTTCTAAAAATTAATTTGAATCTTTTTTTTTTATTATTATTTTTATTATTATTTTTATAGTAGGGGTACACTTGTCAATAAATAGCAGTGACTGGGAAAGAATTTCAGCATCAACTTCACTTATAATGATACAATATAATCCTGGTTTTGTGAAATATATTATGGACAAATCATCAACAATAAATCCAACTAACTGAGTAATCCATGTACGAGGAATGCCCCCCTGGAGACTTTTTGCATATGTCCCTAATTTAACACACCTGATTCAGATCATCAGCTCATTAAGAGAGCAATCCATGAACTCCATGGACAATCCATGAGACATACAAAATGTACCCAGGACTGGAATTGGGAACCACTTAAATGTGTTTTATTTTATTTTATAAAAATTATTTGAGCAGAGAACTTGTCTTGTCTACATTTGTCCTTGAATTATTTTTTTATCAGTTAGCAGACTCTTTATCCAAAATACACCTATTATATGGACACATTTGATAATTTGCAGTTTGAAAGCCTCAGATTTATTTATTGACCTGAGAAAAAAATTACTGTCTGAATGGTGTTAACGTCTGCAGGGTTTGACAGAGCACATTCTTATCTGAAGAACTGCCTCGATCATTTTTATGCTAAAGGTCACAAACACATAACCACAAGTTCCATTCTCCTAAGGGAGCCTTGTTGTGACATTTATAAAAATGATCAGCAGACTGTTATTCAGAAAACAGAGAGAACATTTTTATCCTCAGCAATGCAAAAGTTCTTCATAAATTGATGTGTCTTTAATTGATGCGCAAGCATTCATCTGAGAATGATGGGAATTGCACCTGGGCAGGATGAGGGGACTGGGGTTAACTGATTTTAGGGGGCAGTTCGATAATTCCTGGCTTCTCTCGTTGGCTGACATTCAAGAGTCGTGAATTTCAGCTTTGAATGATTCAGAGTGAGTGATTCAGAGCCTTTGTTTGAACTCAGCATACAGATCTGAATAAGACTGTAACAAAAGCCAAACGGATCATATAAAAAATAATGAAATTGTGATGGTTCACAATGTGAGCAATGTTTAAGTACATACTTATGGTACGGTCTTGATTAGTAGAATTTAGCCAATATATTTAATAACTTATTAAGTTACTGAAATGAGTGTTAAAACATTCTTCAACAATCCAGTGGCTATATGGAAGCCTGTTTCTGACAGTAAACTCTATCGGTTTATAGCTGTCTGCCTGTACGTTCACACTGCAGGCAAATGTGGCCCAAAAAATCTTTTTGCTCGCATGTGATGTGACTCGGATCTGTTTTTCTCATGACAGTGTGAACAGCACAAACCACGTGGAATGTGATCTTTTTAATTCTGATTTGTGCCACTTCCATGTGTGGTACTAAATCCGATACAGGTCAGATGTTTTGAAATGAGACCGAAGTGTGAACACAGTGACTTTTACGTCACTATAGATCCATTTTTGTCACGATTCTGTGCTCATGGGAGTCATTTAAAAGATTTTACATAGCCTTAAAATTATCAAGACAGCTGCGAAAGTACTCATAAGTATTGCAGTGACAACTCTATATACAAGCAAAACATAAGGGATCGTGTCATAAAAGTTTTAAAAATCTGCTCACTTCCTTGTCTTTATTTTTCATATTGCCTGCAGATCACACTATAAATAAACACATAATCACTTACTTTATGTCCTTTGTGTTTACTTCTTCCATATGACGGCGAGCTGCGCATGTGTTGTCAAGTCCACAGAGTTTTCACACCGAATTGGGCTATTTTTTTATCGTTGTTGGGGGTTGTTTTTCAACTCTTTGGGTTAAAGCAACCAAACTAACGCGATATATAACCTCCAGAATGGGATTGGGCTAGTTTTGGACTAGTTTTGCAGTGGACAATGGAAATCTGATATTGACCACATTTAAAACGACAATGTGAAAAGAAAAAAAAATCGGATCTGACCAAAAACTGAGCACTAAGGCTCGCAATGTGAATATAAACAACTGTGTCTTGGTCGATCTATAGAGAAGAGTCAAAGAATGATTTAAAGCATATTTTAATAAATTGCTGTTAGTTAAATTCTATCAATCGGTTCTAACAAACAAATAAAGAGAAAATACTCATGCATATAGAGTACTAGGAAATATGAAGTAATTGCTACTGTTAAACGATAAATTTTGTTTTTAGTGTCCATTTACTGCTGTACACACAGTTTAATTATTTAAAGCTTGATGTCTTTGATACAACTCCAAATGTGGTTTCTCCAAAGAAACAAATTATATTTTCAGATGTAAATCATGCAGGTTCCTGCTGCAAGTGAAAATGTCATTACTCACCTTTATGGTATCTTGGCAGCTTATGACAGGAATGTTAAACAAGTAAATTATGCACAGATTTCCATTACTGCAGACCCTAAATGGCACTTTCCAACACTTGTCTGTCGGAATATCTGCATATATGACAGATTCTTTTTGATTTGTAATCAGCAGTTTCCTCTTTTGTTCTCTCTCACAGACCTGGTTCAATCATACCATCTGAGTCACTGGCCATATCTTAGATTAAATCTTCTGATGAGAGCTATTTCATTCAAAACTATGAAAATGCTTTGTTCTTTGAGTGATGGTTATTTTATCAAGAGAGCTACATCAGCGGGTGTGCATGGTTCAGATGTAGTGGCTTCATCTAGTCTATACTGTCATGAGAATCAGCGAGTGCATGTCATTGCTTGAAACATCATTGCTGACATGCTGCAGCAGATACAATTATTTGCAAATTGGGATTCAAATTTTCCTGTTTGATTAAGTGATTAAAGTGAGTGTTAATTAACATAGGCGCTCACACACATCCACATTCACTTTCACACACACACACGCACGGGCACACACTTTTTTATTTTTCTTTCCTTTATATATCATTTAACTAATTGCATATTTTTTACATTGGCTCTTTATGTTTCTTCTCTGATTTCTGTCACCTTTTATCCTGAGTGTAAAACCCTTTTTGAGTTTTTAAATAAATTAATATATGCTGAAAGATGAGAGTAAAATTAAGGGTTTCTGTCATGAGTTGTCTTATAAGCATTGAAAGTTATGGCTTTTATTGCTAAACCAGTGATTTTGCTTTGTTAAACCTAAAAACTCTTTTTCTCTATCTACAGTACTTGGTAAGTCTGTTATTCACCCACAATACTTAGTTTAAAAGTGATTCTCATTTTATTTTAATGGTTGCAAGGGTATGTAAACATTTAGACTGCTTACCATTGCTGTAGGCAATTCTCAATGCATTGTTTTCCTTGATATATATTTTAAAACTTATCTGAACAGTTGGACATCGGAGAATAAAGCCAACATTTGTAAAGTATGTGAGATATTTTGAAGAGATCATTTTTTCAGACCTCAAAATGTTTTGTGCTCAAACATTTATTACTATCAATATTCAAATTAGTCTTTGCTGCTTAATATTGTTGTGGAAACCTTGTTACATTTTGTTTTCAGTATTATTAAAGTCCAGTAGTATTAAAAGTCCAGGCTTACTGTAAAATGTAAAATCCTAACAAATCTAACAAATGACTTAAAGGTGAAGTGTGTAATTTATTTTTGGATGCTACTATCTCCTCTCTTTGCTTAATATGAGACTGCTATACTGTATGTAGGTCTTTTTAATTTGATTGCCCCATATAGTGCAAATTTTTATAAAAGACATTAAAAACCCTAAAATATCTACATTAATAAAATATTTGCCATTTTAAATTGTTTGCAACATTCAAAGAAAATTCTGCACTAATTGATACTCACAAATAGAGAAAGATGCTACTTACTCAACTAAACGTTGTGCCCTAAATGCCATCTGGCATTAGATTTACTGTATCCCAAATCATATGTTGAAATGGGAATATCAAGGTACTTGGTCAGCTCTTTTTGATGGGTGGATCTGTGCATGTTTTTTTATTTAATTAAATGTTATTGCCCAACCAGCCCTAATGACAAAGGCTTTTCAGTTCCTATATTTCATTTACATTCTGTATTCAGTAATACAACCACTGGTAGTACTGAAGCTGAACAAAAACTCTGTAGAAAGATCGTCGGAGTCTGTGTCTCCTTGGTGATGGCCATGTGGACTTGACCCAGTCAGACAGTCATGTGAATCTGAAGAGCGCAAGAGTGACCCTGCCTTAAACGACTCCTTAACCTCCATCATATCAAATTTCACCTCCCACGGGACTGTCAGGAAAATAATGGCTATGTGTATGTGTGTGTGTCTGCAGATAATGAAAACAGGTTTTATGTGTTTTCAGAGCGTGTGTCACTGCAAGGCCGATAAACCAAGCAGGTTGTGGGTGTGTGAGTGTGTTGTGATACTTCCCTCAAGCTTCCTTCCAAGATTTAGGTGCTATTTTTAGAGATTTTGACCGTATTTTCTGAACCCTTATCAAACATGGCAATCAAACACAATCATGCAAACAGCATCGCCACTATCACTTCCCTGCATCCATTATGTAATTCCCTCAGTCAGTGTGGATCATGGGGTTCATAAACTCCTCACTGCTGACCTCTGGACTCTGACCATTTGGTGAGTCAATTATAATACCATTCCTGTATATGTGTTTAACAAATGCAAAGTGATGAACAGAATGACAGATGTTTCTATAACGACTCGTTCGAATAGATCATTAAAAGAATGATCAGATGTGTTTGTTGATGTGGTGTGACTTTCTAAGATTTGATCTAGTGGATGAACAAACTCCTGTTCATCCTCATAGCTGAAATGTGTTCTTTGAGCTGTATACGTTAACTTATTTCTCATATATTTGCCTTAGGCATTACTTTCTTTTATAGTACACTAGACATGTGCCGGTATTCGGTAATGCGATATATCTTAAATACTTAAATATTTAGACTTAATAGGCTATTTATTTTCAAACTTTTTTACAATTTAATCTAGACCACAGCATACACTAGATATAGTTTGAAAGTGTTTTGTTTCTTTATTTTTCGTTCACACTTTACATTACCACTTTATTTACTTAACATTAGTTAATTCATTAGTTAACAAACTGCCAATTAAAAATTCTTCCGAACATTCATAAACCATAGGTATTCCAATATATAACACATTGTTAAAATTGAAAGTTGCAACTGTGTCATTTAATGAGCTAACATGAACTAAGAGTTGTATTATTTTTTAACAAAGATTAATTACTTCTGTAGCAAATGTAACTATTGTGAATGTTAATGCATTAATTAACTAATGAGATTGTATTGTAATGTGATACCTATTGGTCTTCATAGTTCTTTTGCACTTTAATCAGTGTTAAACTTTTAATTTTAAATATTTTTCTGTATTGCTTTACTGCATAGTTATTTTTGTTATAAGTATAAGTTAAAAGTTCTTAAACCTGTTATACTGTATTATGTAGCCTGTATTAAATTTCAATATTGTGATAATACCATACACTGTGATAAAAGCATTAGCAATTAATCACAAGATGAACATTTGATACCGGCATATCCCTGTATACACAGAATTGTGTGAACTCTAATTGCTAGTTAGCTGTGAGTAAATTACTAAAGGCAATCATTAAATCTCAATTATCTGACTGGTCTTGTGGAAATGTGGTCTTTTTAAAGCATCTATAGATGCAAGCCAATACTATGTAGCCTGGTCCTACCCCCTACCCTTTTAAATTCATATGGTTAAGGTCCTTTTTCAGTCAAACATATAAAATGGCTAATCATGGTCCTTGGTTTCACTTGAACAACTCAGCGGGAAGATGTTGGCCACTTGCATATCATTTCATAATGTGTACTAGTGAGGGAATGTACAGG
Source organism: Carassius auratus (assembly GCF_003368295.1). NCBI lineage: Eukaryota > Metazoa > Chordata > Actinopteri > Cypriniformes > Cyprinidae > Carassius > Carassius auratus. The sequence goes on from NW_020528076.1 coordinate 1,302,948, forward strand.
GGAGGAAGGGAAAATTGCAATTATGGACCAAGTTTTGGCTCCTTCCTACTGGTCTTTTGGGTTGCTATGGAAACGATGAGCACTAATTGCTTGGATGCTGGGGATGTCTTTTGAACAACCTATCAAGTTTCTGCGTAGGGGTGTGTGCGCGTTTGTGAACACTAAACTCCTGACAATTTGACACCACTTGCCAGAGCTATTTTAAACTAAAAGCACAGTTGAGTAATGTTGGAAGAAGGTAAATTTTGTTCATTTGTAATGTATAGTGCATCTGATTGCAGCTTTAAATGTTGTGAGTAAATTACTTTCCTCAGATGACAAAACAAGTTCCTGCCGAAGTGGAACGAGGACCATGTGTTCATTTGCATGGACTGTACCTTTATACTTGACTCAAAATCCACACTATTGCTATGAAAACATCTCCTTAAAGGATGTACAGGCTTGGAAACTATGTGGGAAGAAAACTTAATAAAACAGACAACAAATATGTAAAAGGCTATTATGAGCACACACAAACAGTCTGTCTGTTTTGCAGAGTGTTTTCTCCCTGTGAGGAATTGGTATTTTTAGTCTCTTTTCTTCTGTCTGGATCTGTACTGTCCTTGGAGTGAATTGAGAGCAGCTTCTTTAAAAGACTGTTGCATTGTCTGTGCAGCAGACACTGATATAAGCTACAGTAGTACAAGAACATGTACTATGCAAGCTTTATTAAAATCTCTGTTTTCTTGGTTTCTAACAAAAATAACATTACATTAACAAACATAACATTTTTAACAAAAACAGTTACAAACTTTAACTGAAAAAAAGGGATGCATAGTGTATCAGTGTCTTATTGGGCTATTTATTTATTTTAATCGGTACAGGTTAGATTGACCAGTATTTAATTGTTAATTCTCATTTTCTCCTAATTTTACATTTAGATCGTCATACCCTAATTATGTTTAAAAACACAAATGATTACGTTATCTTAAATCTGTTAAGTATAATCTTAAGCAAACCTCAAAATGCTGTACATTATTCTACAGTATGTACTGTATGTGTAATGTAATAACTTTATAGAATTTAAAATGATTAATTATAATTTTTAATGTTTTGTTTTTAAGTTTATTTGGACACTTTATTACTGAATTCAAATTTCAGCCATACGATAAAAATAATTATGAACTCAGACATTTAATATCAGTGAATCCATGTTAAAGTACTAAATTCTAGTATTAAGTATGCAATTACAACTTGGTAATATATTTTATCTGCATACATTCTGATATAATTATAAATCTGTTAATTGTAATATTTAGCAAGTCTCATATGTATAATGTTATGTATAATAATAAATTCATTTATAGTATTTATTTATTTTAGTTCTGAGGTGTTTTGTTTTTAACTTTTAGACAAACTATTATAGAATGTTAGGGTGTATTCACACCTTTCTTGTTTGGTTTGATTGAATTGAACTCAAGTTCTTTGCCCTCTTGGTGTGCATCTTTTAGGCAGGTGTGAATACAGCAATCGCACTAGGCCGAAGCTGTAGAGGTGGTCTCAGCCCAGTTCAAAATGAACTCTGGTATGCTTGAGAATTTCTGTCCAATGAATGGATGACCTTAGCACACATGTTTTTTTTTTTTTACAAATTTCTGGTTTACTTGTAAAAAGGACAGTGTGGAAACGAACTACAGCAAACAAAACAAATCCACATTGTATTTGGTCTGGACCAAAGCAAGTGAACTAGTGGGCTTTCCTGGCTTTCCTTAATTTCAGCCATATGATGAAAATAATTATCACCTTATCTGTATCTGACAGAATTAAATATCAGTGCAACCCTAAACAGAAGCGCCATTGTTCATGTTATTGCCCTAATTCAGATTTTCCTTTCATTTGTCCCGCTGTCTCCTGTTATCTCTTGCAGACTCTTCACATTGGTTATTTCTCCAGGGATTTAGCTGTATTAGCTCAAAAAAAACTTTAGCTCTGTTCATTTATAATGGAGCCCACAGCTGTCATTCTCAATATACCATAAGTTGGTGTATTTGTGTCTGCATTGATCACCCTAAATGCCCTTCTCACGTGGATGTTTCATGTTTCAGAGCCTTAAAAGATCCCAATTTTAGGTCCCAAATTCACATTTTGCAATTACAGCTATAAGAAGATTGGTGGTCTGAGAACAAAGCATCACTGCATGATCTCCTGCTATCTCCAGACAGGGATTTGAAGTAGTCAGTAAGCAGAAACACAACATCATCTTTAAAAGATTGTGTTAACCCCAAAGAAATCAATCTTTAAATTGATTCCTTTTTGTTCTTTGAAGAACCATTATTGTGATGTCAGAGGAGATGCACGTCATTTCAGCTTGACCTTGTTGTGAAGCTGTGCAGTTCATGAGTGGAAATAAGACCACAAACTGACGGTGCTCTGTGTTTTCCCTCTCTTTTTTACCCCCCTCTGTCTGTCTGTCCGCTTGCTTAGTTTTTAATTGGGCTCACTGCGTGTGTCCCTAGACTAGAGAGTTCTGTGCTGTTTTTGTGTGGGTGAGTCTTGGAGCAAATTATAGTAATTTAGGAATTTCGATTTGTGTAAAAGTTAAATGTTTGTACATGTATATCCCTGAATTACTGTTTATAGTTTCTGTTTGCGTGAATGTATGTGTAGAATTGTGTGGTTTATTATTTCATCAAAGCTATCTATAGCCCACATATACTGTTCATCAAAAGCTAATGGTGGGATTGAGGGTATTTTAGATGTATAACAGCAGGAACCTTTATGAAACAAGGAAACATGTAAGAACATGATGCTGAAGTGCCTTACAAATGAGGAACATCACATGCAATTTATCTTACTAGAGCAAACAACACTCAGTATGAGACTCTAAGCTGGAGCACAGAAACTAGAGAAGTGGTAAGTAATAGAGAATTATTATTATTTTTTTTCATATACAGAATTTATTTATTCCAAATGCTTTTGTTATGGTTTGTAATCTTGCGTTTAGTCATTATCATTTTCAATCTTTCAATTAAGCAGTGAAGAAACAAGTTTTTTTTATTATTATATTTTTTTCCCAGTAAACTGTTAGAGACAACAGATTAGGTATTTTCTTTTGTGCCACTGGTTATCTTCGAATTAGACTACTCAAGTATTGTCAGTCTACTAAAGCCATAACTAGAGTATTGGCTGTTTATTAGTACTTATAAGAACATATTAATGCCTTATTCTGCATGACCATATTCTAGATCTCTTAACTCTATACAGCTACCTTAGTTTATATCAATAAGCAATAATTAGCAGTTTATTGAAGGAAAGCTCTTGTTAAACTCATGTGATAGTGAATATGTGCTCCCTAATCTGAAGTGTTACTGAATATTAATATGTAATCCACACACAATATTTTAATGTTTTTTTTATACTTACTAAGGCTGCATTTAATCAAAAAAATGTTTTGTTTTGTCTGACATTTTAAATTGTTTGCTAAAATTGAACTAAATGTTACTTTATATGTCCTATAAGTGACCTACAATATACTGTATTTATAAATATATACACTATACAGTACATAAAAACTGTGATATTCTGAAATCTCCTTTTATATTTGAATTATGTTTAAAATGTAATACACTGTGTGATGGCAAAGCAGAAGTCATTACTCCAATCTTCAGGTTGACACCATAGACTGTATAAGGTTGACATGTTCTTCAGAAATCATTCTAATATGCTGAATTGGTGGTCATTAAACGTTATTATTATCCATGTTGAAAACAGTTTTGCTGCTTAATATTTTTATAAAAACTGATAACCCCCCAGTTTCAGTGTTGGTGTGACTACCGTCTTTTTATTTTTTAGGCCATTATTGAAGGATCAGTGATAAATGACATACTCAGCAGTGAAAAACTCTTAAAGTTAACACAATAGAAGAGTTGGGTAGGACTTGACTAAGGACTGTTTTTATAATCTGGGGGTTGTCGAGGCTGGATTCTGATGTAATTTTCATCAGAGAGTGGGTGGTGATGAGGGGGCGGTAATAATTACCCAGAATTCTTTAGTGGTCTCATTTCTTGATGTTCTAAAACATCTGCCTTCACGCTCTCTACTTCTCTTTTTTTATGGTTCCTTCTTTTCTTTCTCTTCTGAACATGCAATTAGAGACTTCTCTCTCTATTGTATGCTTTCTGAGCTGGAGCATTAGTGCAAAGTGCAAAGCTTTCTTCGTTTCTGTTGAAAAGAGGAGACATGAAATCTGTTTTAAACCATTTCAGAAAGTTATTGTGTCTCCCATATTACTATCATTCTCTCTTTCTTTCTCCTGCTTTGGAATTTAACTTTCCATTCATTTCTCTTCCTTTTCTCACACTGAAGGAAACTTAGAAGGCAAGAACTCTGACAAACACCAAATACAGCAGATATGCAGAGTGTAAATTTGACTTCTTTGCTTGCATTTCATTTCTTCTGTGCTTTGTGCTCTGCAAAAATCTGTCAAACAAATAACAAAAAACACTGTGCTCTTTTCAAACGCACTGTTTATTGTCATCAAAGTCACAAAGATATTTACGTAGCAAAATTTAAAATGACGTTATTTCCTGTTTAACAAAAATAGTCGTTTCTTCCTAAGGCTTTACATTTGCACGAAAGAAAAACATACAAGTGTGATAACGTTCCCATTTCCAAATGTCATATATTCCCGCACATATTCATACACACACACTACAAAAAATAAAACAATACATATTTACTATAGAGTGACATTCAGATATAAATTACCCTGTAAAAATGATTTACTCTTTAAAAATACAAATATGTATATGCATATATACAGTACATAGAAAAAAAACTCAACAAAACGAATATGGAAAGAAAAATTGTGACTTTTTTTCATTTTCCTCTTTTGCAAGTGTTTTTTTTTTTTTTGTATCTTGTGACCAGTGCTCCCACACAGAGAACATTAATTAAGTAAACCCATATGACAGCACTTCAGGCACTTGCACAATATTTTCACGGATAATTTTCAGAGTCAAGTACATCCAACGTTTTTTTTTTTTAAGCTGTATTGTTACACTCTCAATAAATACGTTTTTTATACCCTTTGGTTTACACAACACAATTTCTCTACAATTTTCTGCTGAAATGAGCTTGTTCAGCCTATGCAGATTTGGTTTTAAATAAACTAAATAAATAAAAGGCACCATAAGACCCAAGGTCCACCACCCATTGCTTTTTAGCTTCATATCTAAACCCTGAAGATACAATACATGCTACAAAAAAAGATCAAAACCCCATGCCGTTGAGTTCCACTATTACATCATGTAGAAAATATTGTTTCTTATTCTGTTTTGAAAAACTCACAATGCGATCTTGTTTTCTCACATTTGACCATGTTTTACAGTAAGTCAAAGCAGTCACCGATTCAAGTCTAAACCTATCTAAGTCTAAACAGCACTTTATCACTATAACAAGAGACAAATCAGACCAATATATATAAAAGGTCCTACAGATTCTCTTTGAATATTGGCTAACTAGCAGCTTTTGTGGATTGCAGCTTTATAGAAGTTTGATTTAAGAATCAAAGAAAGAAAGAAAGAGAAAAAAAGAAAGTAAATGAATAAATACTTTTATAAAAAGAATCTCTTTTCTACTAAATCTCTTGCTACAGTTACATCTTAAATTATTTTTGAGTTGAGAAATGTCCCGCTGTTTCCTCTGTCTTCACTGATCTCTCTCTCTCTCTCTCCAGAGTCAGAGCTCTACCTTTGTGATCATTCATCTCTATAGCAACAGGAGTCCTCAGTTTGTAGGTCTGGCTTCGACTTCCCCATCTTTTATGATTTCCTTGGCCCTCCCAATCTTTCCATTTACCTGCTGGTGCCCGGAGCCATTCGGGGAACTGCGTTTCAAGAGTCGATTGATGATGTCACTGCAGGTCTTCCTGTACTGGTGTCGCAGAAGAGAGTAGACGAAGGGGTCACATGCAGCTTTGCTGTATGCCAGACTCTTACACAGCACGCCCCAATATGGATTAAATGGCTCCGTCACAAATAGCTCCACAATCCTAAATGCATGACACACACATGGGCAAGATATGGAAGGTTATACATTTGTTTAGCAGAGGTAGGGGTGGGGGTGGGGGGACACTTAACAGAATGGGATACTAACAATCGATCATAAAAATGGCTTTTGACAAGGGCATTGAGTAAGAAAAGCTGCAGCAAGAGTCATCTTCTCTGAGTTTATCCAGGTTATGTAACATGCCTGGTCAGAAGGCCCTTCTTCATTTTGGATTATGAGTCAGGTGGACATGCATGACCAGAGACATTATTACGAGTACTACAGGCTTCACATTTCATAACTTGTAGGATACTGAAGGGGAGACCAGGTTTTGAGAAATGTTTACAAAAAGAAAGTATTTGTAATCAGATTATATCACATTTTAAAATCCTTTATATATTTTTTATGTTCACATTTTTATGATTTTAGTTGATTTGCTTTTGATCAAACACCGTAGTTCCTTCACAAACCCCAGTTTGGGAAACCATGACTTTTGTCGTTGATAATAGAATAGAAGATTAGAATATATATTTTTATTTTTAAGACAATATGGTACAAAATAATTTTATTCAAATCTATGTGATAAACCAGTTAGGTCAAAAGAAATCTAAAATTAATGAATAAGTAGACACATTATATTACCTAAAATGTGTAAACTAATAGATTTAGATTATAGACTACAACTTTCATTAGGTACTTTGTAATCTATCATGGTCGGCACACATTGTTCATTATAGCTAAAATAATTAGTACCATAAAAAGGGTTTAATTAAAAAAAACTATTCAGTAATGTTCCATAACAAAATGTAAAATATGTTCTGAATGCCCCTGGTCTTTTTAAACAATACACAGTATCCTCCAGCTTATTAGTATTACATCAAGCATGCAGCTAATAACATCCAGGCATCTCAACCTGGCCAACAAATTAAAACTTTAATAACGGCATGACTGCACAGATGCTGAGTCTTCAGGAGCCCAGGGGAGAAAGCAGATGGCTCACCTGGTAATGACATAAGGGGTGAAACAGACAACGAAGGTTCCAATGAAGGTACTAATTTTGCGGGTGGCTCTCTGTCTTCTCCTTTTCTGCTCCTCCAGATAGCGCTGACGAACACTGGACAAAAGTTATGACCTCAGTATTATGATATTATGCATATCAGACAAGCTCACTGGACTGAATTTTATCTGGCTTGAAACAGATGTTAAATAAAACTTTATCCATGCACCAGACTTACATACTTCACCAATGACAACATTAGGAACCTTTTAAATATTCTGACAAAACATTCAAGAGCCCTAACAGCTGTTCCCACAGAGTGAGGATGTTTGCCCAGGCTGTTTCAGAGAATCGTTGAAATGTCAGATTAACTTCATCACACCTGCAGTGGATTATTTAACACTTGCTCACATGGTCACATCAAACAGAAGTATGGTGTGATTGGTTGATTGCCACATCATTCTATAAAAAGCTTTTTGTTTATTTATTTACAAGGATAGCAACAGCTGCCAGTCATTTTCCTTTCTCTTTGCATGTGTGGAGTGCTCTGATACATCCCCTGCCTGAACACCAGATGTGCTCATTACATGTGGTGTGTAGGGCTATTGTGATTTGTCATTGTTGGTTAATAAGTTATTGTAGACAACATGTTGCTATTGAAAGTCATCCAGAGCTCTGGGCAATGAGATGCTGATGTTAACTCTCTGACAAATAGGGATATGGCGGTACCAAATTTCCATATTGCGATGAATTGCTAATTCTTTTATCACAGTATTTACATTTAGTATAACATAATAGTATATTATGTTAATATAGTAGTATAACACATGGTCATAATACAGTATAACAGGTTTAATAACTTTTTTCTTATAACAAAAATAACTATGCAGTTAAGTAATACAGAAAAATATATTAAGTTAAAAGTTTTACACCGATTAAAGTGCAAAAGAACTATGAAGACCAATAGGTCTCACTTTACAATAAGATCTCATTAGTTAACCTTGGTTAATGCATTAACATTTACAAAGAGAAATAGTTACTCTTAGTACTAGTTAGCTACTTTATTTATGGGGTTTCCAGGGTGAGGGCTGCATTCTCTGCAGTTTAGCGCCATCTGCTGTCAGAGAGTGAATGTGCTTTCATTCTCTCACGTTTTCCCCCATGTGCTTCTCATGCATGTTTGTTTACATCGTCTTTTAAGCAGCATACAGCAGTGTTGTGCAGTTTTACCCGTTGATTGGGAAAAGTATTCTTAAAATGCATTCCAAATTCGGAATAATTTGTAATATAGAATTACTCACGGTATTTAGAAGTGTCAACGATAACAATATTGTGAATATTGATATTCACAATCAATGAATGTGAATTATTATGTGAATTATTATTATTACTATGTGAATTATTACCTTGATATATCGCATTAACGAATACCGGCACATGTTTACATATGTCTCTTGACTGTTGGCAAGTGAGAGGGGTGTTTAACCACAATATATTACAGAATACAAATGTCACATTTTATTATTTAAGGTCATCATTGATTGATTTTAAAGTAGGAATTGTTTATCACCGTCCTATTTGTTCTGTGTCATTGTACCAGTTACATTTGTGACAGTAATTTAGTTTGAGGGGTTCAGTTTGAGTTGCTGATGTATTTTTTCAGTCCGTCTTGATTTCATGTTGACATTTTTACATGGAAACTGTGAAAAGTCACATGACCCGAGCTGTTCAATTCTAGTTTGATCCATTAAAATATGATGTCTTTTTTAATGATCAGTCCTGTCTCTAAATCAAAGGACATGTAAAGTAATTGCAACATTTTTTTCAGCTCTGTCTGCCACTATATGTTAAATTCATTAATTTATTTTGAATATGTAGTTTGTTTCTGTCATATATTCACAGAATAAAATACATGTTTACTTAGTTAAGAATTTAGGATTCAGTAGGTTAAAATCCCTGTCAGATCAAGTAGTTTCTGTAGCTTAGTGGTAGAGCATTGCGTTAGCAAAGCAAAAGGTTCTGGGTTGAATTCCCAGGGAACACACACACACACTGGTAAAAAATAAATAAATGCATAACCTGAATGCACTGTTAGTCGCTTTGGATAAATGTAAATGTACTCGGAGTAGAGGGCTGTGGACCAAAACTGTGGTGCTGAAACCCAGCAGCTCTAGAGTTTCCCTGGCCTCTTGCATAATCGAGTGCTTAATATGTGATATAGTATTTACTGATTCATACACTTAAAATGAAAAGCAAAATTTGAAGGGAATATTGGAAAGTTCAACAATTAAAAAAAAAGTTAATTATAATATATAAAGAAAAAGCATAAAGGGTAATTAGGGAAATGGGCAGTTTCCTGTACAAACATTACTGGTGTTGTTGGTTATGTACATTTGTTTGGGTTTTGTTGCATTTTAATGTTATTTTATTTAGAGCTTACGTTTGTTAACATGATGTTTGTTGCAACATTTAAATTACTGACTACAGCTGTTGCATTTGACAATTTTGATGAACTTATTATCAGCATATGGTCTATGCATACGTGTTGTTACCAGTGCTTTGTTAATATATATCCTATTTAATTAGATAGGGTATTGACAGTTAACGTAGCCTATGTAAAACAGGCCGTAGTCAATATCCTTGTCATCGTCACTGTATTTCTAAGATAGTTATTAACTCTTTAACTGCTGCCAATATTAACTTTTTTCTTTCTTTCTTTCTTTCTTTCTTTCTTTCTTTCTTTCTTTCTTTCTTTCTTTCTTTCTTTCTTTCTTTGTCTTTAACCGTAAAAATCGGAATATTTTCACTCATTCTTACCTCGGGTGAATGTCCACTATCAGTACGAGCGTTTGCATGGTTATCACGTCTATGCGCTTACAGTGAAAGCGCGCGACTTTGAGCACTTTTAGATACGTGAAGCAGAGCACCACCGACACCAACAGGAACGTGAGCGAGTGCAGCACCATGGTGTAAATCGCAAACTGCGTCTTGGCATTGACCGCCCTGCCGTTACAGAGCGTGCACGAAGCATACAGCTGATGGTAGCCCACCCAGGAGAGGCCCGCGGCAACCACGGAGAAGGACAGCGAGTGCACCCACGTGTAAACCAGAGCGATTATAGCGTCCCGGTGACGGATCCTGGAATGGTAACTGAGAGGGAACACCACTGCAACCCAGCGGTCGATGCTTAGCGCTGCCATACTCAGCATTGAGTTGGTGGTCAGGAAAGTGTCAAGAAACCCGACAACCTGACAGAAAATTTGTCCTCCGGGATGTGCTTTGCTCAACACTCCGAAAAGAGTCAACGGCATGCTGGAGGCGGACAGAAGCAGGTTGCAGAACGTCAGGTTGAGTATAAACAAACCGGGAACCTGCTTGCGAATTTCTGCATTGTACAAGAAGCAGATCAGCACTAGCACGTTGGACAGCAGCGACACACCGATGATCACGACAATTAGAAGAGAGAGCGCGAGCTCCGCTGTGTGCATGATGTTCCCCGCTCTTAAAGCCCCCAACTTTGAACTGCAGCTCCAGGACAGTTCATGACGGGGAACAAAATCGCATCAATACAACTTGTAGATCCCCCAATGCGATATCCACTGCACGGCTTTCCATGACTCCGACCTCCGTTCAGTCAGCGAAATGTTGGGGAAATCCATCTAAACGTTCTTGGAATGCGAAATCTCAAGAGAGGAGGAATAATCCGCTCTTCTTCTCAACCCTAAAGGAGTGCCTCGCGCAGGGTTTTGCGTGCACTGGTAATGCAGAATTCGCCCTTGAAACAGCTTTATATGTCAAAATGTCACCCTCCTCCCCCCACATACACTCACGAAATGCGCACACGTGACTAGCGTCAAAGGAATCGTCAGGGAATTAATTGTGTGGAGAGGACTAATTTTAGAAAGTGTTTATATTTATCGAAGGGAACTCTTTCACGTCACGCTGAGGCGAAAGCCCTGGGTCTCGTGGTACAATTTTGTGACTCGCTCGCGCGAACAGCTTTAGTTTCAGAAGATCTGGACGAGCAGTAGGTGCTTTCATGCCTTTAGAAACGCTGTGGTTTGTATAATTATGCGTCTCAAAGTATTATATAATCCACATTTCCCTGCTGCGAATGAAAGAAGTTTAGAAATCTACTGCTTATTGTTAAACAGTAAATGTCAAGTACAAAGTCCCCAGTAGTGTACACACATTAAAAACATGGAGATTTTAAATAAGCATCCATGAATTTATTGTGGTAAACTTTCAGATATGTTTTTATTAAGATATTCATATCATGCACATGTTGGTTTACTGTATGAGTTTGCCTGAAGACATTTTGTCCTCAACATTTAACATGCTGAGAGAAACAATGGAAACTATTTTCATTTCAATCTCTGACAATCAAATGTTTGATTCGTATCAAAGCATTACTAGATAGAGTGAAAAATAATCTGAACAACTCTTTTCAACAGCAAATAGGATAGAGACAGACACAAAGAGAAATGAAGGATGGATTTGAAGTCTTTTGACTTTTAATGAAAGCTTTGTTAAAATATTGATTTAAGTTATCTTGGGGAAAAATAGGCTGTATTTATTGTTCAGGCCAAATCATTTCCAGCATACATCTACACATAATCTGTGTTTATAGCTAATTGAACAGGTAATCATGTTATTGTTGGATTCTATTAAAGTAGATTGCACCGTTTTGAGAGTGCAGTTTAAAATTTGTTGTGTACAGTAGTTCATGTAATGTTCACAATCACAAGATTGTTTAATGGGTTATATTAAGTTAGGTAAAACATGCCCTTTTTAACATGTTTTTAAAAGAGTGATAGATAGTCTACCTGTATTACTAATACGAACAGTCGATTCTGTGACTTGGCTCTGCATTTGAATACAAAAATAGAGAGAGAGTTGTAGAGGAGAGCCAGGCTTGATGCATTTGGCTCCTGTTTGGCTGGGGGATGTCAGATGAATTTCCTGTCACCTGTCTACATGAATCTGTATGTGAATTTGTACATGCGGACGATTCTGTGCGAGTTCATGTGTGTATGTTTGCATGTCATCATGTAGAGCACTACTTCATTTAATAGTATTTATAATTATAGCACTGTTTTGACTGGAATGAGAATGACATTTGAAATGTTTTCCTTTTACCCAGATACTTTTTTGAATTATTTTTGTTAGAATGCAACCCTGACATTTACTTTTAATGAACCAGAAGATCAGTACACACACACACACACCCCCCAGCCCAGATTCTAATGTTGGATGCATTTCTAACTGACCGCAGTGTCGCTCTTACAACATAAACCCCTGTTGGCACTGTACTGCACTTGTGCTGCACGCATACACATTCTCACACTCGTTAGTGGCTCACTGAGGCAGTGTAGTGATCACTGCTGCCCTCTGTTACCACGGAAACGCCCACGCTGTCTGCAATGGGTGTGTGGTGGTCCATCCCATGATCCTTTGTGACAGCATGAACGATTCCGACCAATCAGTGGAGCAACTGCACACATCTCGTTATTCTTTTTGAGGGGGCGATATGGACACCTTGTCTTGATGTGAAACAGTCTTTTATCTCCATCGTTTTTTTCTGCATAATTCCCTTTTTTTAGAGCTAATTTGTGTTTTAAAATATGAATTGTCAGGAATAATTTGACTTTAAGTGAAGGCTAAATCATTTTGGCATCTTTCATGTGTATTATGTGATTGTCATGTATTATTATAATACTTATACTGAAGGTAATTGTGTAATTTGTTGATGCTATTGTTTCCATAGCCTGAAATATACAGCCTGAGATTTGTGTGTATGTGAGTGATGTACACATGATCTGAACGGTATACCACGAAATGCTGCCCTGTGGACTAGATGCATTGCATTCTGGGTCCAGTGATTCTGATTCTGCCAGATTGATTATTGTGTCGCTTGTTGCATGTGATGAAAGGCTTGCTTTCACAACCCAGTTTATGACATATGACACTTTCTATTTCAGCTAATTTAGGTTGTATTATATTCCAGTCTGCTTTAAGTTCAAAATTTCTGAGAGAGATAGAAAAGGGAATGAAAAAAAGAAAATGGCTGCGAATAATGCAATACATCGACCCATGAAGTGAGATGTTTGTTTTTGTCAGTTCTAAAGGGGTCTTTCTAAGGGTCTCCTGTGCAGCTGTGGCGCCACCTGGTGGTATAACTGGCTAAATGCTTGTCTGCAATCCTGCAATCAATGCAGTTGCTTGCTTTGGATTTGAGTTTGGTCAGAATGCATTTAATTAATTTTATTCAGAATAACTTTTATTTCTTTATTATAATTTTCTGTCTGTTTAAGGGACTGCTGTATATCCTGTGATTGTCTCCTAGGCATTCTATCTTTACTTTGACACCTAATTTATTTTCGGTGGAACCCCAACTAATCAAAGCTAGTCTTCATTTGAAAATATGTTGTTTCATCCTAAAAGGATGAAAACCCCTGCTCTAGATATTTAAATATGAGCTACTTGTTTTCACCACAAGAGGGAGTACTTAACCTTCACTAGAGAGTACACTACCTTCACTAATTCTTGTCCCACAAGTCTGTCATCACTTCTGAACAAACCTAATAAACAGATCATCAGCATCCTAATAATACTAATACTCTTGTGCGTTGTCCGGGCACAGACCCAGGGGGCAGAGTATAAGTGCTGTTTGTTCTGTCCTCAGAGGTCATGGTCAGAGTTAATCTGTAATGTTTAGCAGAGTCGTGAGGGCATTTTTGTTTTCTGAGTTTAAAGCAGTAGGTTACACAAAAATAAAAAATGTCATCATTTACTCACCATCATGGAGTTTCAAACTTAAGATTGTTTTTTTATTCTGTAAAAAAAAAAAAAAAAAAAAAAACAGAAGATATTTTGAAGAATGTCTCTATTACTATCTATAATTGTCCATATGTGTGTCCGTATGTGTTTAAAGTGAACGTGCAAAGAAAGTCAAATACACTTTACAAAAAAAAGGGGGTAAAACAACGATTTCAGATGATTTTGAAATTGGAGGAGAAAATGACATGGGGTTTTTCACCCTACCTTTTAGAACCAGAATACACAGACGAACATGATTATGGACCTTGAACCACCATTTTTAAGTCCAATAAATGGAGAAAAATCCTCAAAAATAGGGATGCACGATATTGGATTTTGGCCGATATTCGATATGCCGATATTTTCAAAATAATTTTGGCCGATACCGATATATATATACAAATATATACTGATATATTTAATCTTTAATTTTACTGAAGAGAAATCCATGTATCTCTTCTGTACTGATTCTACCATAAATTTATTATTTTACAAATGTAGACAGACATTCACATCTGAAAAACAGGTCAATTATTTCACTTGGAGAATATTGGTTTGGCTCATCGGCAGAAATATTCATATCGGCCGATACCGATAATGGTCATTTTAAGCTTTTATCGGCCGATACCGATGTTGTGCCGATATTATCGTGCATCCCTACTCAAAAACCTTAATTTCTTTCTTTGCGATGATCTTGGATGACGTGTAGGGGAGTAAATTATCAGGAATTTTTTATTCTGGAAGTTAACTATTCCTTTAAGCCTTTGTGGTCTCTCTAGACAGATGAAAATGTGGTTACTGTTTAATCAAAATTGTGACCATTCAATTATATGGAGATTATTTGTGTGTGTGTGTGTGTGTGTGTGTGTGTGTGTGCGTGTGTGTGTGTGTGTGTGTGCACGTGCAAAGAGATTACATTTTGTTTTTGTTTTTATTTTAACATCAACCTGCCAAGGGACTATGGATGAAAATTCTGATATTTTTCACATATTGTGTGCATCGTTAATGTGCATTGTCCCTCGTTAAATAAATAAATATAATAATAATTTCGATTTTGGGTGAGATCTTTAATCACTATGCAACACCATCTCAAAACAAAATTACTCCATTCAGACAGGAACCAGCAAAGAAAGATTTCAAAACGCATACTGTTTTAAAGAATCTGTTTTAAAGAGTTTGCATTAGTTCTGCCAGCTTTTTTTTTTTTAATTTAGTCAATGTACTTCTTGTTACAGTGTGAGCCGCTTGCAAGGGGAAGTGAGGCCTCTTAGCTAAACACTGATGACCTTTCAAGTGTTGCAAAGGAATGTAAGTAGATCAGGCAGGTATGTGAAAGAGATCGTCCTTGTGAAAACCGGGCTTGTTGGAACTATGAAGCTTCGAACGGAAATCTGTAATTTAACTATCGAGGAGGAAAAGACAAGATAGAAAGGTTGGCAACTCTTAAGCATCATCACTGTCCCAGATTTGAGTAGTATGTCCAAAACAGTTTCTATTGCCTTAATAATTTACTGTTAGCTGGGACTTGAGTTGTTTATGAGTAGTCTTCACTGCTTAAGACTTTTTTTTCATCTTTTCTTCTGCCAAATCTATCTTTCTGTCTCTCTCCGTCTTTTTCATCTCTATTTATCTGTGCTCGGGTGAAACACTTTGGTGAATGTGCCACTGGGTGTAAAATGATATTTTTTTTTCTCCTCTGTCTCCCTTCTCAGTGTCTTTATTAGCACGTTACGTCCAAAAAGAGGATTAGAGGAGGAAAAAGAGAGAAATGGCCCTGTGGATGGATGAATGGCATAGATAGGATGGTTAAAGGAGGAAAGGGAGGTTAAGGGAAGGAGAAGAGGAAAGAAGAGATCACACTGCTTGGGGATATTTGGGGGGATTTATCGTATTAGTCAGACATATGTTTGTCAGACAGAAAACTCTGGCAAATACT
Source organism: Carassius auratus (assembly GCF_003368295.1). NCBI lineage: Eukaryota > Metazoa > Chordata > Actinopteri > Cypriniformes > Cyprinidae > Carassius > Carassius auratus. The sequence goes on from NW_020528076.1 coordinate 1,318,727, forward strand.
TTCTATGAAAGTTTCAGTTGAGTAAAGTCAGGGTGTGAATTATGGGGTGGTTTGGAGAGGTCAGAAGCTACAAAATAAAACTGGAATCCCCCCCCCCCCCAAATGAAGACAAAACAAAAGGTTAGGGGATAATCCTATGTCTCAACAGGGTTTTCTGTGTTGTTATTTATTATATTATTTGAAATTGCACAGAACTTCATTTGAGCCCTGACATTTCAAGAGGAAGAACAAATAGACATCATGGCCATAAATTAAGACTTAGTTTTTTCAATGTATTAATTTTAGTGAAATTGTGGACTAATTGATTTTTTTATTATTTTAATTTAGTTTAATCATGGCTCTATACAAAGGCACCGCTTATTTAAAATGTAAAAAAAAGGATGCTCCACTTAAGACACTCTTTGATAAGACTTGCTCCAAAAAATAACCAAACAGTCGGAGAACAGTATTAAAAGGTTTCAATCCAGTTCGATCACGTTTATTTGTATAGTGCTTTTCACAATACAAAATCGTTGCAAAGCAGCTTCACAGAAAATGAAAGTTTCTACATTACATTTAGGAGTAGCTTATCAGTGGTGACAATTTCAAGGTGATGTCCATATGGCAGATCCATACAAAAAACAAACAAACAAAAAAACAGTTAATGACATGTATTCAAACAAACGGTGAACACTATTAACAACAATGATCATATGTTGTGATCAAACTTATAGCAAGATTTGGTCATTTTTATGTTGGTTCGGGGTTGGGGTCACCTGAGATCTTCGGAGGGGTTGGCATCATCTCTTCTCAGGTGTTTGGTCATCTCATATCTTCGTAAGGGCTGCAGACTGAAGCTTGTGTAATTCCTAGTTATCTCGGGATTCCCATCCTGTGGCAGAAACAGAGAAGCAAATAGAGAAAAAATTGCATAGCTGCTATATAAACCAAGCAAAAAAATGATGATGTGTTCAAACCAAGCAAAACATTATAATGTGCATTTGATCAGATATAACTGGAGTAAAAAGATGTGTCTTGAATCTAAATTTAAACAGAGAGTGAGTCTGAACCACAAACATTATCAGGAAGGATATTTCAGAGTTTGGGAGCCAAACATGAAAATGCTCTTCCTCCTTTAGGGAACTTTGTGATCCTAGATACTACCAAAAGTCCAGAGTTTTGTGACCTTAGGGGGTGGGATGGGTTGGTTGTAGTGTGATAGAAGACTGGTTAAGTATGCAGGAACTAAACCATTAAGGGTTTTATAAGTAAGTAGTAATATTTTGTAAATGATACAGAATTTAATAGGTAGCCAGTGTAGAGATGGTCAAATTAGAGTAATATTTTCTTGACCTGGTAAGGACTCTAGCTGCTACATTTTGGAATACCTGTAGCTTGTTTATTGAAGGTGCAGGGCAACCATCTTGCAATGCATTATAACAGTCCAGTTTTTGTAAAGTCTTTCATTAATTGAGATTAAAAGACATTAATTGATGGACTGTAGTCATGTGGATTAGTTTGTGAATATTAAAGTCCATGTAAACCAGAAGTTACTGCCTACTTTATTTCAATATGGTGACTTATTTCAGAAACAGAATATTGACTTAAGGACAGGGTTTTGTTTTTGCGCTCCTCCTCTCATCCCTCACTCACAGCAAACTAATTGGAGGCACATGGTTAAGAATATTCTGGCCAAGCCATGGCTAAAACCATCAAACTGATGTCATCAGAGAAGGAATGCCATTCCAGAGCGGAAGCAAATGATCAGATTTGGTTTAAAGATAACTAAAACAAACCATTTTTTTTTCAGTGAATTAATTTGCACAGATTAATTGTTCACTTTAAGACTAGCAATGTGTACTAAGAAAACAAATACTGAACATTTTGATTTCATGCAGACTTTAAGAAACTTTTGCATATTGTTGTGAACAGGTCCTGTTATGAAGGTCTTTAACCCAGGTGTACACCAGTTCTGGATAATTGAGGCTGTAAACTCATCCATGATGTCAACTTATGGTCATGGCTCTCTGATATTTTCTTTTTTCTTGTTAACACGTTAGTGTGGCCGCATTCGGAATATTACAATTTGTTGAAAAAAGGCAGTTTACCTAATATTCACCAAAGAATGGCTCGCACTGTCAAAGATAATTTCTTGTAAAAGCGCTTTTTTCATCACTCATTCCTAACTGAAGCTGGTTTGAAACTGATTCGTTGTGGAAAACTAAAAGTGTCTCTCCTCTGACCTCTCCACCTGCGGAAGTGACTACAGCTTTAGTGTAACCTGCCCTTCTGGAGCTTAATGTGAGGGAAATCAGATTTGGGTAGGAGGCATCTCTAAGCCTTTGGAAAGTAGAGGAGCAGCGAATAAGAAAGAGCTTTTTGTGTTGTGTGAAGACTGAACGCTATGCTATATGGCCAATTGACTTCTTCTCCAGTTCATCAAATGCACTGTTTACCTAATCTGTCATAGCATTTCATAACGCATTAAACCCACTGGCAGATAAGCTCAGAATGCCTACTCCTGAGTCAGGATAGTCTTCTTACCTACACCAAAAAGGTGAACCATTTCTCTCTCTCTCCCAGAGGATTAGCTCTTGTGTGAAATGCATACTGTAAAGTGCTACCACATCTTGCTTAAGGACAATTCCACCCACTCTTTCCAGATAAATAAAGTATTATTGTGCAGTTAAGGAAGATTAGAAGTTAGAGCAGGGGGTTGGTGCTTGTGGTTTGGGGATTGTGGATATCTGAAATTGAGTTTAATGCCACGCTTATCAGAATTCTTCCCGTTTCTAATAGTGCACACAGAGGAAGCGAGGAGACGGCGTCGTATTCTCTACAGTAGGGCGCAAGAAGGAAATTGTGAATTGAGTTGCATTAAAGCCGTTTTTTGTAAAACAAGACCAGCGGCAAAGGAGAGGGCCAGATGCAAGGTGTCGGTTGCACATTGAACTTGGACGGAATGCGAGAGGCCCGTCAGGTGTTATACAAACTGCATTACACATTCATGTCACTAGGGAATAAGATAAATAAGGATGTGCTGTTGCACCATTGGTCAAAATATTTTCTTTTGTGTTCTACATAAGAAAGAAAGTCATACAGGCTTGAAATTACATGAGGGTGAGCAAATAATGCCAGAATTTAAATTTTAGGGGGAACTATTCCTTTAACAGCTCAATATGAGACTAAGTCATTGAAGTCAAAAGCCACTCAAACTGGCTTGAGGTCTGCTGTGTTATTCAGATGGTGACTCTCCACTATTTGTGACTTCTATGGGTTTCAACTTTGAACTTTTAATCAGATAATCTTCATTTCCTTTTGCTCTTTTCTGTGGCAAGCCAGTTAGCATGGAAACAGAAGGCCAATGTGGCCAAGAAGGGCTTATACCCTGTGCCTGAGCTGTTTGGCCTGTTATCACAGAGCGCACACACACACTTTTCCAGGTAGTGTTGATTGACTGGCTGATGATGAGAGGTAAGGATAATCTGAATATTTAGTTAAGGCCATCCGGATGCTATTACCTTTCCCTGCAGGCAATTCTTCTGGAAAGGGAAGGGATAAAGTGCGCTCCTCTGAGGTTCATTTCAACAGGCACTTATTTAGGCGTGCAGCGCTGCTTTCTGCACTCTCACTGTGCACTGTATAACTGCAGACTGAGCACACTATGAAAAAGAGGAGAGGAAGTACTCATGTGTTTTCAGTACTCATGTTAAACAAACATTCAGGGCTATTGATTAAATTGTTTTGAAAATTACAGTAGGTCTAGGTCATAGCACATTCTAAAGTCTCCGCTAGTGTCATATAATACATTTAATTTGTGTGTGTAGGTCTTATATATGAGCGTAAGGGAGGTAAATATTTGTCATTCTTCAGGCCGAGAAGAGCAGGAAGATATGATACGAGTACAAAAGATTTGCAGTGACCCTTCACCGCAAACAGACTGAAGCTGATGAGGGATATAATTAGGGAACGTTCATAAAATACCCATTTACGGTCTCGGACATGTAGAGACCGAATCAAAGCTGGAAAGAGATCAAAAGAAGACTGGCATGATGCAGCAGATCTGATTAAAAACATAGCTCTATAACTTTTTTATAGGTTCCTTCAAATGCATTTTTGAGACTTTTTTCGTGGGCTTAGAAGTAAAAGAAAAGGAAAAACGTGCCAACAATTAGTAATCGGAGCAAAGTTATCACCAAAAATTTCAATCTGCCATCCACTGCAACCTGGCAAGCGGCACAATCTGATCATACTGTCAACCAAGTTTATTAGAAGAATGTCCATGCACTGAAAGACTGACAGGGGCTCTCTTCCCCTGGCTGGGCTGAAACAGAGGTTAATTGACAAAAGAAACCATGTGTGTGTGTGTCAGTGCGTGCATGTGGGTGGAAACGGCTCTGTGTCTGACAGGGTAATTGCCTTGTTAAAAGAGAAACGGAGGCAATATTTTGAAAGAACCACATCCCCATATAATCTGCCTTTGAGAATGATGAAAGAGTGAGGGATGCCTCTTAGATCAATTGTACAGTCATTTCAGTTATTTAGAACCAGCTAAATTCTGTTAGAAGAGGCCATTTTGAACCAGACAGAAATCCACTTTGTTCCTTTCTAACTGTCAAGTCATTCTTTTCTGTCAACATTTTCAAAAAGATTCATTACAAATATATGAATTGATAAATGTGATAAAATATCTCATTTATATTTTTTATGCACCAAAATGGGCAGAAAATCTTAATTACCAGACATTAAAATTTTTACTTTTTTAACTTGTTCAAGTTATTGCAACTGTTTCCTTCTGTTATTCCACATATTACACATAGGTGGCACTGTAGTTATACACTTTTCTCATGTTTCTTAAATTTTTGGCTCATCTAACATGGCAAAAAAAATGTAAGAATACACACTTTTAAGTGCACCGTTCATTTAAGAGTTAATTGGTGTTTCTTTGATCTGAATTAAGTTAATTCCATATTTATAATCTTGACAGGATCCCATTAGGGAAAATGATTCCATCAATAAAAAAAGAAACATTGAACTTGGATATAACAGTTAGTCAATTATCAAACCATCCATTTCTTTCTTTATCTTTACTTTATCATTCAACTCTGATGCAAATCATTTTAGATAGTTTAAATATACAACAGTAAAATGTGTTATTTCCATACAGTCTACCTCTGTAAAGTACCATGCATTCTGCTGTTGTTCTGTTTCCTTGAAAGTCAGATCATTATCAGCTGTTCAGTCTATCTGTGCAAAACCCCAGTATTAGTCGATCTATTCATTTCTCGCTTCACATTCACGCAAGCTATTCACTCTATTCAAATCTTTAAATAATTACAAAAGAGCACAGAGGCTGAAACAGGTGGAGAAGATAGAGGATACAATTAGAAAAATAAGTGCAAATGTACATGTTCATGCATCAGATGGCGCAGCGGTCGCAGGGGTATCTCTTTCTTTAAGCTACAAAGACAATTAGGTCCTGGATTTACTGTGCGCCAACTCTACTGCGGACATAGCATGACAATGCACAGTATTCGTTGTGTAAATAAGCAAGACTCTTTTAGCATCTCTACTATTTGTAATTACCGCTTATTTGCATCTTACTGAGGAACCATAACCGGATATGCAAACAGAGAATGAATAAGACCATGTAATATATAATACTAATGTTTAAAACCAACTTCTGAAGAAAGCCACGAAACACTATATTCCAAAATGGACTTGTATCCAGCTTTACTATCCATTCTGAAATGGTTTATCTTTTTCTCTTTTCAGAAGACCTCTGACCTAGTCACTTAAACCCTGACCCTGGGAGCCGGTTGACAGAAAATGAGATTAACTCCCATTAGTTGGCTGCTCAGTGAGGCTTTGCGCTCCTCAGGCTGTAGTTCTTCAAAATAAAATGCTTTTCATCGTTGGAGGCAGTCAATTGTAAAAAATAAAGGTCAGGAGGACACCGTGTCAGTGTAATTCAGTTTGAAGAATCGATTCAGGTTGTACGCTGAAAGAAAATTGTCTTTGTGCTGTAATTCAAGGATGGAAATGTAAAGTGAAACGATCATAATCTCAGCTCCTGAACTGGCTTCTGTGATGTGGATGCATGTGATCAGTTCATAGGCAGATAGTGGCCGGTCAGAGGTGAGGTCAATACGTTCCCAGCCTTGGTAAAACAGGTGTACACACAGCCTAGGTTACATACATAGGAGTGAGAGTGTGTGTGTCCCAGAGGACAATGTTTGACGAGGGGGGCGGCGGGGGGTGGGGTGCAGTGTGTTTCCTGTACCCAAAAATGTCTTTGACTAGATTCAACCTAGTGAAACATGGCCCTCACTCTTGAAACCCTAACTACTCTTGACACATGCACACATGTGGATACAAATGCATGTGTCTCTTCTATTAACAGGTTCTTATGAACATATCAGTCAGTATGTGCACATGAATGCAAGTGTGTGTGTATAAAAAGGAAAGTTTGTGAGCGAGTGAGAAAAATAAAGCTCAAGTCACTAGATGCCAATGTGAACAGGCTCTTTCCCTTACCGTTTCGCTCTGTGAATTCAAACAACACCGTTATTCATCCACCAATTTCCCCCTGGCAATTCACCCACCCCTCCCGCAACTCTTCCAAACCCAGGTTGGGCCGTAAGCATCGCTTCCATTCTCTCAGAATGTAGCCGCACCTGAACTCCTTCACCACAGGGGCTTGTTCAGAGCAGCATGAGGGGTGGCGAGGCCTGAAACCAATCCCTGTTAGGTATCCCACCACTTCCTCCCAATTGTTCCCAACAAAGCCGGACAGGAATAAATGGGCTGCTATCTGAGTCACAGAAAAGTGGAGAGCAGTTTGTTTCCTATTAAACTGGACTGTCAGTTCAGTTTCTCCTCTTGGTTTTCTCACTTGCTGTCTTCAATTGTGTTTTGTTTTTGTTTTTATTGTTTCTGCCAGGCCAAAGTGTCCCTCGTGAGGTTTCCCCCCACAGCTAAGTGTCCCGGACCCCCTTTTAAACCTGAGAATGCACCTGTTTCACCCACACAGGTAATTGTAAGAATGTAGAAGGGAGACCTTAGGGGTAATGGATTCAGAATAGATGCTCGAAACCAACACAAACACACACACAGCTTGAATATGGCACTGAAGAGGCCTGTTTTGCAGTTCTGTAGGCTGCACCTGCTAAGTGGGTGATCTGTCTACCCCCAGTTCATGTGAGGGTCACAACAGCTTAATGTGACCCCCATCCTCTCCCTTTCTTTCTCTCCCTCTCTCTCTGACACACACACAGTCTCAGCACAGACCACATCTGCCGTTATTCTGCCTGAGGTGAACAGTTCAGTGCGCACAGACAGCCACAGTAGTTAATAATGGTTTAAATGGACATCTTCGCATATGTCTTTACAGCACTGTTGTTATTTCATTCTAGTCTAGCATAGTACATTTTTGTGACATCACCGTTCCCAAATAAATGAATGTCGCTTTATTCCATATCAAAGGGCAAACTAACTACATTACTGTTCAAAAGTGTGAAGGTTGGGAAGATTTTATGAATACATTAAATTGCTCAAAAGTGAACTTTCTATTCATAAAATAATCCAGATTTTTTTTTTTTTTTATTATGGCTTCCACAAAATATTACCTGTTTTTAACGTTGAAGAAATGTTTCATGTTCACCAAATCGGCATATTAAAATGATTCCTGAAGGATCATGTGACATTGAAGACTGGAGTAATAGCTGCTGAATATTTAGCTTTGCTATCATAGGAATACGTTGTATTTTAAAATATATTAAAATAAATAAATAAAAATCATATTACACTGTTTTAACTGTATTTTTGCATAATGCAGCCTTGGTGAGCATAAGAGACCATAAAAAACACGGTAGTGTAGTGTTTATGCACTATACTGGACAAAAACATTGTGGATGGATCAGAGAAATTGATTTCTGCCGAAATGTATGGAATTCCCCATTACTTAACATAACCGTGGGCCTGGCGACACGGAAATAAAGTCCGTAGCTTTGCTGAAGGTATGAAAGACTCTCACTGGTGTGATATTTGCATAGAGATATTATCAAGAACATGTCAGAAGACTGTTGGATTGTGAAGAATGAAGAAAAAAAAAGATTAGAAAATAATCACCTATAAGTAGATTTTTATGTTAAAGAATAATAAAAACTGCACAAAATGCAGCACATGTAAAGTAGAAATAATTCAGAATTAAATTCAAAGCCTTTTCTCACAGCCCGGGTTGCATGTTTGCATATACATATTGCCTGTGGAAATGCATGTAAATGGTTTTCTAACAATGATTTGTATTGTTACTTAAGACAAACACCTGACTTTTGGCCTCTACTGTATATATAAAGTATCTTAGTGGGAACCCATGTTCCATTCAACAGACGTTGTTTACGTTTGTGATTTAAGACAAACACCTGACTTTTGCCTTTAGATTTACTTCAATTAAATATCTATGCAATGATTAACAATACTAATATCATTGTTTACATCTTTATACCATTACATGTATGTTTGTAATGGAAACCCCTGCCCCTTCCACCAGACTCCATGGCACTACATTAACTATTGAACACATATGGTTCAGTTAATTTGCCACTGAGGTACGATCGATGGAGGATTACAAAAAAGGTTTGGGGAAAAAGACTGAATGAAAAAATGACCCTTTCTCCACTCTCCTTTTGTGCGGGGAGTCTGAAACCCCATCTGTGCGAGAGGAGAGGCGTGAAATGTTCTGTAATTACTGATAATGATGTCCTAAGATCAGAGACTGAACCCAAACAAGGTAATTACATGATAAATGTGTGTATGAGCACACTGACCTGGAGTCAGCAGGGCCTTTGAGACAGGCGTATGACGGACAGCTAACAGAGATATCTGCTCAAAAGGCCCACTGGGACCTGCATAGATCTCTTTTGTCTGAAACACTGTCTCTTGGTAACATCATGTATCAGGGTTCAGCTAAGGAGGGGTGTGTGTGTGTTTGCGTATGTATGTTTGGATTTTCTTCTAAAAATACTTTAATATTTACAAAAGATGAGGTGGAGATTTGAGTGTGTGTGTATTTAATTATTAGATTTTTTAGTTTTTCTTATATAAAAATATATAGAATTTAAATGGAGGACAGATAATTAGAATGATATTATTAAATATTACTATTTTATTTATTTAAAGTACGAAATGTTTTTTTCTGTACTAAAATACTTTCATATTTACAAAACTGAAAAATTATTTTATTTTTAAATTAGATTTTTTTTCTTTTTGTCAGTTATTTTATATATATATATATATATATATATATATATAATTTGTTATATAATGGGTTTAAATGTAATAAAATGTAATTATATATATATATATATTACTATTTATGTTAGTAACTATTTTTCTTTTTAGTTCTGTACATAGGAAGATGTGGAGGGGGTGTGATTGTGCTGAGCAGATGTCAAGGGTTAAGTGCCTTACTCAAGAGCATAACATTAGTGGTCAGAGAAGGGAAGATCCTAAGGGATTTGAACTTGGATCTTCTAAGTTATAGTTTGCTATCTTTATTTAGCCACCAGTATATTGCTTTGGCACATTCCAGACTGCTGGGTTAAACTTTATAGATTTACATTTAGTCATTTAGCAGATGCTTTGTAGAAGCTATATTGTATTATAACATCATTCCTTTAAGAGATGCACATCATTAACCTCTATCAAATAGGTAAAGAGTGCACATGTATTTTCATTTCTGAATTTGAGAATTCAAATTCTGAATTTTATGATTTTGATATTACTAAAGGACTTCTCAGGTTCTACGTGATTGGCCTTGTTTTCTTAAGTTAATGCAGAGATGAATTGCCAGCTTTACATTTCCATAGTCTACAATACATGGTGTACCCTAATCGATGTAATGTTACCTAACTGTGTTTTCAGACCTGGATTTTACTAATTTGTCCATAAATATCCTTGTATTAAATGGATGTGGGGACAGAAAGCTCCAAAGAGACAGTTAGTCCATGATCACAGAGGCCATGGCAAATAACTGATCCTCTAGTGCTTCACTTTTTAAATGCAAATAAGGCCCTGCAGAGCAAACAGGTCACATGTTTTCTTTTGTCCTCTTTAGGTTTAGAGTTGTTTGTGACATATTACTCATCTGTTCTCGAGAACGGTTTCGGCGACTTTACAGAATGCATGGTAATAAGATCATTTAAATTCTAACACCTCGTTCATCAAAAATCTGATAGCCATGCAAAAAAAAAAAATATAGACTATTACACTGACTTCAAATGAGGAATCATAGTCAAGAAAAACCGCTAGGATTTGCCTGAGATTTGCCTAACCTCTAAAAAAAAAACAATGCCATCGATGAGTATTTTATGCTCCGTAAGCTTGGATGCCGTTATACAAATGACTGTTGTATTGCACTCTGGTCAACTTGAAAGAGGATATTAAACATTATCACATTTGATCTGTTTATTCATTAGCCCAATTCCATTCCAATATGCCTTGACAGTTTTAGGGGGAAACAGGCCTTCTTTTTGTCCTGGATTTTCCATCTGCATTATTATTTACTCTCATACAGAACATTTTATGTATTTGTTTAATTTACTAGGATGTAATAATGCATAATGCAATGATAAATCTGTAACAAAGAGTGGAGATTACAATATAAAACCAAAAATATGATGTTTAGACATTTGGAGTTGACCCACCAATACCCCATGTCACCTATAGATGGCGAGAGTGCCTAATTATCTGTGCAATAGCGCCATAGGAAGGATAAGATTAAAAAGCCCTCTCAATATTCCTACAAATGATGGGATTCCAGTTCCATTGAATTACATGTATAGAGTTAATTTACCTTTTTGTTTAGTTTTTATTATTATTATTATTATTTTATTCTTTTTTAATTAATATACATATATTTTTCAATCAATTCATTTATTTATTTTTTGCAAGTATTTCTCAGAAAGGCTTTGCTCCCAAAGTGAATTGTATGGGACAAATAAATGTAAATAGGTAAAACAAGATATGGATACCATGTAAATTACCTGATTTGTGTGGATGATAAACTCTCATAGACTCTTCTAAACAAACACAAGCCTCGTAAAGGTTTATGTCTGTTAGTTTTATGCTGCGAGAGAGAGAGAGAGAGAGAGAGAGAGAGAGAGAGAGAAAGAGTAGTTGTGCCTCGTAAACAGATAAGATACCTGACATACTCATTAGGGAAATGACAGTAGCCTACACACACACCACAAGTCTTTGTGAGTATAAAGTCAAAAGACAGCGACGGACAGAATAAGGCAGAAAATGAATGAGAGAGGGAGAAAAGGGACAATTTGTCGAAAAGTCAGCCGTGTAAAGGCTGAGAAATGTGCGAAATGCATTAATTGCGCAAAGCAGTCATTGTGTACTGAATAGAAGCGCTGTGGAGTCGGATTCTGTTTCTGTGATGCGCGTGATCAGAGGCATCTTCAAGAGCGTCCGCGTGCATACGTTACTCATTACCGCGGGAAGATAAAAAGCCAGAGAATGCAGAGCGATTGTTCTGTAGTGCCGGAGAAAGACAGTCCTCCCCTCTTCATTAGTGCTGAAGAGAGATCAGGGAGCGAGTGTAATGAAGAGAGGGATCACTCGGTAATGTTTACCCGGCGATGCCGGTGAAGGTGACGGCATAGCGCGCGCGGTTTCCCGGCAACTGCATCTTGTGTGAAGCGATAGAGACTCAGCCATTAGTAATACACAGACGTGTTTTGGGATAATGAACAGAGTAGACAGTGACACAGTGACCTCAGCCACTAAATGAGTGTCTGAGTCTGAATATACTGTGAAAAATCACTGACAACTGAAGTGATTATTTTAAATGTATAAGAATCGTATCTCTAGTTAGTGATTTGCATTTTTTCATTCATATATACATACAGACAGTACATACATAGAGAGGGGTAATTTAGATGTTTTTCTGCTGATGTGGAGTCAGTCACTCTTTAAATATAATTTTTTAATTTGGCTTTTCTTGTTCCATGAAGAACCTTTAACATCCATAGAATCTTGTCACTGCACAAAATATTATTTTAGTGTGTAAAAGTCTTCACATTGTTACAATTTTTTTTTATTTTTTTTTATTTACAGAATTTGCTGCAAAATCTCCCTTTTAGAACCTTTATTTTTAAGTGTACTTTGTTGAGAAAAAAAAACAAAAACAAAAAACATCTTAAACCAGCCTACTTTATTGGATGCTTAGTTGGTCTCCTTGCCTGGTTAGATGGATCTCCTGGCTGTTTTTTTTTTTTTTTTTTTGTCTATGTGACAATTTATACCAGCTAAGATCCATTTTAGGCTGGTTTAAGTGTATTTAAGTGTTGTAGGACAGTTGACTTGTGTGATGACAAAGTAAACATAGAGTTTTGCAAAACATAAATAGTAGTGTGACTGTGAATATGAATTAACCTTTAGCATATTTCCAGACTGGACGCACCAACTAACCAGTTTATATAGTAAAGACATTTACAGTACTGGTCTGTAAGTGAAACCAACTCCTAGATTTGTGTTTATATGGGACGACAGAGGAGTTTATATTCCATTTCATGAGAATCAAAAAAGCATAAAGAAAAAGTGGCCTTAGATGGAGATTTTGAACACACAAGCCCCCAGTAGCCCTCCTAATGGTGTGTATGACAATGACAGCGTGTGTATGTGCGTTGCTTTATGGCCTCAATGACTTCAATCACTCCCTGGAAAAACAAATCTGATCTGGTCTACCTGCCTCCATCACGCCATCCTCCAGAACAATGATAGATAGATAAAAGCCAGTGTCTGTGGGTTTGTGTATTAAATAAAAAAGACGGATGTCCCCACGGCTGGCTGTTTGGCATTGCCTGATGCGAGTCATTTATCTAAATGTAGCCGTGGCAGCCAGGGCCCTGGGCTGACAGAAATGACCCATAATTTGCTGCTAACTGCAGTAGCGGGTTCTGTAATAAAAGCTTTTCATTAGGGCTGAGCAGCCTGCACCAGGCACAACTTAGCAAAAGGGCCCTTCCTCTAATTGCTAACCATTACAAATATGGTCCATTTGGTGGAGAGAAAGAAGAGGAGGAGAGAGAGAGAGAGCAGGGAGGAGAAGAGGGTGTGGGATAGGTCTGTGTTTCCCCTTCACAAAGCGCACCAATAATTGAACAATTAAACTTTAGCAATGTGATTACCACTCACCATAACTAAAAGCAGCTGTATGAACGGCACAAGGCCACAGTGGGTGGAAATGTGGAGTCTCTCTGAGAACGCCGAACTTGGGATGGAAGAGGTGTCATTGCCGGAGTGTGATTACTTGCTGCTTTGAGCCTCAGAAATGCCAGATGATTTGTGTGATTAACAAAAAAGTGGAGATAAAACGGAGGCAAAGCCTTAATAACATAAAATAAATCTGCGGCCTGTACATCAAAACAACCATTAGATTATATGAGTGATGTTTTTCTTCCTTCTCCTTATTTTTGATTTCACATAAAGAAAGGACAGCCACTGCATCCCTCATCTCTCTTGTTGAAAAGCTGATGTTATTTAGAGATCTGAGCCACTTTAATTTTTTCCATAAATCCTCAGTGGCTTGGTAACATACCAAGGGTACTGCTGCTGACACAGGCCTGATGAGGGTGTGAATGCAGCCTTTGTTTACACACAACACTGCAATCATAAATTAGCATTATAACACAGAGATGTGGAAGCACATCAGTTTAATGCGCTAAAATGCTTCTGTCCATTTCTGGTCTGTGGTCTCCACCAGAGATGCTCTTTTGTATGCATTTATGTGCATGCGCTGACCTTTTCTTTTACAGTGAATGAACCTCTCAATAATCTCCTCACACAAAATAAAAACAGAGAGCAGCACCCTGCTGCCAGCGTTTGGTTAACAGGTTCTGATTAGAAACAGCAGGTGTTCCTCTCTGAGCTTTCTGCTGCAAGGAGCCATGAATGGTGGGATACAGTAAGGGCTGCGACCTCCTTATTCAAGTATACAAAGACACTGATACTGCCACAGATCCTGTCATTACATCCCTTCCCTCCCTGCCAATTAAAAACCACTTGTTTGATGTCCCAATTAGCCTGGAGTTCAGCGTTCCAAATGCTGTGTGTACGTGTTTGTGTTCGTGCATACAAAAACAGAATATCTTCCAATTAATAAATGCATAGTTAGATGAAATGAGAGAAACACTTGAATCTGAATTACTGAGCTTGATAATGTTGTCATTTATGCTGTGCAAGGTATGTAGAAGTACAATTTGGTTTCTTGGTGCAGTATTTCATGTATGACTTTGCCAAAGCTCCACAGCAAAAGAAGTCATGTTGTTGTGAATGTTAGTTTGTTCTCTATGTTGATTATGATGCAATAGAAATACTGAATACAGCATCCTTCTATAGTCATCAACAACATCTACAGCATAACCAGTGTAACTTGATTACTGAAATAATTAGCTTTTCTGAGGTGGTTCTTATTATTGAATCTGAAACACACAGTGCAGCTAATGTAAACTGATTCCCGATCAAATGACTTATAACAGTTGGTTCTTTTTAGAAAATCAACAACATCTTATTCTGACTCTTATTGAGTTCTTTGTAGTAAATCACAAAATTATCGGAACGTTATCGGAATCGGCCGATAAAGGCTTAAAATGCACCCAGACAGCAAGCAGTTTTGGCCCAGATCCGGCCCACATCTGGCCCGCATGGATTTCACGTGGGCCACATTTGGGCTGAATCTGGGCCAACACTATGTTGCTGTCTGGGCAAACATTGACATTGGCAGATTTGAAAAAAAGTAATGCCGATATACCTTGTGGGTAAGATGAATAGCACATGTGCTCAGGATGTGCTAATGATAAGACCAGGTCAGCAGTGTGGTCATTTTTAAAACGTCACTCCAAACTGGATGAAAGAGCAATGAGGAAACTGGACAAAGAGGCCTACAGCAACTCTGAAGCAGTTACTGGAATTTATGACAAATAGTGGTCATTGTGTATGTAACAATAATATCACAAATTCTCCACAAATGTGGCTTGTATGGGAGGGTTGCAAGAAAGAAGGCACTCCTCAAGAAAGGCCACATGCAGTCATGACCGAGCTTTGACAGAACACACAGATTCTTAGGCAGATGAGATGAGGCCTCAACACCAAACGATATGTCTGGTGAAAATCCAATCCAGCTCACCATCCAAATAACAGCATTAACACACAGTAAAGAATGGAGGTGGTGATGTCCTGTTATGGGGATATTTCTCTGCAGCAGGGACTGGAGCACTTTTGAGGATAGAAGGAAAAATGGATGGGGCAAAATACCGTCAAATTCTTGAAGAAAATCTGCTTCCCTACCAGAAAATTGTCAATGGGAAGAAAGTTTACCTTCCAACATGACAATGACCCAAAGCACACAGCAAAACTGACCACACAGTGGTTGAAGGAAAAAAAGGTGAAAGTCCTTGCATGGCCTGGTCAGAGCCCAGATTTTAACCCCATTGAAAATTTGTGGAATGACTTGAAGACTACAGTCCAAAAACATTCACAATCAAATTGAACCGAACTTGATACATTCTGCAAAGAAAAGTGGGCAAATATCACAATGTCTAGATGTGCAAAGTTAGTAGAGACTTATCCCAACAGACTAAAGGCTGTAATTAAAACAAGAGGTGGTTCAACAAAATACTGACACAAGGGGGTGATCCTTTTTCCAACTCAGTGATTCAATTATTATTATTTTTTTAATATAATGTTCTGACACGTTGATGTTATATCTTTCACTCGGATGTTATAAGCTGCACTAGAAATAGAAAAACTGTGTCTATTTCAGGCTGCAAATCAACAAAATGTGATTATTTTAAAGGGTTATCCATTTCTATACTCACTGTGTGTGTGTGTGTGTGTGTGTGTGTGTGTATATATATATATATATATATATATATATATATATATATATATATATATATATATATATATATATATACTGTATATATAAGTTTGGACACACCTTCTCATTCAAAGAGTTTTCTTTATTTTCATGACTATGAAAATTGTAGAGTCACACTGAAGGCATCAAGGGCTATTTGACCAAGAAGGAGAGTGATGGGGTGCTGCGCCAGATGACCTGGCCTCCACAGTCACCGGACCTGAACCCAATCCAGATGGTTTAGGGGTGAGCTGGACCGCAGACAGAAGGCAAAAGGGCCAACAAGTGCTAAGCATCTTTCGGGGACGTCCTTCAAGACTGTTGGAAGACCATTTCAGGTGACTACCTCTTGAAGCTCATCAAGAGAATGCCAAGAGTGTGCAAAGCAGTAATCAAAGCAAAAGGTGGCTACTTTGAAGAACCTACAATATGACATTTTTTCAGTTGTTTCACACTTTTTTGTTATGTATATAATTCCATATATAATTCCACATGTGTTAATTCATAGTTTTGATGCCTTCAGTGTGAATCTACAATTTTCATAGTCATGAAAATAAAGAAAACTCTTTGAATATACAGACAAACACACACATGTAGAGCGAGAGAGAGAGAGAGAGAGAAAGAGACATATTGTTAATAATAGTGCACTTACACGAACAAGATTAGTGTTGTAATAGCAGTGTGAAATAATATTAAATGTTTTTCATTATATACATGTACTATAATTATAAGTGTAAGACCAGCAGCTCAGTGCGATTTCTGATGACCTGTGACTTGCAACACTGATCCATGTACTGTCATCCAGGCAATTCCTGGGACTCTGCAACAACTGCCATCACTCTAACCTGAACCGTGCTGAAGAGCACTCTTATTAGACACATTTGCTGTAAACGGCAGTCATATCGGAGACAGAGAAAGATAAAAATCACCATACCAACAAATTTGTTCTTGCATTTGCCTATCAGTAAAAGTTCTGGATAACAGGGCTGCTCATATCACATAAAGTTTCAGTTAAATAGCTGATGGTTATTATTGTCGGGCTTTAGAGAGAACCAAGCAGTTTTGCATTGCTGGGGCCTGACATACAAATACAGTTTATATATGCAAAGTTACTGGTGCTACATAAAAAACAAAATCCCCTTCCCCAACACCAGGAAATTCAAACTTAGGCTGGATTAGACTAACTTTCCCCCTTAGAGCCATTTGACTATCACTGAAAGAGTCACTCAGGTATGGAACAAGCTAGCGATTGTTCACTTCATCTTCCCTCAAAAGAAATAAGAGAGAGCAAAAGAGAGAGGTTGTTCATATACAGTAAATTGAATAAGAGAAAGAATTCAATAATTCACAACAATTAAAACAAATAATTAGAGAATAAAAAGAGAAATGGACATTTATAGGAAACTTTAAATATCTTTTTGACTTTATTTGACTGTAATCAAAGATAAAAAGGTGAAGGCTTTATAAAATCATCTTCTTGTAGGTTTCAGTGAAGGAAACAAGGGATCAGCAATGGATGTGAAAGTACGATACTCAACACTAGGTGTCCCTCCTTCTCTTCTGGACAGTGTAATCGTATGCCATCATCTGAATGCCTGAATGCATAAATTAGTACCTGTGGCAGATCATTTCAGACTGGTATATTTTTATAGATTGGATTTATAACACTTTATTAGCTTGAAACCCAAAGCCACAACCAAGGATAAACTATTGCTATGCTTATTGCATTTTATTTAATAAATTATATCTATAAAAGCTCTTATTTATCTGTTTTTTAGAGAGAAATAAGACTAATGTTGTGCAAGATTAGATGTTGTAGCCCTGCATCTTTTTATCTTGTTTTTAACACTTTACAATAAGGTATCATTAGTTAATCCATCAACGTTAAATGGTTACTCCACCTTAAAATGAAAATTTTGTCATTAATCACTTATCCCCACGTCGTTCCAAACCTGTAAAAGCTTTGTTCGTCTTCGGAAAACAATTTAAGATATTTTGGATGAAAACCAGGAGGCTTGAGACTGTCCCATAGACTGCCAAGTAAATAACAGTGTCAAGGTCCAGCAAAGTATGAAAAGGATCATCAGAATAGTGCATCTGCCATCAGTGGCGTTACGTTATGAAGTGATGACAATACTTTTTACATGAAGAAAACAAAAATAATGACTTTATTCAACAATTCCTCTCCTCTATCTCTCCCCACATCACTGTAGTACTATTATGGAGAATCTGAGCAGTACGCAGGCTGCCTACGCTGTTCTGTGTCATACATGTTTTCTACATATATGTATGCTTTGGTTTGAAGGAAAACAGTGCATCAGTGCAGCGTGGCTGAAAAGAGGAATTGTTGAATAAAGTTATTTTTGTTTTCTTCGTGTACAATAGGTATTGTCGTCGCTTCATAACGTTACAGTTGAACCAATTTTAATTTTAGGGCAGAGTATCCCTTTAACTAACAATACATTTGTTACAGTATTTAGTCATCTTTAATGTTAGTTAATAAAATACAACCATTTGGTATTAGTTCTGCTAGCTTGGATCCATTAAGTAATATTAACAAATACAATTTTGATTGTAATAATATATGAATAAATGTTAATAAAATGATACAATTAATAAATGCTTTGGATTTTTTTTTTCATTGCTATTTCATGCAGTTAACTAATGTGAACAAATGTGACCTTTTGTGAAGTGATACTTTTGTCATGCCTCTGTGTCATGTCAAATCCCTTGGAGCCCAAGCTGTAATGCTCATTTTGTGTGATGCTCAATGATCAGTTTATGTGAGGTAAGAAACTTGCTTGCCACATTCTTACTACAACATACTATACTAAAGGAATAATTCAATTAAAAATGAAAATTCTATCATTATTTACCCTCTTGTTGTTGCAAACCTCAATGACTTTATTTATTCTGTGGAATACAAAAGAAGGAATTTTTAAGAATTGGTGACTAAACATTGACAGAAATTGTAAATTTTGGGGTGAACCTTTACCAAGCTTTATAATCTTGTTCTATAATCAGGTGCCTAATAGGGTACTCAAAATAAGTTCAATCAGCCAATGGAATCACTTTGGGGTGAAGTGCAAGTGGTAAGGCAATCGATGAAGTATGATTTGTCACGACACATGGCCCCCTGCTTGAGGAATTAAGAATTTAACTGAATCAGGTGTATAGTCTATACTACAGAGGAAAAATATCCTCTTCCCCCCTCAGGCGGCAGCTGGGAGTGTAATTACCCCACCTGATTTATATGTGATTAACACGCAGCTATAACTTACCCTTCACGCCAAAGCATGCCCATAAGTTTCCACTACTTTTCACCAAACAGGCGTGATATCGGAGCAGAATGGATGTGCATGACTCTGGTGGGAGCATATGGTATATTTCTCCATCATCAATAATTCACGCGAAATGAGCAAAAATTAGTCGGCCCGGTTACTGCCGAGTTTGTTCCGCATTAATTTTGCCGACGTGTTCTAAATGGGGTCGTTAGGCTGAAAACAAAGTGCCTCTCTCAGTGTATTTAAAAGAGAGAATTGCTTCGTAAGAGTCTTGTTCACGATCTTACACCTGCTCTCTTTGTAAATAAGAGTATTGTTTACAACCCATGCAGGCTATGAAGTTACATGACTGATTATCAAATTTACTTCTAATTGAGAAATACTTCACAGCATGCCATAATAAAGAGAGAGATCTGCAATGCAATCCTAACCGATTTTGCAGCACGATCGTTTTAATGATGGACTTGTGTGAGCACACACACACACACACACACAGAGTCATATACCTACAGTGCACAATCCTTAGTGCTTCTACATATTGTTGGCTTAACCCTGCATGGCCCTAATCTTTCTGTGCTCCGGCTGCTTTTCTAGTGGCACTCTGTCACTCACAGTCTGTGAGGTTCAGCTGAGTAAGAAAAGTAAAAGAAAAGAACAAGAACAATACGGTGAGAAAATGTTCCTCTCAGCCCAGCCTGGCTCAAGTGCCAGCCATGTGTGAGTGAAGAAGAGAGCTGGAGAGGTGGAGGACCATTAGACCACACAGATTGTTAGATTTTTAGGGGTGGTATGACCCCTCCTGTCATCTCCTCCGACACTCACACTCATTCATGCACATCTAACCTGCCATGCCAAATGTAATGAATAGACTCTGAGAAATGTCACAGAATTGCATGTTTGAAAAAATACGTCCAGAAAAAAAGAGAGAAAGAGCGGTTCTGGGAGCAAGGGTCTGGATGTCACCTTCTGTCATGATCCCTAGATGATTTCTAGAGAGGTATTATTGTTCAGAATGCAATTGCTAGTTACTGAAGGAATATTGTGAAGTATACTCTTGGGAGGCACCAACATAAAAAAAATGGCCAATACTGATAAACCAATATTTATTAATTAATTGTTTATTTGATTTATTAATTCATTTTAGAAATATATTTTTAAATAATGTATTATTTAGGCCAATAATTTGGGCCAAAAATACAATTATTGATAATGGATCTATTGTGTGTACTGAATAATTGTATTATATTATTCTATATTACTTAAATATTATTAAAACACTAAAAACTAAAAAATTTAAAATGTAATTTATTTAGATTATATGAATAAGATTATATTTAAACTATTAAATTGCTATATATATATAATATTAAAATAATAATAACTTTAAATGAGCAATACTGTAGGTGTTAGTAATCTAATCTAAATGTAAAATGATCATGAAAAATTAAATATCTAATATCAGCCTATAAATACAGTACTGATAAATTTAAGTCTCTGATATTTGCACATAACAAATATACAAATATATGTTGTTTCCTTAGTATACACTGTGTGTAAACAGTAGGCATAATTGCACAATGAACGCCATTGTTATTGTCACATTAACATATGTTTGATTAGATATTTGGTATTTATAATTCAGATTTGTATAACTTGTATTCATTTTGACAGTCTGATCAAATAATGATTCTAGGAAAAGATAAAAAAAAAAAAAGTACTTTACATTGTTGAATAGCGGTGTAGAATGCTCTGTTGCATACGGCATATTTTAATAAAAAGTACCAAAATGGGCTGTATTTTGCATGCAAACAGAATATTTGCATATTTGTTTACTCAGTATGTTGGTATTATATTCTGAACATAGCCAGCAGCTCAGCTTACAATATTTCCTCCAGCAGAGCTGAGAATAAGGGCCAAATGTAGAGGAGTTCATGCATAAAAAGAGTGGATAACCCAAGGTCTCATTAATTTACAAATGTGGTTAGTTAAGCTCAGTCAAAAAGAGCTTAAATCATTTGCCTAGCTTTACATAGTTCACACCCTTTGCTCATGTCACTAAATACTCACTAAACCATAAGCAAGCAAAACTTTTAGCGCTCCATTGGTGCATACAGTATATTTCAGTCAGCATACAGTCTTGTCATTAAACACACAGGCTAATGTGAATGCCATCAGCCAACACCTGATGCATGATGTACCTGCTTCCTACCCTGTTGCCAAAAGTGCACCACTAAACAATGTGATTTGTGTTTGTAAGCCAAAGATATCTTACATTTTTGTCAACGTTCTTAATTTTTGTGGTTCCATATGTTTGTTGTGGGTATGCAACGTGAAAAAACAAAACAGAAAAGAAAGAATGATTAAACTTAACCTGATTAAATCATAACCTTTATAATTGCAGAAATTGAAGAGGCAGTATGTAGAAGGCAAATATATGAAGACTGTGCAAAATTTATTTTAAAATAGACTGTGCAAAACCAAATACAGGCAGTTTAATGTGAACTGGGAAGTATAGGACTTGACTGAAGGAACCATCAGTTTTTGTTAGGTAGTTACAAATATTTATGAGAAGGATGGTGTTTGTGTTGTTGTGTTGTGTTGGGAGTTACAGTGTGATGATGCGAGCAGTAAGACCGGAGGGTTCAGAGTTAAATGTGTTGGAACAAATGCATTTCATTGTCATTGATTGTTTTAATTGAACCGGGTGAAAATGGGCCATTTTTTTTTGCCAAAGCCTGGGGGTAACAAATCTTCAAGACAGGTATGATGGAAAGTTAAGTTAAAAAGTCAAAACGAGACAATTACCTTTAAATGAACCATTATTGTAAATACATGCAGATTGTTCAAAATGAGATTAATGGACATGTATTGCTAAAAACATTTATACTGAATATTGCCACTTTCTCTCTCACTCAGACTCTCTCTGTCAGGTGAATGTCACTTCACTGCTGGGAAATTTACTGTTGCTTTTAACCTGTGCTGCCATGTAATTACCTTGACATTTACCCTTCATTAAATCAACTCTACAGCAGCCATTTTATTTTTCCTGCCTCTCTCCATCGAGGCAGGCGCCAGTAATTATGCTAATAATTAGAAACAGTGGGCTGTGGAGCTATCAGCCTCAAATGCAGAGCAAATACTGTAATTTCCCATGATTCCTGACCTCCCCTGCATTGTTCATTATTTTTGTGGCGAGAGAGAGAGTTGAAGGGCAGAAATACGATTAGAGAACTGTGCGATGAGACCCAGTGAATGAGTCAGTGACACGGGGAACGCCTGCTACTTCTCTCATTTTGTCCATTGCTTCCATTATTACGACAACTGCCGGGGAATTGGTGCAATGGTGGATGGCAGCGGTAACGATCCACCAGGGACTCGTCAATCAAATTTCCCAATGCCACCCCGAATTGAAATTTCATCTGCATTAGAATTAGCGACATTATTCGCCAATTTACCTCAGAGTGAACATTTTTCCATTGGAGATGGAATTAAATTAGAAAATGAGTGAGTCTTTAATTTCCAGATTATTAATCACAGAATAGAATTCACCTCCACATATCTTAAGGGCAACTACATTATCCTAAGTGCCATTTTATCTCCTGACCGTGAAGCTGATGCCCTGATGGCGAGGTGTCATGCAAATCTAGTTTTTCAGAAGCAGATGATAAAAGAATACATCTCGCTCCATCATGGAAGACATAATATTAGCAGCACTTCCTGCCTGAGAGCTTATTTGACATGAAATTCGGTAGTTTTTAACCTATAAATGCTGCAGTAAAATTACTTTTCTGTAAGTGAGGAAAAAGTCAGCATAATTTGAGATTTATTTTTTGATGGGAAATGGGTCATGTATAAAGAGGCTTAGCTTCAACTGCTAAGATTTTCTGTTTATCCAGATGTACAGTCTTGGCCTGTTGTGTTATGTACTAAAGCAGTTAAATACTAATACAATTATTAACTAATTAGTTTCAAACACGAAAAATAACGCTAAAACGTTATGTTTATATGCATGTTTATAATTAAATCCTGTGCCATGTTTTTACGTTGATTTTATTTTAAAGTCATAACCATACATTAATTTCTATACTGTGTATATTCATTTGTATTCATGTAATTTATACATTTAAATTATATAATTATAAATTAATGATGCATAATAATTAAAATACAGCAACAATTTATATATTTATATAACAATATAACAATATATATATATATATTATTCTACAGTACACAGCTAAACAGCCAAAACCGACAGATTATTTCTCTGGTTAAATACTTTTTAGCACTTATGTGCTTGCTAGTCGTGGTTGTTGAATTTTTTACACTGACTTCCGTTTAAATGCTTTCAGTTTTAAATAAATATAAAGCATGAGGTGTACAAAACTGCAGTTGTTTCAGTCTATATGTTTTTACATGGTGTTTTAACACACAATCTACGTCTGACTGTTTATATAAAAGGCTTCTTTTTTGTCTGGTGAATTCAGGCAGAGTTTGAACCATGACATGGTGGAGGGCAGCGCTGCCGTCAGACTGTAGTCAGTGTCGGGCAGTAATGGTGGCTCTTAGTCAAACCTGAAGTCCTGAGGTACCAGAGCGCTCCCTGTGCAGGTGTACATGAATATTAATGTTAATACTTTTAAAGCATTACAGACTTAAATGTGACTGAGCAGCTAGCGGCTAATCACAGATAAAAGCCCATTACAACTCTAACTACTGCTCTGTCTGTGGACTGAGCCACTCTGAAGGTCAGTTTGAAATGTTTCAAATCAGAAAACACGAACACGATACTGACTTCAACTCCAGGTTTTATAGACTCACATTATGAAAATGGTCTTGTTTAAAATATTACATAAATTGTGCCTAGTTGTTGCATGCTAATGTGCTAAAGCTAATGTGCATGGCATTTTTAGACAGTTTAGACAGAAATAACACAGTCATCAGGAAATTAATATGCTGAAGCTTGAGAAAAAGCAGTCTCTTTAGTTCTGGTCTACAAAGGCTACATCAGATAAAACAGAGGCTTATATTGTCCAGGGTTTTATCAGTGTAACTTATTTCATGTATGAGTGATCTTTAATATGAAGTTCAGTTAAATGAAGAACAATAAAACTATAACAATAAAAAGTTGAATACGAAAAATACAGTTAGACGACATTACATGCTGTAAATAAATAACCAAGGTTAAGCTCATGAACCATGATCCAGCACATCAATTTGTGAAGAATTAGGTATTTATTGTATTTAGCCCTCCTACCTGGTTGCTCATCAGGACTCTGGAAAGAACTATAGATATAAAGGCAAACAGATAAACAAAGGCTAATATATACTTCCAGCAGAGTGAGGGGAGATGTCACAAGGCATGTATGAATACAATCTAAAGCAAGCACTACACTCCATCACTAAAAAGAGATTAAGACCTCATGGGGTCACTTGCAGAGAGATAACGCAGCTAATGCCTCCCGACTTTAACAACAGCAGCAGGCTTCGCGAGACACCGTGCCACAACAATCCATCACGCGAGGACGTGCTTGCCAACACGATAGTATGACAAATGATGGCTGGCTTGATTGAAACCTGACAAAATTACCTTTTATTTTATAATAATGTCTGGCAGCAAAGCCCAGCCCACGATAAACACAGATCCATCACCTGACTGTCACCGACCGACTCTCTGTAATGGCTTATCAGCGAGTTTAGCCTTCTAGACTCCAAACTTACCAGCAAACTGTCAACACGAGCCCGTACCGCCCCGACACTGACAAATACTTACCCTGACAGGGCCACAAATCACGAGCTGAAGAGATTTAAAACTCAATATTCACTGGCCACGCATCTGCGGCACTCTTGTTAAAAGTGTATTACACCAGCCTCAGCTACGAGCACACTCTTTATTATCACTGTATTGACAGCAACTATAATAAAGTTGTGGTTTTGGAAAGCTCGGAAGATGGGAAAGACACAATCCGAGAGGGGGTAAAAAAGCAATAGCTATAATGACAAAGGTCCCTTCTCTGGAATATGGTGAAATGGCTCACTGATTGAAAAATGTTATGGTGGAAAAAACACGAAAGTGTTGTTGATTGATGACTCTTTCTCTTTTTAATTACTAGCCACGGCCTTGAAATGTACAAGGAATAATATACAAAATGACTTTGCCTCTTGCTCACAACTGCACAGATGCATTCTCAGCTTCAGATCCATCACAGCATCAGAATTATCACCTGTTTTTGTAGACACCGTTTTTTTTTTTTCTGATTTGTTGAGAATTAGATTATCAGTTATTCTTAATAAGTCACTTTATTTCCAGTGGCAGAATCTTCTTTTAAAGAGATGGTTCATTCAAAAATGAAAATCCTGTCATAATTTACTCGTCATCATGTCATTGTAAACTTCAATTATTTATTTTTTCTTCTGTTTAACACTAAAGAACGGTGGTGCAGTGTTGTTTTGGACCACATTGACTTTAATTTTTAGTGTGTGTGTTCTGCTGAAGAAAGTAAGTCATACAGGATTGAAACAACGTGTTGTGACAGGATTTAATTTTTTTTTTTGGGTGGGCTGTGTCTTTAATAAAAGAGGAATCTGCCATAAAGTGGCATAACATGTTTAGAGTAACATGAATAAGTCTGTCAACAAATCTAAAAAAATCAGCTGCAACACCAAAAGTCAATGATGGCTCTGATGTTGTGTGACAATCGGGTTAGAACAACATGATAATGAGTTAATGATTTCTTTTTGCATGAACTATTCCGCTAATTATATGTTGTAAATAGACTGATTAATTAGTTGTCTTAGCCCTACAACTACAATCCCATGCTCACACATCGCCTCGAATCGTAGTATAGTGATCATCCTGGTTAAACCACAGTGCCCACATAAGCTCTGTCACACTCTGGATACGGCCCACTAAGTGTGCTTAAGGCTCATTGTTAACATAAGGCCAAATCTGTAATATAGCATGGACAATTAAGTGCACAATTTTTGTATAAATGCAAAATCCTTCACTGTGAATAATTCAGTCCCCCCTCTCCAGCTCGTTTAATAGAATGGCGGGAGAGTGAGGGAGCTCATTTGGCCGTGCAGCCGGGTTTAATTAGATTTTATGATATATGGTATTGCTAATTCGGTGGCCCTCTGTGCGCTGTCTAAGGGGGCCCTTTGCTCTCCAGCTCGGCTGTCACGGACCCATTTTTAACCGTGTTGAAAAATTTAGGCTTTATTATTGCCCAGCTCACTCACTCCACCCAACCACAGCGCCAAGTAATGAGCTGCTTAACTCTCTCTCGCTCCATATCTAATTCCCTTCCTCTAAAGGAAAAGTGCGAAGAATGAGGGAGGAGAGCATTGGCTATTGAGTTAAGAGGTTGGTAAAAATAAAAAAGGACAAGGACAAGAAGTTAATGGAAAAAGAAAAGAGGTGCATGCCAGTAACGGGCAACTGACGAGGGAATGAGTGACTCGAAGAAGCTAGTAAAGGAAGTGGATGAGGTAATGAAGAGATAGGAAGTTAAAAATGGAAGATGGAGTGCCACGGATGTCCCTTCTTCAGCAGCGTTGGCACATTAGTATAAACACTACTGATTCCCGAGGGAACTTTCTACAATCCTGTAGCCGTTAGCTTACAGTTCCTGCGGCTGTGACCAGGCCACGGCCAACACTGCCTAATGCACTGTTCCTGCATGAGCTACCAGCCTAATACATCTCAGTCTCACTCGGAGAAAGGTCAGCACTGGAGGGCAAACAGATTTGGGGAATCATATCAGGACACAGGGAAGTGGGGATGCAAAGAATCTCTAAACCTCGTGCCAACACAGATACACACATACATGAACAAACATTTCCCTGCTATTCTAGAATAATCATTACAGCTGACTAGGTCAACAATTGCCTTATAATTTTTTTTTCTTCCAGAAAAGAAGAAATGGTATCATAGGGATTGATGAAAAGTGCAGTCTGAGTGAGAGCAGGCTGGTTTGAGATAGTGGAGAGATGAATGTGGCAGAAATGAAATTAAAGGTGTAAAAATTAGATTAACGGTCAAAGGTGTCAAAACTTCAGTTAATGAAAAATATCTTTCGACTTCTCTAATTACTTGTCTCCTCATGCAAGTAACGGCAGGTGAGAGATTAAATGAGATTCCTGGCTTGAATGGATCAGTGTAGCACTCCTGATATTCCAGTCTTCTTTGGAATGTTAGAACATTTTATAGTTTTTCCACCTTTATATAGAATTTGTAGGGCACATTTGTATATTTTTCTTAATCATTTTGTATTATATGTGTGTGTGTGTGTGTGTGTGTGTGTGTTTTCCTTACAAATAAGGCAAAAAAACAACAACAACAACATCAAAAAAACACAAATATAATATTACTTTCTGTAAATATATCTTGAATTAAGTTAATTAGTCTTATTTAACAAATAGTTTTGAGTTAAGGACATGCATCTCTAAATATTATTAAAAAAATATGCAAGAGAAATTACCAATGGGGTAAGAGTGTTTAAAGATTCTTATTATCTAGAACATTAATATTAAGAAATAGTCTATAAATTAAAATATTGAATATATATTTTCCGCAATTATTCTTAATATAGTATGCAATTTTATCATATTTTTCGCATATTAAATGCTAAATTTACTTCTCAAATAGTCACATTTATTTTTATCACGCTTTTTTATATTTATTTTTATATTTTAAATATTTTACTGACAATCATGACAATAATACCGATTAAGAATACACACACTGTATATCATTTTATTTATCTTTGTGGCCTGCATTTCCTAGATTCAGCTACAAACACCTAGAGTAAACACAGACACGCAGGTTTGGTGCCTATTGGGGAAGTCCGTTGCCTGGCACTGAACCAATGCAAAAGCCACATTAAAACCTACCAACCTCAAAATCCAACAGTAATCCATTTACAACTAATCAAACATTTACAGAAGTGCAGCTCCAGCCAGAGAGAATGATTCATTAACCACACACCCCATGTTCCCTTTCACCCCACATCTCGTTATTCACACTGTATCTCAATCTACCTATGCAAATGAGGTGTGAGGGAGAGAGAATGACAAACAAATATTCATCCATCCTGCTGAGGAAATTAGAGGAAAGGAGCCTAGACGTAGAGATTTGGGCTTGGGTATAATGCCAGGTTTGTGTGAATGTGTGTGTGTCAGTTTCTCTTGCTCTCTCCATCTTTAGTGTGTGAATTATGCATGTGGCAGTAGCCTGTCAGCACCGTCGCAGTGAATTAACTGAGCACGTCGCAGCTTTCGTTATAAATCCCACTGCCTGGTTTTGTACCCATTTTCCCAACGTTCTGTATACCTGTGCGATGACAGATTAGCACGCGGCTCAGATTAATGTCACCGCCTGCACCAAGTTCACTAGCCGTGTGAAGCTAGTGGGTAGAGGTAGCTGTCTGAGCCCCAGGGCCTTTGATTGAGAGACCTCGATTTTTTTTTTTTTCCTTCATTTTTTGAGAGACAGGCTCACCCCTTCTGTATGGTAATCCTCTGGTGGGGTCACCACAGGCTAGGCGGCTGACTGTTCCCCCATTACGGGCCCCATTTGTATATCAGGTTGTAATTACACCGCGCCTGCCCTCAGGCCTACATTGACCGATCTCACCTTTCAGAAATATACGATTTAAACACAATATAATTATGGCTGTATTAAATGACTAATGAATTCACACACTGCTAAGTTCACTCCTCCACCATCATTTTTAAGAATTTCCACGCAATTCTCTTATAATTTTTTTCTTCTGAAGCTGATATGAAATAAGCAAAGGTTTACTTCTTAAAGGCCTCCATTTTTTTTTTCCCTTGTAGCCTCTAACTCACTGACATAGACGCGAAAACATCTTGTCCCAAAACTCTTCTGTGGTTACTGAAATTTCCACTCTTATCCTAAAATCGGAGTCTGGCAGGTTATTATGCTAAGGGCCTTTTGCAGTGTTGCTCAACTTTAAATGGTTAAATTCAGGGAGCTCTTTTGAAATAAAAATCGGCTGCCTTCTCAAACACCCCAGACGCTTATAATGCTGCTGAAGGTGGTGGTGGCCAATTCTTTCTCCCTCCGAATAAAGTGTACCCTTTTTTATTTGAGATGAAAGTGTCAGTAATTTATCTAAGATTGATGGTGTCTTACATTTGTATCCAATAAATGAAAAATAGATGAGCTCAGAGTTCTTTCGTTTAATATTTAAGGCAATATTAAAGCCTCCGTTGAGCCAGTGGAAGTAGTTTTATTAGAGGAATAAGACTATTGAGCATTGTTTGCAGAGATCCTCATGCTTATTTGATGGGATTTTTGTGGCTTTCTGAGGAATTCAGACACTGTGGAAATCACACACAATGCACAGTACTTATAAAACTACTTGGTGCTTTTTTATATAGCTGGCATTTTAGAAGTTTGTGTGTCTTCATATTTGTTTGTCTAAGTATTAATAGCCTATGTCTTTGGATATGTTTATTTATTATACATATACTGTAAAAAAAAGACTAAAATCCTTAAAATAAGATTCTCTTGAAGTTTAAGCTGTTAAAACACTGCATAAGATATTAAGATATTATTATTATTATTATTATTTTTAATAAGAATATATTTCTGTAATTATTATTGCACTGGCAGATTATTCACCTAGTTTTTAATTGGTTTTACCACTTAAAATACAAGGTCTTAATACTATAACATTTAATAATATTTACATAAAATCTTCTTTCAATATTTTTTTTATATTATAGCTGGGAAATTAGGAGAAATTACTCATTTAGATTGTTATTTAATTTAATTATTATTATTATTATTTATAATTATTATTATTATTATTATTATTTTTTTGTAACAGAAAATTCAGCTTTTTGTTTTTCACATTGTGGTACTTGGACAACTGAGACACTTTCCAGAATAGCCCAACAGGGTTTTGGGTTTTGGCCGAGTACCTGCAAACTTTTTTTTTTTTTGTACACAATCATAATTCAAGTTTTAAACAAGAGAGCATCCTCTAAGCCTGTGATAGCGCATCTTTATGAAGAGTTCATGAATGTCAATTGCTCAAATACCGGACTGATTCATAATGAACAACACCTCATTTCATCCTCCGAGAGCTGCATTAGTCAATAAGCTGCTGTACTCTTGAGGTATTTGCTTGAAATAGATACAGTATATCTCCAAACAATCAGGCCTGCCATGGAGTTGAGTAGTACTTCTCGCTGTAGTGCTGGTTAACCACCTTATTCAATCTAAGTGCAGAACAACGGCGGGTGCTGCTCTCTCTTGCATGAGAAAATTAAATCAAACCTAAAAACCCCGTACCCTTAGCCGGCAAAAAAAAAAAGAACCCCCCCCACCCCCCTCCGTCTAGCTCTCTCATGGCTCTGAAATGGGACTTTACAAGCTTGATTCTGGGCCTCCGCATTATTTGATTAACGTCAATTTGCCGGTGTTTGAACCGTACATCAGAAGGGCGAGTGGCAGCAAGTCGGCCACATGATCAGACCTCTACACACACTTGAGCACGATCCTCCAATCAGCCACAGCTGTGGAACAAGTGGCCCAAACACAGCTGTCTATCGGACCACAGCCCCCCCCCCCGGTAATAACAGGCAGGAGCACAGCATTTTCACAGAGATTAAAAAAATGATTCAAGAGAGGAAGCGGGAGGGGGTGGGAGAGAGCTAGAGAGATCTTAGCGCTGTCGTGACAGACAAAGCGAATGCACTCCATGAGGAAACGAGTGTGCTGTAAAGTGGAGCTGTCTAATGCAG
This sequence comes from Carassius auratus, assembly GCF_003368295.1. Lineage (NCBI taxonomy): Eukaryota > Metazoa > Chordata > Actinopteri > Cypriniformes > Cyprinidae > Carassius > Carassius auratus. The sequence continues at coordinate 1,349,696 of NW_020528076.1, forward strand.
CCAGATGGAGAGAGAGTTGGATGGTGACCAAGGTTATATAAGCTCCTAGAATTTGAGAGATCTGATTGGTGGGATCAACACTTTGGCATAGAGAATGAACGGATCTAATGAGCGCTATCTGCAAAATGGTCTCCTGTAGAACTTCAATGGGTTTGTCCTATTATAGCAGACGTAGTCCTTGTGGAAAGACAGAGGTGGAGGATAAGGCAGAGAAGAGGATGGCCCACTCAAAGCACAGCCGTCACACTCCATCTGGTTTCGCACATCCAGTCAAAGTAATGAATCCTGACGATTGCTCATGAAATAATCCTAGAAGGTGCTCTTCTGAGAATCAAATTTGTCTTAAGTCGCTGGGGTATATTTTTACCAATAACCAAAAAACACGGGTCAAAATTATAGATTTTTCTTTTATGCCAAAAATCATTAGGATATTGAGTAAAGATCATGTTCCATGAAGACATTTTGTAAATTTCCTAGCATATATATATCAAAACTTAATTTTTGATTAGTAACATGCATGGGTTAGAATTTAATTTCAACTTTAACTTTTCAACTTTAAGGATGATTTTCTCAGTACTTCCATTTTATTTTATTTTTGCACCCTCAGATTCCAGATTTTCAAATAGTTGAATCTCGGCCAAATATTGTCCAAACCTAACAAACCATACAGGAAGTTATTCTAGTACAAAAGGTTAAAGCTCTTATAGACCTTAGTCAAGGAAGCGCCATATTTAAAAAAAATAGTTCACCCAAAAATGACATTTTTCATCAAATACGCACCCTCAAGTTGTTCTGCATGACTTTCTTTCTTCTGTTGAACACAAAATGATATATTGTTAAGGATGTTGATAACAAAACAGTTGATGGTAGCCAAAAATAGAATAAATAAATAAATAAATAAATATAAAATACTATGGAAGTCAATAGTTGCGGTTTGGTTGTTGGTAACTGTTTGGTTAGCAACATTCTTCAAAATATAATCTTCTGTGTTCAACATAAAAAAGAAACTCATACAGTTTTGGGGCATGTGGAGGGTGAATAAATGAGTAAAATGTTCATTCTTGGGTGAATTAAACAAGTTTGTGAGGGACAGAAGTATAGAGCAATCAGTGGATTAGTGTTGTTGAAAGAGCATGCCTATTATTAAGATGTTTAAATATCTTTCTAGAAAAAAATAAAATAAAAGACAAAAACACAGATTAGATTACTACTTTGTCATGATAATGCAATGTCATAAACCCTAAAATGTCTATAAAAACTGATTTAGATTACTTTTTACCTTAAACTACACATATTGTTTTCTTTCACTTCCATTATAGGTGCCTCACCAATACCTTGGTATTTTCCTTATTTAATATACGAATACAAGGAATCAGTTAAAAAGTATTTACTTTTGTAAAAAAAAAAAAGAAAAAAAAAAAAAAAAGGAATGATCTAAATTTAAAATATATTCCTTTAAGAATGTAAATCCTTAAGCCCAACCTCAACCATTAACCTCAGGTGAAGAGGCTCGGCTTGCTAACCAATGTAACTTAGCCTCGGGCTCTTCTTTACCATAGCTGCAGCTGACTGTGTATATGCTGTTGGGTTATGCCAGCGTCTACGGCTGCCAGATGGGTTCCATGTTGTAATTCACCCATTGAAACCTCCTATTGGCGTATTCAGATGATATTAACTGACAGTCATTTGCTTACAGGACACAAATTAAATCATCTGATGGCATTAAGGAGCTCTCTGTGGACTCCAGAGAATAAATGCAGCACTGTCAGAGATTGATTGGCTTGATTTAGGGAAAGAAAGCAGTTGATTGAACTGGCGCAATATATAAATGTATATATTATATATCTAGTGTCAGTTTTACTGTACTGTTGTGTAGTTTCGAAGCCTGTACAGATACCTAGATTTTACAGTCATCTGTGATTATGAGGGATGTCTTCAAGCAGGCCGTGCTGGCATGTTCGATCTGGACACTCTGGCACAGAGGGCCTGCCCTCAGCACAGCTGATATGAATTACCCACAGGTAAAGCAGAACAATCACAAAAGAACTGTGGCCTGTCTATTGCAGCAGCATTTACAAAAAAATCAATATCAATACTTAATGTAAGCTGGGTGAAAAATGAGCCAGCATAGAGGGGGCATAATAACAGAACAAATGAAAGACCTTGGAGTGTCTCCCTTCCCGGTGGGGAACGAGGGGAGAGGGGGATGGAGAAAATGGGAGAAAAAGAGGAGAGGGCAGAAATCCTACTTGGGGTACATTGCTTGTATTCACAAAACAACTGAACAGCTACTGATCGTTTTACAATGGCGTCACGTGGAAAATTGGACTGTGAGGCCTGCAGAAACAGTTTGATAATGTGGACTTTGTAAGATAACTTTATACAAAGTTTAATCACAATAGTTGTGTTTTAAACATTTTAAATATTTAAAGAGAATTGAGTATGCATTTTGTGAAAATAAATTTCAGTATGAAAAGACGTACTTTAATATGTGTTTCATGAGCTAAAGGCACTTTTATGTCCCAGGAGTTGATTTTTATTAAAACCAATTAACAGATTTTGGTGTTTTTCATAAGTTAATCATCTATTTTTACTACATTCTTCATTATTTCATTCTTCATATTAAATCTATACATTTTAGAAATATATAATAATTAATAAACAATAAACAATATATATATATATATATATATATATATATATATATATAAAAATCAGTATTTACTGTGTGTGTGTGTGTGTGTGTGGGAGGGGGGGGGTTATATTAGTTTTTAGACATTTATGCCCATTATGTTAACACAGAGACAACGGTGTCTTTGAAGAGTGTTCTTGAAATTAAGTCTGATACATGATGTGTGAAGAAAGACAAGAAATATCAAGGTAAATATCGCAAGCATGCAAAAAGAATGGGAGAAAGACAAAAACTTGGCCTTCCTGTTTGGAAAACGTTATAATTTCCACCATATCTTGAGTTATGCATTGTGTTGTTGGTATGTGTATATTCACTGCATTGTTAGTAGATAAATAAAATAACCTAGTTAGAATGTAATTGCTTTAAGAGAGTTTATTTTAGTTCACAAATGCTCATAGTTTTTCATTTTCATGATTTATTCACCAACATGTATACAAGCTCTAAACTGGCATAGTGAAGTGTTAATCTCTAGTATATATTGATGGACACAGCCAGTCAGTTACTCCATTTACCAGATGAGGGCACTGCAACCAAGTTCTGAAAGTCTTCACAGCTTCCTCAACACTCACAGGAGCCATTCATTCTGTTTCCTGCTGTGGAATGTTCTGGGAATGTCCCTTTACCTGTCAACACAACACAAAAAGTATTTCAGAGAAAGTGTACAGAACATATGAAGTAAAGGTTTCAAGCTTTCTCAGAAATGCCACACTTAAAGATTTTCAAACTCACCTTTATCCCCTTAAACTACACAGGTAGTTTTTCTACTTTTTTCTGCTCTTAAATGCAACAGCTGACTCTACAAAGCCTAACTCCTCCTGATCCTAAGGTGAACATCGCCAATTAGTCCTGGGAGGATGCGGTAGGTTTGCATTGTGGAAGGCGGGTGTCATGTTCGTGTTGTGGGGGGATAGAAAGCTTGGGTGCTCCCTGAGGTAATCCGCACTCAGGGCTGATAAAGTGTTCGACAGGCTCAGTGGAACAAAGGCGGCCAGATATTCTTACTGATGCACATAGTTTGTATCGTCTTTTCAGCGTGAGCTACAGCAATCATGGCGATAGGACTCTGGCAGGCATTCAAAAGCAGGCGAGGCTTTGAACCCTGCCTGGCCTGGTTGGATTATATTTTACACCTGGGGTCTGCTGAAGGACCCATATTAGCAGCACAATGGCGTTGCCTTTGAGGGGTTTAAGGTATTATGTGGCTGTAAGAAAAGGTCAGTTTGACTGGGAAGGGGAGAGGGAGGGAGGCGACCTGCGTAGTGACAGTATGGCACTGGGACATGACAAGGGGGCGCTTTGTGGTAGAGCAGGGCTTGGCTGGAGGCGAGCCACAGGTACGGCAGGCGGTAGCAAAAGGTGCTGACAGCAGAGCGAGAGCCACCGCTCTCTTTTTTGCAGTAAATGAGATGTGTTATTGACAGAGTTTACCTGTTTTTGTGCTAATGTTTAGATATTAGTTCTGCTCAACGTGTATGTAATGAGGCACCATGGTTTGTTTGGATAGCGAACTTGGCTTCCCGATCAGCCCCTTCCTGTTCGTCTCTCCCTTCATCTATTCAATCCCGTATGTTATTTAATTTCCTCCATTAACACAGACATATCAACATCTAATTACTCTCTCTCGCTCTCTCTATTTCCCTCTTTCAGGTTCTCGTTTGCGCCATCCGTTCGCAAGGTGCTCGTTAAGCGAATGTGCTTAATTATATAAGAAGATAATTGCATGTAAATGCAGGCCTTAAAAGCTGCAGCGCTGGCTGGCATACATTGGCAGGATGACTGAGAGCTGGCTTTCGCTACTGTGTTTGTTTATTTTAGAGTGTGGTGATTACATCGAATCTGCTAATGAAGCTAATATGTCGCAGTCTGAGTCCAAGGTGGCGACTGCCCAAATTGGCCACAATTAGCATTGGGGCACATACACACACACGCACGTTCCCACAACGGTTTGTGGTGTCCAGAGTGTTATTGTGTGTAATTTCCATACTATTAAGGCCTGACTCGTATTGCATTAGACACATTTGGCAAAGACTTTCTAGCTCAATGTGATCCAAAGAGACAGGCACTATTGCTCCCCTTTAAGCTGTTTGAGACTTTGTTGTCGCTATAAAGTCCTAAACCAACATCAACGTGGTTATTTACTAACCATTATTCTGTTTTCACTCTCAAATTATCATGCAGAACTAACTGGAATTCAACATCTTGTTTTGTTGTCCACTTTATTCCAGTATTAAATGCAGTCTGTTGCTTGTTCTTTCAGCCTGTTTTGATGAGGTTTAAACTCTAGTCAATTTCAGTGGACGTCAAATGAAGGATTATTTATTATGTTTTAAGCAGCAGAAGTCAAGGAGAGCGGGCAGGGAGAGGGCAGCCCCAGAGGGGTCCTTAGGGATGTTCCTTTGGTCTTGATGACATGCGTCGTCCATTATGGGGTAACAAGGGACTGGGGACGAAGGGGGGTTTATGGGAAGGGTTGTCACCCTCGGCAACAGAAGGCAGTCCCCACCCCCCCTTTGGGATTGTCAATGCTGGGGCCTTCTTGAGGAATCCAGTTGTCCTAAAAACACACACACATACACTCTTGAGTACCAAATCAAGACACCAGACAGATGGTTATGTCTTATATCTGCTTCATGACGCAATAGCACAAAATGCCAAACTGGTCTCTGATCTGACAGACTGGCAACCTTCTACGAATTCCCAGACAGATGCTCCGAGTTCAATACTGACCCCCAGCTTTGCACCCCAAGAGGGTCTTCCGTCTTCCCACTGGGATGTTACATAAAAACACGATATGTTATTTACAAAGAAATATTTGTAAATGGAGGATGAACCGGCTGGCGATAAGGTCCATGTCAGATCCCAGTGCCGCACTGCCCTTCAGAGACCGAAACATGAACCAAGAGTTGGATTAGCGAACGTGAAATGGAGGGAAGAGAAGTAAAACGAATGGATAAAATGAGTGCAGGGCGGCCGAAATGGACGGATGGATGTCAACGGAGGTTGCCCACAGACGCCTGTACTCCACCGCGACTGTCTGCACGGCTAAGACATCCTTACATTTTCTCCCACCTCCATTTCTGCCGACTCTGAGTCTTAAACTCAATCATGAATCAATAATTACACATTATTACGATAATTACGAGCCACATAAACAGGGATTATTATTAACTTTAACCCTTAATACACATCTAGATAATAGTTTTATATAAATAATATATATATATATATATATATATATATATATATATATATATATATATATATATATATATATATATATATATATATATATATATATATATTTACACACACACACACACACAGCATCTATTTACAAGTTTCTTTAAATATATACAATATAAATAATATAAAATATAAATAAATATAGTATTTATAGATATTGTTTTATATAAATAACTTAAAGTATATACTTTTGTATAAAATATTTTTTCATATATATATATACACACACACACACACACAGCATATATTTACAAGTTTCTTTAAATATATACAATATAAATAATATAAAATATAAATAAAAATAGTATTTATAGATATTGTTTTATATAAATAACTTAAAGTATATACTTTTGTATAAAATATTTTTTCATATATATATATATATATATATATATATATATATAAAGTAATATTCATGAAAATCTACTTATCATTACTTACTTTAAAAGCAACTTTATATAAAGTATCTAATGACTGTAATGTCACATGAGTCCCTAGAGTGTGTGTGATATTCAGGTTTACATGGCCTGTGATTATTATGGAAATCAGTTGAAAGTTTACTTCATAGTGAACTACTTCAACAAGTTTCTTGTCATAGTTTGGAGGAAAAAAATTACAAATTGGGAATTTTGCTGACCTTTTTTTAAAAAAAATAAAATAAGTGTTTTATCCTCTATAATCTGAAACTGAAATAGATCAGAAAGGGCGTCGATCAATCAGGATGCATTAATTTCTTATTTTCATATGCACTCTGGTTACAATGATACAGGTCCTTTGATGAGGCTGTTCCTGGAAGAGCCTGGTGCTTTAGGAGCTGCCTCTTTGAGATAATGAATTGATGTTTCGATTCAGTGGTCTTCATGCTCAGCCTCTGTGGAAACAAATATGCCCCAAGAAACCAAATATTGTAGGGAACTAGTGGACAGAAGAACCAGCCATTGATTTTACCTCTTGTCTCTCCCACTCTCTCATTCTCTCTTTCTCTGTAATTTTTTTATTGCATGGTGCATAAATGTTGAGTTACAGGGCATTTACACCACTTTAGGCCAGAGAAAATTATAGTAATACACAGAATGTAAAATTAGGGTTATGTTTAGTTTTTCTCATCAGAGACTTTTGATTACCACCCTAAATTATGCACTCTACTGATTTTCTCCAACTTATATTACAGTAAAGCCCTTTTAAATGGATCCAATTATTCAAGATGTCATTCTTAATGCTGAAAAACAACTTCAAACTCTGAGTTTTGAAAGCAGATGCTCAACGCTGCCACCAGATGGATTGTAGTTATTCTCCAGAGTGAGAAACAGCATTTCTATGCATCAATCACTTCCATCCACTCTCCATCAAAAGCATTTTATTAAGGGTTATGTCATGGCTGTGGGCCGATCCATGGCGGGCTTTGGCGGACGGTATCTTTTGGATTGCGAGGAGTTTGTTTGCAGAGGGCAGACACCTGATAGCCCCCCAGGCGCTTTCCAGCAATACATAACCAGCCGCACGCTTGATTCTCTTTGTTGTAAACAGACTGAGGATTGTGGCCTTGTCTTGATCCTGGGTTTTATTCCATGATTTGCTATTTCGACAAATAGAGGCTCTGTTAAAGATGAAGTAATTGCCAATCTGTTATGAAACTGATCTGGATGACACTCGTATAGCAATTATTTTTTTATTACTATTTATTTTAAGGAAGGTTTTTGATTAGATCTAATAATAGCCTGCAAACGTATTAATACAGCGTGATTTAATTTATTGAAAAATAATTTGATATTTTAGATTGATAAATATGTGTACATAGACAGAGAGCTCAAGGGCATGTTTGTGTTTGTGTGTATTAGTGTTTGTTTGTGTGTGAGTGATGCTGATGAACTGCTCTGTTTATCTTATTTGATGAATCATACAGTAATTGATTGTAATGAACTCAATTGTTTTGAATACCCTGCTCTTAGCAGCCGGCTGGATGGTTGGAAAAAAAAACAAAAGAGGCATAAAATGTCATTCTAGAATAATGAGCCTCTTAATATTTAAAGCAGCTACAGTGTCTATTTTTATTCTGTATTTCACTCTGTCTCCCATGAAAGAAGAACAGAACATTCTGATGTCTATAGGTTGGGGGGATGCAAGGAAAGATCCAAGAACTGAAAAGTAATGAAAGTGACAAGAGTTTGAGTGAGAAGGGCAGAGAAGGATGAGTCAGGGTCACGTCCACTGTGTGTATGAACGGGGGCGGTGGGGGGTGGGGGGTGGGGGGTGATGGTTTGGACGTGTGGACAAGGAGACAGCGTGTGGTAGACTGTCTGCCTCCAGCAAGAGAATTTGAGGCGATGTGGTGAGCTAATGTGAGTAGAGAGAGAGAACGAGTGAGTGAGAGTGGAAGAGAGAGTAAGAGAGGAGGTAAAATGTCATGTCCCTCTGTTGCCTAACAATTAAATGTGGCACCTCAAGCAGATCAATTAAATTTCTCTCAGCCGAGGGCATTCATTTCCCTTTCGCTTGTTTTCTCCATTTCTCTTCCTCCTCTCCCTTCTCCACTATCATGCATTCTCTCATTCTCTTTTCGGATGACTTTCTATTGACCCGTTACCCTCTCTTTTTGCGTCTCCCGGCGCTGTTTTTGGAGATGCTGTTCGGAAACAAAACACCATAATAAAACAGCACTTGAAATATCAACATAACCCTCGGCTAATTAGACTCTGGCTAATGGGGCCTAATTGCATCTGCTCAGAGTGCCGAGTCAGTTCCCTGCACTGTAACCCGACGCCCCCTGCTCTGCCGCCTCATTGATGGAGTCTGTTCTGTAAAGTAAAATACAGTTAATTTATCGTAAAATCTATTGAAGGGATGAGTAAAAATAAGTAGGGGGAAAGAGACGGAGATGAGATGCTCGAGTGATTAACTCTTCGTTTTCTGTCTAAACTCTTTATTTCAGGGGATTTTTACATGCACGTCAGCGGCCTGTTGAACCGAGGTTGCAAGTGGCATCTCTGTAAGAAATAAAGTTTGAAAATTGAGGAAATGGAAAATGGGGGAGTGTTGTATTGAGGCTCTATTTCAAAATAACGTGCATTAAGAGCCACGTGCTTTTAATTTCATGAAATTACACCAAGGGGGACAAGAGAAAGGTTGTGTGTGTTTGTGTGTGTGTGTACTCTTTTTTTGTGACATATCAGGACACAACTCTGTATAATGACATGGGTATGACACAGGTATTTCAAGGAGAGGGTGACTTATGAGGACATAACCCAAGTCCCCATTTTTCAAAACGCTTATAAATCATACAGAATGAGTTTTTTTGAGAAAGTAAAAATACACAAAGTTTCCTGTGAGGGTTAGGGTTAGGTGTAGGGCCATAGAATATACAGTTTGTACATAAGCCTATGGGATGTCACTGAGAACAGAGCAAGCCCGGCCTAGGCTTTTATATATTTCTGTTCTTTTATACCAACCCCCCCCCCCCCCTTTTTTTTTGTCATTGCATTTATTTTTCTCATTCTCAAGACCAGTTTTGGTCTCAAACGAGACAAAACAAGCTCAATAAGCACAAAATGTACTTGTTTAAATTACCCTTTTCCCCTATGTGAAAAACCATTAAGCTTGCTACCGTAAGTAAGTTTTTTTTATTCTTTCTTTCTCCACCCCCCCCCCCATCCTCTGTGTTGCCATTCTGCCGCTGATAACAGCTTTTATCAGATTTTGTTATTAGTCCATTAGATGGTGATAGCCGTCGAGTCTAATTCTGTTTTTCATTGGACAGTTCGTGAATTGAAAGCATGGTTAGAGGGCTTTAGTATTTAGACTAATGTGCTTTCGATTTCAAAGCAGTGTCCATTTAAGTGCTGTGACCAGGATGTTTATTGAGAAATGTGTTTTTAATCTTGTGCTTGTTAACCAGCCGCTTGACTGGGTAAAAGGAAAGTGTGGAAACGGGTCTCAAATGAAGCCTCAGCCTTAAATCATAAATGATGGTCTCTCTCGTTCTCTGCGACCCCGGCTGGGAATGGAGAGAGAGAGAGAAAACAAAAAAATAAGAGCGGAATAAAACAGAACATGTAATGTTTTCATTTTTGTAAAGGTTCCTGGCACTTTTCATCTCTCCTTTTTCATCTTTTCACTCATCATTTCTTAGCCATTCTGATAAACCAGCAGATCTACACTAAGCACTTGTTATTGGTTGCCATCTGAAGTATATATTCTAGATGTAAACGTCCCAAATAACATGTATTCTAACCTTGTTTCCCTGTGTTTTTTTAATATTTATCTTTATATATATTATAATAGATTACAATATTATTAAGACACTCTAAAATGTCCTCTGTCCCTAATGTCCAAAAAAACATCTTATGTGTTCCACAGAAGAAAGTAAGTCTTTGGAACAACATGAGGGGGAGTAGTGACAGAATCATCATATTTGGGTGAACTATCCCTTTAAAACCTGCTAAATTCTAATATATCTAAATATCTAATTTAGAAAGCATATTGTACTTTTGTCATCTACTGTTTCCACGGCCTTAAATAAATCAATGAATAGTTTTAAGTTAATTGGTTCAGTAGTACAGTTTAAATACATAAATTGAAAACAGCTTAATTTACAAGAACAGTCAAAAAAAACAAAAAAAAAACTATTCGCTAAAATGAATGAGTGCATTAGATTCATTATTCAGCGCACTGTGCTGTAGTTTGAGATATAAAATTAGATGAGATATAAATGAGATCTTGATATATAAATGAGAACTGTCATTCTAATAAAAATGTGGTTATATTAAAAAGAGTTATTTTAAGGAATCATTTTTAGCTGATTCTCTTAAACCCTTAAAAATATGATCAGGTTCACTACCAAAATTTTGCAGACTGTCAACTTTCATATTTTCAAAAGCAGTCTGCTCATTGAGGCTGCATTTATTAGTTCAAAAATACAGTAAAACTATTGTAAAAAACGATGTATTCCTGTGTAAGCAAAGCTGAATTTTCAGCAGCCATTACTCCAGTCTTCAGTGTCACATGATCCTTCAGAAATCATTCCTTTGCTTATATGGTTCTCAAAAAACATTTATTGTTATTATCATCAAGTAATATTTGTGATGTTTAATATTTGTGTGGAAGTTGTGATAATATTTTTGTTCCATTATACATGTCATTCTGTCACTTCTGATCAATTTGATGCACCTTCTACTGAATGAAGTAGAATTTTAATTTATTGAAGTTTCTTAAAGTGTTCATTACATTTAAAACTGTCCACATATGATGTATAACATTCTTTAGTGTTTGAATTTTAATCCCAATCACACTATGCCCTAAACATACAGTAAAAAAGCATTGCTTGACATCTGTGAGAAGACTGGTCTCTGTAATCCTATTTCCCTCATTTCTAGAGAGGTTTGTCTCGATGACCTGGACAATAAGACTTGTTTTGTGCATGAGTGTGTCTTTACAGGGTTCGGTCTGTGTAAATGCACACATCAGGCCTTTAAAGGCACCCCATCATTTCCCCAACACAATCTCAATAGGTCTAATTGGCTGCAGAATATTTTAATTGGAGCCATATTGATTTGCGAGGGCCTGTGTCTGCAGAATTGTCTGACAATTACATAGTGCTTTTGTTCAAGCTTAATTTTGTTTCATTTGTCCAGACATAAACCGTCCACCCCTTCATCTGTGCCAGTAGGAGCACTGGAGATCACTGATGGATAATTATAGTGCATGTATCTGTGTGTTGGCTGCTCAGTTCAAATACAGACTCTCAGTTTCATAAGGCTTCAGATCTGCCATAATTCTGGCCCACACACACACACACATACACACAGAGTCCCTGTATTATTGCTAATTCTTGTCGTGTGGTGCATCTATTCTGTCCCATTGTTGGTGTCCTAATTGGTCTGGCCTCACAATGGTCATCCTGGCAAGCAGGAGTCCTCTTCCCACAAGTCCATTTGTTTCAGTGTGTGGAGAGCATTGCGCGTGAGCAACACTGGGCAAAAAGGAAATCAATAATGTTTCATTAGAGCAGCGTTGTAGCAGTCTTTTGCCCATGCATGGCTTAATTATTCTTTTCTAGGCGTTTGCTTTAATTGGGAGAATAAAAGAGTGAAGTGGAGAGAATGAATGCATTAGCATATCTATTAGAGACATGGCCACAAGTACACACACATCCTCACGGCCATGAGCTCACCCCAGTAACTTCACACACATACACACACACACACACAAAAAAACCTTTGTTTATTCTATTATGGTGTGGACTCTCCATTGACTTCCACTGTTTTTATAGTGAGTTAATCGTATTTTCTGTCATGGTGTCCAAAAAAACACTGACTTTCACTTAATAATATTTAAAAAAAAAACATTGAGGTATTTTTCCTTTGTGTTGCACAGAAGAAAGAAAGTCATAGTGGTTTGGAATAACATGAGGGTGACTAAAGGATGATTAAATTATTCATTTTGGGTAAACTATCCCTTTTCAGCATGTTTCTGTTTTCCTTGTACCATTGGCTGCATCCCACAGTGTTGGTGAGTTTAGATTTTTACTGTCTTTTTGGGGATATTTGGTTCTCAAAATTTTCATTTGAATCAATTACACTGATTTCAAGTCTATTAAAGAAGTGCTCTCTATTTTTCTCTGTCCATCTTTCTTGCCATCTCTTTCTCACCACACTATCATGACAAAGCGACAGTGACTAACGGCCCACAGTAGATGAAATATAATGATTCTCTTAGAAGGAGACAGACACTTTGAGCTGTCTGGTCTCTCCTGGTGGAAACACACACACATGCACACTTTAACTTTCAGATCCGGGGTTAATCAGTCTATCAGTGTAATGAAGTGCTCACAGCTGTAAGGAAGCTATGTACATGAACTTCCCTCATCAATTTCTGCCACTCTCCACACACACAGAATAAATCTCCATGAAAACACACATGGTTTGAGTTTATAATACGCTTCCGATCCCAATAACTATGTATTTAAACACTTCATAAACTCTGTAGCATAGGGCCTCCATGTTGGCATTTCATTTTAAATGATTGTGAAGCTTGCGAATGAAGTAGTGTTTAGTAATACAATGCATTTATTGTCAAAAACAGTATGTTTAACTAGAATGGCACCATATCTGAATTCTACCTAGATTAGACTTGTTGTACTTATGCATGAACAAAAATTTCAGAATTATTTTGCTGGTGTTACTTATAATAATGATAGCATTGTGACTAATATTAAAATTAATCATTTATTTTATTAGAAAGTGGTCTATTATTATTGTTGTTATTGTTGTTATTGCAAGTTATTGCAAACAGAACTAATAAATATTGCTACAAGTGTGACTGCATCGATGTTAATAATGTTCATCGTCTGGCTGACTATGTCTTGTATTAATTTTTCTGAAAAATCCTGTCATATGTGCACAAACTGACAGTCACCACTTATAAGATGCTTTGTAAGGATTTGTATCGTAAAAAGCAGTATACAAATAAACTTCAATTGAATTGAATTGCAAGTGTTGTTGATAAAATGATTTTGTATCATTTTTTTTATAATTTTTTTATATATAATATAATATAATATAATATAATATAATATAATATAATATAATATAATATAATATAATATAATATAATATAATATAATATAATTGCCAGAACCTTGAAAATGAAAAATATGTGCAACAGGCAACAAGCAGGGGGGAAAAAAGCAAACAAAATAAAAAATCTTGTCTAAAAAAATAAACATAAAATGTATGTGTGTCTGAAGCACAAAAAAAGAGCAAACAAAACATTTGGTTATAATTTTTTTTAATTTTTTAAAAAAAATTTCCTTTCAGCTGTGGAACCACAGGTTATGGCGTGCAGGATGTTCAGTTTTGAAAAGCTTGATTTATAATTTGCAGCATTCCCATCTGCCCATAGTTCACTGTTCGCTGAACAGACAGATAAACCAGTTAGCAAACACTTTTCCCCACTGTCTGTTGTTTTGATAATCACCCATAATAGCATATAGCTTCAGTATGGTCTTTAAACCTGATTTACTGTCTAATGGAATAAGAGAGACTCAGAAAAGACAGAGAAAGAGAGAGAGAGAGAGGCAGCCAGTCACTACATGCACCTTTGGGTAATGTCATTAGACATGTTTTGAAGAATAAATTAAATTAGCACTAAATTGTGCTCTCAAGTCAGACTAGGCAAAAAAAAAAAAGGAGGGGGAAAAAATGAGTGGACCTCATTGAAAAGAGAGAGAGTCATATTTGAACCTCTCGCAGGGAAATGCACTTAACCAGATTAGAACGGGCCAGTGTGGATGGATGAGCATGGTAATTGCACTGGCTGTAATGGGTTCCTGTTGCCCGTAGCAGACAGTAGGCAGTTCAGTGGATAATGCGGGTCTCTGTAAGGTTCGAGGACCTTACAGGCTCAACCTGTGATTGGGGTCAGATCTGTGGATGTCAGCTGATAAAAGGTAACCCCACTTACAATCGCAAGAGAGTGTAAAACACACACGACTACATTATTTAAGTGCGTTCAGACAATTATGTGAGGTAAAAGTACATTTCTTCACGGTAAACTAACAAAAATTGCAAAAATGATTTAACATTTACAGACAAGTGGCCTTGTTCCAGTCCAGATTTTTCCTTAGATGTACCGCACAATAAGAGTCATTGAACCCTATAACAAAAGACAGACTATCTGCTCTTTTTCTGTTCTGTCTAAATCTTATTCTTCCCCCTTCTTTTCTTCCCCTTGCCCAGCGATGTCTGTTTCATGTCTGTTTGTGTTGTCCTAAAGACAGAAACATTATCTACACCTAAACGAATTCTAACTTAACCTGTGGGATTGCTCTAAAATAATCACTTCCTGTCTGCAGAGGGCTTGGGAAGTAGGCTGTTTGTGGCTTTTGTCTCACAGAAAGAGAATCAATGGTGAAACTGAAATTGATCTGCGGTGTGTAAATGTATTTTCTCTTTCAGCGCCGTTGTTCCTTCGCTCACACACATACACACACACACTCAAACTCCTGCCCCTCCCCAGATGGTGTGTGTTACCTGTGGTCCCGGACTCACCTGTAACAGAGTCGGCTTGGCTCCAGGTGAGGGCTGTGGTAACGTTGTCCATTGTGTGTGTGAACAAGCAAAAGGCTGCAGGGATTGAATAGCAAACATGCAGGTGATGACATAGTCTCCTTGAACACAAAGTGTGTGACACTAGCGAGGAGGTCAAAACACACACATGCACGTGTACAGACACACACACAGCTTGACAAGGGCATTTACCTTAATTCACTCAGCCAATTAATGCATTTAGCAGACACTTTTATCCAAAGTGACTTACAGTGCACTGGAAATCGAACCCACAACCTTGCGCTGCTAACACAATGCTCTTACCACTTGAGCCACAGGAACATTAATAACAATAATTAATAACAATATCCCTTTCTCTCAATTGGAAATGTATAAACAGACGTATTGCTATCACATCCTCTTTATTTTGTAATGTTACAACAACACGCACAGCCATTTTTTACTTCAATGTACTTTTAGGGCTAGACGCTTTCAGTTATTTTACCTGTTGTTTTATTGATTGCAAACTAGTGTTTGGTATATATGATATTATTTTAATTTAATATTTAATTTAATTATTATAATTATAAACACATTGGTTTGTAACTTAAATTGTTTTACCATTTACTGCACTTTATTATTGTAGTTATTTGCCTAATGAATCTTACACATTCACTGGAAAATATTCACTTCTGTGTAAAGAGGTGGATATTGTGTGGTTAATGTCATAGAATTTCAAAATCAAAATGAAGGTTGTGGTAAATGTCAACTTCTTTAAGCACAAATTTTTTCTGACTTGTATTTTCTGATTATGACTCTGCATTCAGCAGAAGTCAAGCATTTTTTCACTTAATGTTGGTTAATTTTCTTTTTAAAAAAAAATCAAGGTAACACTGAGGTGCTTCCAGTGAAATGGTCCATTCTTGGAGGACTTAAAAGCAGAAATAGAAAGCTTATAATAATTTAATAAAAACACTTTCATTAATTTTATTGTATATTAATTTAACTGTGAAGTTGTTCTCAGATGTTTACATTTGTTTTAGTGTTGCATTGTCTCGGCAACAAAATTTAATTAGATTTAAAAAAAAGAATAATAATAATAACAAAATAAAATAAAAATCTGCCTTGTTGCTGTACTTTTGAGACAATGAGTATTAACAGTTATATATTGATCCCAAGCCTTCACCTTAACCAGATTTTGTTTGCTCAAAATTAAATAAATTTTTGTGGTGATCAACATAATTCTGCATGTGCTGTCTATTGAGCTGAACTTGTATTGAACCCAGAATATTTATGTAAAGAAGGTCAGGATTTGGGTGCATTGGGCATAAACAATGAATAAAGTCAGCACTCTTTATGAGGACAATAGCGCTGGGGCTAAAAAAGCAGGCAAGAATCTCATGACCTCATCTGTGAAACATCATACAACCGTTGTAAGGTTTTGTTGCTTGCATCACCTGTATCTGCTGAAGGATGTACCATTAAGGAAATAAAAAACATGTTTGTCTGAAGGAATGACAAGAGAGAGTTTGATATGAATGGCTGGCGATCTTTCAGACACAAATGATACTTGCATCCAGCGTCTAGATCTGAAGAGTTTCGGAGCTGCCACTCCATTAATCTATAATGCAATCATGCTTTTTTGTTTCCTTAAGATTAATTCTAAGCACTGAAAAAAGTCACTTCTGTGTGTGTCGGTGCATTTCACAGGTGTTCTGTGAGGCCTGCAGAAAGACACTGCAGGCGTGTAACCAGAGACCTCGCAGACCTTGTGGGAACTCTGATAAGATACTCTTGCTCTTTTCCTCCCCTCCCCACTCTCTCTTTTCTGTCTTTTTCAGTACGATGGGGCAAAAGGTGAGGGCGGGAAGCCAAACAAAGGCATGTGTGCCTCTGCCGTAGTTGAGCAGGACCCCTCGCTCGTCTGTCAGAAAGGCCGGGGTGCACCGTTTACAATGGCATTCTGCATACAGACACTAGAGAAAGTGACCGGTGAGAGGGCAGCATGTCGTCCCCACGGTAACAAGACCCTTGGGCCGGTTGAAAAAAGGGGGTGTAGAAGCACTCAAGGGCCTTGTCCTTGCTCTCAGGTGATGCGAGGAACTTTTTGTGTTACGTTGAGTATAACATACTGTTGCTTTTGACCCCACACACATCCATTACTGTAGAATGCGGTCCTCCGGGGTCACCGGGGTCACCGGGGACACCTGATCTAGTCGTGTTTTAGGAAGCCATTGAATGAGTTTTGCTAATGTTGCTTTTTAAAAAGAAGATTTTTTTCATAACAAGTTAAACTTGTCAACTCATCATGGCAGAGCAAAAATTCCCAGTCGGTGTGACTCCCAAGTAAACTGAACTTAAATTATGTTAGCTACACGCACACATGCACGTACCTCTAAATTTACTTTGCTTTGTCTCAATTTGTTTCTGAGCCGTTTGCGATCCTTAAAATCGGCTGAAACACAATAGAGGTGAAATGCGACGCCTGTGTTGTCTGGCAGCTGATGTGAGTCTGTCTGGATGTTGCCTTCATTCAGAAATTCCCTGGCAGTCATAGAAACATCGTTAGACTCCGGCAGCTTCCAGGGACCTCATTCATCCCTCCCGTCGCTGGATCGCATTTACTTGCGCTGGCCCGGTGGCCAAGAATTCAGGATGGAAAGGATAAAAATCTGATGAAATGGAAAAATAATCCCTGTTGATGCCAGGTGAGTTTACCTGCCTTTGCTTACCTGTCATGGTATTTAATCCTGTGTTGTTTGCAGTCAGATTTTTGTGGAGAGAGGAATGTAATGAATGTGGTAATTGGAGTTCCCCGGACAGCACGAGGTTTGCTGGGGGTATGTGCTTGGGACAGTCGAGACTGATGACAAAATGCGCAACTTGCTAAAATGTTGTTTTTATGTCTTCGTATTTCCTCATTGGTTGCTGTTGCAACACACCATTACTCTAAGAGCACAGAGGGGTGTCCAGAGGGTGAATGATGTTGTTTGTTGGTCTTGTTTTGGTGTATTAATGTATTTGTGTGCTTTATAATGGATGATGTGCTGATATTCGGACCCCTCTGGACACTCGAAGCTGATTTTGTTTGTGGAACACACCTCAGTCTTCACTGGAGTCTCCAAAGCACCAGGAACCAGGTACAACATGCCCGAGGCTTTTGTGTGTAAGAGTGTTTGCGGCGTGATTAATGTGACTGACAGGTATAGGTCTCCCTGTTCTCTGTGATTTCGCCTTGATTCATTTGTAATGCACACACTTAAAATTCACATTGTGAATCCAGTCTGTGTGTGTGTTTTGTTGCTTCGACAGGGCCAATTCATTTTCCGATTTCTTGCATTGACTTAGGGACTAGGGCTAGGCCTGGCTTGGATAAGGCCAACATGCCTGCTTCTGTACAGGTGAGATCTTGAATAAATCCATTTGAAATAGTTTATCAAGAGTTATCAATTATATACTACTGTTTTTTCATTATAATTTTTTTAAAGGATGCATTATTCAAATATGACAGAGATAAAGATATAAAATGTTACAAAGATTTATATTTAAATCAATTATGTTATTTTCGTCAAAGAATCTGTATTCAACTGTTTTCAGGTATATTAAGAAATGCATCAAATCAGCATATTAGAATGATTCTGATCACAAAAATAAAAAATA
Source organism: Carassius auratus (assembly GCF_003368295.1). Taxonomy (NCBI): domain Eukaryota; kingdom Metazoa; phylum Chordata; class Actinopteri; order Cypriniformes; family Cyprinidae; genus Carassius; species Carassius auratus. Next base: position 1,368,332 of record NW_020528076.1, read on the forward strand.
AAAAATTTAATACAGTTTAAGCATTATTATAAACGTTTTACATTTTCTCTGCTTGTGTTTCATGAATAAGGCCCATTCTGAAAGCTGGCACATGCAGGAGGAGAAAATCCCTTCAACATGCTCAGTGATTCATTTCCAAATATTCTGTGTGTGAAAGCCCATGTTGTTCTAATAATATGAAGTATATGGCACCAGTGTTTTAGGCTGCATATTTTCAACACCATAAAACCATTTTTGGCAGCACTCAGCGAAATAATCCCTGGTGTGTCAGATTGTGGTTAACGGATGATGGCATATCATTTCTTGGGCTGTTATTCACCGTGATATAATTGTGTGTTGGTATCATCAGAGGTCCTCCCTTTTTTGAGGTGTGTCACGTCTTGTCCTGTGATTGTAATCTTACACTGAGCCTAATCAAAGACAGGCCTGCTGAATGCCCTTCCATAACCACAAGCGTTCATGCCCATTAGAGCTAACAGGGCCCTGAATGCATCAGATAACGTCTGTTCTTTTGAAGGAGAGTGAGAGAGATTGCGCCGGGGAGAGAAAGAGAGAAGGTGGTTGGGACATGTGGCTTTTGCGGGGGCTTATCTGGGCTTTGAGAGTGTCACAGCCTTGCCCTCCCTCTCATTCCCTGCATTATCTGGCCATATCTTGAGGGCCTTCCCTGTCCATTCCACATAATCACTCCGTAATACCAGCCACCCTTTTCTCTATTAAAATAATCACCGACAATTAGGAGGAGAATGGGCAGGGAGAGAGGGAGAAATCACACACAAAGTAATATTTTCCCCACCTTACACGCTTTTCATCTGTTTTTTTTTTTTTTTTCTCAAACTCACGCAATGCATCAGGACCCTGGCGGCCTAGACTCGATCCAGCACTATTAAGGAGAAAGGCTCTGACAATTTTTCAAGAGCGGAGAGATGAAAGAAAGAGAGAGAGACAGATAGGAGCAAATAATTTATAAATTGACCATCTGTAAAATGAAGGAAATGGAAGTGTAAGAGGAGCATTGTGATTTACTTTATCCCTCTCAGAGACGCCTGAAAACTAAGAGGCGCTATTAAATCTCCCCTTTGAAATAAATGTTGCATTTATCTGTGTGGCCAAAAAACGACTAATGAAGCTATTGTCAAAGCAAATAAAGCAGGGCGGATTTGCTGCACGGTATCATCTGGACAGAGGTAGGGGTGTGTAAGATGGGGGCTTTGAAAGATAGATTCACACAAATATTGAGACAGACAGACACCTCTGAGTGTAAAAAGGAGGTGACAGAAAAGAGAGAGCCTGAAAATAATTATCAAACACAAGAAAAACTCAGAAATGCTGTTCACATTCAGTGCGAAAACCAAACATCAAATTAATAAATGACAGAATCAGGTGAAGAAGAGGGTAAAAATATATATATATATATATATATATATAATTGCCATTCTCATATCTCGATGAAATGGAGGAGAGGATGTAATCATAGTGGAAGAGTTGCTCAATTACAGTAGCCGCTAGCTGCATTTGGCATAAGTCACTTTAAATGGTTTTACGAGAGCTTGTTTTCAAAATGGCTTTTTGCTGCCTTTTATTTTAATTATCAGGTCATAGCAGTGCCGCTCACTCTCTCTTGATCTGCTCTGGCTGTCCAACCAGCAATCTCTCTCTCTTTTCCTCTCAACACTCTTCATGAACTAAGAGTAACTAACCCTCTACAGCTGAACACTTTGTGCCAACTGTTGCATGAATGGGTTAAAAAACAACAAAACAAATCAAGATTGACTGGTTCGCGCAGTGGATATGAAATTGTGTATCATGTAAAAGAGTGTAG